>NW_006793764.1:1095685-1112568 GCF_000442215.2 Lipotes vexillifer
GTAAGAGAAAAAGATTTCTTTACCTAAAGAACATTTCTTCCTGAACTACAGCAGCAAATAAAAGGGTGTTCTGTAGCTGGCATTCTAGATGAACTTAAGACTGATGAAATTTAAACATTCTTGTGTAAAGCAAACAACATCTGTGGTAAAAAAAAATAAATCACTAAATGAATTCTATTCCCTCCCTGAAAATTAAATATCCAGGCACATTACTGGATAATTTACTTTCAAAAGAATTTCTTTAGTGTCAAATTTATATATCCTCTTTGATGTTACTTTTTACTCTACCATAACCTCATCATTCTATCTTATGGATTTATTTGTTTTATATTAAAATACAATACCATCTTTGCCACACATTAAATGAGAAGGCAGAAACTCCAGAAGAGAATATGCCTAAAACACTGGCAAGGATAAAACTGACAGCATAACAATTAACATTAAAAACTCAGTGGCATTACCTGTTTGTCATTCATGTCATTATCTAAATGGGAGTCTCTGAGACAGAGAATCTCTGCTCCACGGAACCATTCAGGAACCTAGGATTTTTCCATCCCGTGGCTGAACCAGCTTCTAGGGATTTGAGGTTTTCTACTTGATCCTTGAGATCAAAGTGGTAGACAAGTGAAGAATGACAGAGCATGGAGATGGGGTGGGAAGATTTCAGGGACCAGGGATGGAATTATGCTCATATACCACTGACCACAACCTACTTACATGGACCCACCTACCTGCAGAGAAGGTTGGGACATTGAGTTTTTCTGTGTGCCAAGGAAATTTTTTTTTTTTAATGGGGTTTGTTGTGCACCATAGCAGTCCTAAACAATGAAATCTTGATTACGGAAGAATCATATGTAAAAATTAAGCCATACTTTACTTATAGAAAGAAGGCTGACAATAAAGCTGGATGAAGTAGCTTAAACTAGCTCTGAATTTTAATTTAAAATGTTTTCTGTAAGCTGTGTCACATCATTTGTAGAAGGAGATGGAGTATATGTATGTGTGTGCACACATGAGTATGTTATAAAAAATATCAGATAAACCTAAACCTATGTCCTTATGGCCACCATACTTCTTCCTTCAATGCCTAATCTATTCATTCTATGCTTTAGTTTTCTGTCCAGATCACATTTCCTCCTTTGGTGTGAATCCTCCTATCCCAAGCAAATTCTACCTGTAACTTCTAAAGATGGTCTTGACTCTATCCCCACCAATTCCTTTTCATTATAGAGAACCTGTTCCACCAAAGGGGGGCACTTCTATGAACCAAGAAAATACCTCCCATACCAGCTATATCTGAACTGACCAAAGGTGGATTGAACTAAGCAGAGTCATTGTTGTATGAACCTGTAGTTGTCTACAAAGTCTATATCACTGGACATGAAAGGTCAAGCTGCCTGCCTACCACAAAACCATCCTTAAGTCAAGTACAGCCCAAAGTTATGGGAGAAAAGTAAGTAGGAACCTTGCAGAGGAAGATGCTGCAGAAAGCAGAATGGAGCAGGCATGCAGAAAAGTAGACATGAGAGAAATACCCAAAAAAGAGAGCAAGGGAGACAGGAGCGGCCTAAGACAATGAGGCCCAGCTGTACCCCTGCCACTGAGTTCCAAGAGCATCCCTTACATTCTCACAATCAATCCTCCCTTTCTCAGGCTAATTCAAATAGGCTCATCTTTTTTATAATTAAATGACTCCTGCCTGAGATACATATTAGCTCCCTTCGTCTACTCCATTCAACCTTCCCCCATTTACCTAAGTAAAACGATCCCAAAAAACATTTCCCCTTAGCTTCAGACTTAATAAATGCAATTCTCAGGGGATCCAAGTTTATAAACAATGTGGAAAATCTATGAAACAGAGACAGGCAGGCAAGGTGAAGAACTGATCCAAAGAAATCATTCAAACAAAAGGGAAGCAGACAAATGCGGGCGGGGGGGGGCAGGTACTCTCAGGAATAATATCAGTATTCTAGTTGCTTATACAATCTATCCACGCCCTCTTATGATTCCCTTAACACACTAAATTCCCCTCCTTGAGGTCTTTACTTTTTTTTTTTTTTTTTTTTTTTTTTTTTTTTTTTTGCGGTCCGCGGGCCTCTCACTGTCGTGGCCTCTCCTGTTGCGGAGCACAGGCTCCAGACGCGCAGGCTCAGCGGCCATGGCTCACGGGCCCAGCCCCTCCGCGGCATGTGGGATCTTCCCGGACCGGGGCACGAACCCGTGTCCCCTAGCATCGGCAGGCGGACTCTCAACCACTGCGCCACCAGGGAAGCCCGAGGTCTTTACATTTTATAACCTCTGCTTGGAAGACATTTCACCCCCCAAATCTCCCCCATGTCTCGTCCTCCTCATTCAAGTATCTGCTCAAATATTACCTCTCAAAGAGGACTTCTTTGCCCATACCATTCAATGTTCCCTGCCCACTGCTGTCATTCTCTAGCACATTGCCCTGGCACTCATAATCTGAACTTATCTCGGTTTTCTTTTTTATATCTTTGTTTCTTTATCTACTTATTTCCCAGCAGAATGGAAGCTCCAACGAGCACAATAGCTTCCTTTACTTGTCACTGCTATATTCCCAGCTGTACTCAGAGAGCCAAGTACAGGTATTCTAAAAATATTTTTGTTAAATACCTCAAGTCCAGTGTCTAGACTCAGACTAGTGTCCAGCCACTGAGATTTGGACACAGGACAGACATGCAGAGAGGTATGCCTACATGAGATGAGGGCAGACAGCTTATGTCTGTCCATGGTGCACAATACAACAAAAATAAAACACAAACTAAAGAGGAGATGGTGACACAATTTACAACACAAATACTAGTCATCAGGAATAATTCAAGGAAAGGATGTGCTTTCCCCACACCTTAAACAGCTGCATGTTGTTAGTAAACCCAGAGGTACGCCAACAAAATGAAGCCAGGCTAAACTAGGACATTTGGGAAGATGAAATTTTAATGTCACTGTTGGCCTATGTAAAGGGAATCCACAGCCAACCTCTTCCTTAACTGTTGACAAAACAACATGGCTTTGGAAATAGTCTCTTTCTAAAACCACCCCTTCCTGCTCCCATCTTTATCTTTCTCCAAACTTTTGTTTTTCTAAGGCTGACAAAAATACGTCATCAAAGGGTGGAGACAGCCACTGTAAGATTTACCAAGATGGAAAATTTTGGAGGAACAAAGCTCCTGGAAGACCAGGACTGAAGTTACTCACACTTGTTTCCCTTGTGCCTTGTCCAGGGCCTGGCATGGAACAGACAACTGATGTTGTTGAATCAATAAATGACTAATAACACTATCATGTAATCCTGGAGTTTGAGAGCTGGGAGGGTGCCTTAAAATCAGCTCAATTTACAGAAGACAGGACTGAGTCTCAAAGGAGATAAACAACTGTTCCGAGGTCACACTGACTCCCAGATCAGGATTCAACACACTCCTCTTTTTTTACACTCCCTTCGTGCATTAGCATACTGCCTTCTAGATTACAAACCCTTTCTCACACATGGGAGGATCACATTTGATCCTCACAGCCCCACTCTGAGGAAATAGCGGCTGGATGATTATTATTCTCATTTTGCACTATAAAGAAAGAGATCCAAAGAGGTTAAGACACTTACTTACCTTTATATAATTTCTTAGTGATTGGTATTAGGACTAGACCCAGAGTTTCTAACTCCTGGTCCAGGGGTCTTTATAATCCACTGAAATTCATGGAAGATGAACGCTTCAGTTTTTGTTTTTATTTTTTGGTTGTACCGCGCAGCATGTGGGATCTTAGTTCCCTGACCACGGATCGAACCCTTGCCCCCTGCAGTGGAAGCATGGAGTCTTAACCACTGGACCACCAGGGAAGTCCAAGAGATGAACGCTTTGAGCTGAAAATGTATTCACTTGCTAGGGCTGCCATAACAAAGTACCACTCACTGGGTAGCCAAAGCACAGAAATTTACTGTCTCACAATTTTGGAGGATAAAGTATGAGATCAAGTTGCTGGCAGTGTTGGTTTTTCTAAGGGATACGAGGAAGGATCTGTTCCAGGCCTCTCTCCTTGCCTTGTAGATGGCTGTCTTCTCCCCGCAGCTCGTCACATGTCTTCCCTCTATACCTGTCTGTCTCTAGGTTCACATTTCCCCCTTTCTAGGGACACCATTCCTAGTGGATTAGGAGCCCACCCTACTCCAGTATGACCTCGTCTTAACTAATTACATCTGCAACAACCCCATTTACAAATAAATTCACATTCTGAAGTATTGGGGGTTAGGCTTCAAAATATGAATTTGCGAGGCAGAGGGGGCAAGACACAATTCAACCCATAACAGCTAGAAAGGGGTATAAAAATAGAAAGACAGCTTTTCAGTGAATTGATTGATGAATAACTCGAATCAGCAAAGACAGAGACAGAGATTGGCGTGGCAGGGCCAATGCTTACTGCAGGAAGGGGTGAGAAAGGTAGAGTGACAAGGTCGAGTGGCCCCAACTTGGGATGGAAAGGCCCTCCAGGAATCTCTCCCCACGAAGGGTGTGGCAGGTACCTAAGGACTATGGAGCCTGAACATGCCCAGAGATTTTCTGATAGCCTTAGTCTCCTGCTCTGTGACTCTAAACAGCAAAGCTAATCACTTCAAATAAAGGATAAATCTGTTTCTATTTAAAAAGTGTTCAACGGCATCCGTACACAGCATCTGGGATAGATCAAATAACTCAAAGGAGGAGGAAGGTAAGTTGTTAAAGTAGGTGGAAAAACTGTTCTTGGTGTCCCACATCACACCCTCTTGACCCACCTCCGACTCCAGGCCCCACTCCATGGTAAATCATAAGAGTGTCCCCCTTCAAGTGCATGGTAGGTGCCTCTTTCTGCCATTCTGCTTTGAAAACTTCTGCAGACATGAGGGACCAGATACACTGGATAAAGACGACCCATGATGTGTCCTGAAACCCCATGATGATGCTGGACCAACCTCCATCCTTGGGATGGACAATCCTAGGGGGCATTCTGTACCTTTCAAAAGAGTTCCTGTAAAATAAATCCTCCCAACTGCCTATAGCAGAGGCCTTGATAATTCTCTATGTTTTCTTTTGCTCCTTTCCCATCTTGTCACCTCTCCCTCATTTCCGCTTCTTGGGATCACCTCCAAAATATACTACCTACACCCAAGTCCTTGCCCCAGGCTCTGCTTTTGGGAAAATCTAGACTACAACAGTAAAGAATGAAACTGAGGTCAGCTACAAGGATCTCGGCACTTAAATGTTACCTACTATGACTGTGCACTTGCTCCCAGAGGATCAAGTTCAGTAAATGGTCTGGGTGTTTGCTGTGTGCCAGGCACTTGCTAGGTGCTGAGACTATAAAGTGGAGCAAGACATGGCCTCTGCCCTCAGGAAGTTTAGAATCTCCTGGAAAGGATTTATGGCTTGGAATATTCTCTAACTCTTGCTGAGACACAAAGATCCATCTCCATTTGGTATTTTTTTGATCCACGCATCCCCCAATAATTGCCAAAATATCCACTTATCCTGCTTCAGAACATCCCATTCAGTTTACATCCCAGGTTCCCATGGCTCCAATTTACACGTGATTCACATAACGTCTGTTTAATTTTAAAGTTTATATGGCAGCTTTTTGAAATCCCAGAGACTATTTCAACTTTTTCCCTCTCCCCTCAAACACCAAGAGGATGGAGAAAATTAATTTCCTGTGTAAAAACGCAAGATGACAGAAGGTCTAAGGTTAAACCTATTTACGAAGGAAATCGTTGTCAATGTTTAGAAAAGTCTGCTTTTATTTGAAAAACTCAGTGATCTACCTGGCTTCTAGTGTCTCGTGGCATTATTATGATGAAAGAGTTTCGACCCATAAACTGCAATGGGGAGGAAAACAGTTCGCATTTGTTTTTCCCCAACGTGCAGTGAACTGTTTGCTAATAGGCCGATCAATCTGTTTCACTAAACAGCCACCTGGGAAGGTCCCCATTTTCCCTCTGGGATTGAGAAGACCACACCCCAGAGCCTCAGGGTGGCCGAGCTGCCCCCTGCCCTCCTAGGGCATTTTCTCTTTAAGTGCTGATGGCATGAACAGTTCTGGGCTTCACTTCCCATCTGGCCTGGAGCGAGCCGAGCTGGGTTCCCTCAAGCTCACACTCCAGACACAACTCCTCCTGTGGAGGGAGGAGAGAAGGGTTGAGTGTTCTCCACAGTCAGACAACAACTGACGTCACTTTCCTTCCTCCATGCTCCATGCAGACAGCAGCTCCCTTCTTTCTCCTTCCTGTCCAGAAAGACTCTTCTAGTTTGGATCTTGGTTTGAGCTTGGGGGCATCTTCTCAGTACATGAATGCAGCCTGCGGCTCCAGCACAATCATGTGGTTTCAGAAACATCATGGGACCTGGAAGGCCATGTCTCTTCCAGGCCCAGCTCAGCCACACAGGACCATTCTGCTGCTCTCGCCCCTGTAAGCTGAGGCTTCTCTGTATGGATCCACCACCTGGTCATTTCTACTTTGAGGTCTTAGCATCTAAGGGGAAAATGAGGCACAGGTCTCCTAAGCCCTCAAGTCCCCCAAACATGTCAGGGACTGTGCTATGGGTTGAACTGTGTTCCCCCCCAAAATTCGTATGTTGAAATTTTAACCCCCAAACCTCAGAACATGATCTTATTTGTAAACAGCGTTGTTGGAGATGTAATTGGTTAAGATGAGGTCATACTGGAGTGGGTGGGCCCCTAATTCAATATGAAGGTATCCCCATAAAAAGGGGGAATTTGAACACAGAAGCACAAACACAGGAAGAATGCCATGTGGAGATGATGCATCTACAAGCCAGGGAAGGTCAAAGATCGCCAGCCAACCACCAGAAGTGAGGCATGAGGCCTGGAACAGTCTCTCTCACAGCCCTCAGAAGGAACCAATCCTGCAACACTCTGATCTTGGACTTCCAGCCTCCAGAACCATAAGAACACAAAACTGTTAATTAAGCCATTCAGCTTGGGATACTTTGTTATGGCGGCTCTAGAAAACTAATACAGATTTTATTATTGCAACCATAATAGGCCTTCCTAAGGCAATCAATACTTCCAGTCCACATGGCTGAACTGGAAAAGGGTCATAGGGATAAAATGCATTGGGGAAAATATGATTCTGCTACCATTTCATATAATGTAAGAAAGATCTATACAAAAAGGATTATTTGGGAATTCAACTGCGAAAATGTTAGCATTTGGGGATGCTATCAGCATTTTCCAATCTCGATAAAGTGACTCCTGGGTTGTTTTAATATCCAAGATAATATTATTATAAAAATTATTAGTTTGGGGTTTGCTTGGTAGAGGCAGTGGAAGAGATCTAGGCTATGGAGGCCCAATACTAGTTCCAACATTTGCTAACTGGATGAGACCTTGGGCAACACAAAATCCTCTCAGTATGTTTTCTCACTTGTGAAAGGAGAATAATATCTTTTTGCAGCATTATTCAGGGGAGTGATAAAACAATTTATCAATATATGAAGCACAGTGCCAAGTAGTTAAATGTTTTTTCACTTCCTTTTTTCATGTCCCTTGCATTTGGTGTCCAGTCACCTGGAAATGAAGAAAGGAAGGAAAAAGTAGGTAGCAGGATCAATGAAATAGCCCTTTCATTTCAAGGAGAAACTATGTTTGTGCCCCATCCACTGATATCCTACATACCAACAAGAATAAGGACCTTCCCATACCCCCTGCTTTCTTGAAATTAAACAAGGGACTCAGATGAATTATCATCATCATAAAGCTCCTCCTTACACTGACTAAAAGAAAAAAGAAGCTCTGTTAATAAATCCTATGAAATAAGATTCAAGGGTCAAAGTCATTTAAATATTATTTCTATTAGGAGAACATGAGCACCTCTTTGATTCTGAAAACTTATTTCTGAAGTTGATTCACCCGTGAAACAAAGGAGAAGAAATTGTCACCTGACCAATTGTCACCCATCATTCACAGTGATCCCCAAACCAATCCAGTTGCTACCTTAACAGAACCAGAGAGGTGGCTCTCTCTTCAGTTAACAATAAACAGTCACAGACTATCTCCCACGAGGTGCCAAGGATCATGGGCTTGGCCTAAGGATCCAACTTCGGCAGCTCAACCATTGGTTCTCATACACGTCTAATCAATACTGAAAGGCACAGGAGATACACTCAAAGTAAATAAATTCAAATGGTTAACAGTATATTCTTCCAGAAACTAACTAAATAGACATAGAGATGTATATGAATGTGTATATGCATGTGTACAACTGTATGTCTGAATATGTATATGTGTGTGTGTGTGTGTATATATACACACACACACCGATAAACATACACACTCACACATGGAATCAAAGTAATCAAATTATTCTGCAACCTTTTTTACTTTAAATATACATGCATATTTTTCCATATCAACACACAGTGATCTAACTTATTAACAACTAGTTAGTATTTGTGCAGATATATTTTCATTTATTTAACCAACTCCACTTTAATAAATGTTGAGGTTGTTTCCAGTTTTTTGCTGGCGCAGATTTGCATATATATTTAATACTTGTGCAAATACATCCAAAGGATGAAGGAGAATTGCTGGTTTAAAGGGAAGTGCATTTTACATCTTGATAGATGGAACCAAATTGGCCTCTAAAACAAGGTTCTTCCAATTTACAATTCTGCTACCAATTATATGAGAAGACGTACTAGGGATGAGCAGGGGTGATTCTTTTTAAAACACAGATGCCCAGGTCCCATGCTCGCAGAAATTTTGATGCAGTATGCCTGAGGTGGGGCCCAGAGTATCTATCTTTTTCTTAAGTGTCTGAAGAAATAGAATGATCAGCCAGGATTAGGAACCTCTAAGGTAAACCACCTACCCTTGCAGGAGGTACCCATTAGCTACAGTTCAGATAATAACTGAATAATTATCAGTTATTCATCTTACCGAGAAATTACTCACACACGTGGCTCTGACCTGTGTAGGGAAAAGTAACATTTGAAAACCAGCTAGAATTAGTGCCAGAAAGACAAGCCTGTTTGCTAATCCTACTTCCCTACAGATAGCTGTAAAATTTCCCAGTCTGTATTGCTGGGATCTGTTTTGAAGCTAAAAAAGAATGTTTTGTTTTGCTCTATTTAGGAATGGGGAGGGAGATAACATATTCTTGTTATTATTCCACTGGCAGTTTAGTGTATGAGTTAAAGAATTCTTAGCGCTTTGAAAAAGTTTCATGAACTTGAATGGAGCATTTGGCGGGTGGATAGTGAAAACAAATGACATTTGCTGCTACATGTACCAGTTCCACTGTGGAAGGAAATTAAATGTTGGACTTGACCTCTTACATTGATGGAGAAGAAATCTGTCCTCAATCTTCCCAGAGAACTCAAGGAAGGAAGAGTCGAGTAATGAGGAGAACGCATGGATGCACGTAGATACTTATGATGTTCATTATCTAAGAAGCACCTCTTCGTCTTCCTGGCATGATGATAAAGAGCATTCTTAAGTTCAAAGACCTGAAAGACCCTATAAACCTCCTCAAAGGCCTAACCCAAGAGTTCTCAACTCTCAATGCACTTACGGAGCTTTAAAAATTACTGATGTCCAGGGCCTACTTCTCAGAGACTCTGATTCAATTGGTCTGGGGTGGAGCCCAGGCAGCGGCATGTTCTAAATGTCTGTATAGAATTTAGTGTGCAACCGGCATTGAAAACCACTGTCATAACCTATCGTTCCCAGGACAAACCTGGCTTGCCTCCAATCCCTGCATTGTAATACTCTGGTCTCAATTAAGTTACCTACGAGAGAGAAGAGTAGGAATAGAAAAAGAAGAGTTAAGTGAAACCTAAAGAGATTTCCGGGCCAAGCCTTCCTCTTTTTCCTCCCCTCAGTCCCTCACCTTCAAATTATGTCTCTCTGTTGCCTGACGCCAAACTCAAACAAAAGAGTTTCGGGGCAGAGTGACTTTTAGGGGAGGGCTAGGAAACTAAAGTGCCCAGGGGCCCAGCAAGCCCCACAGATGAGGGAGGCAGTCCTGCAGGACTGTGGCAAACAACTGCCCACAGCCCCTCATTGGTTCTGACCAAGCACTGACATGTAATTATTCAACCCCAAAGGCCCCAGACAAAGTAATTTTCTCAAGAGGCCAAAAATACAATTTTACCTGAAATGTCACAATCGGTAAATGTTGGAAACTGACTCCTTTCTTTACTTTTTTTTTTTTTTTAATTTTGAATGAGCTAAATAAAACACATCTGTGGGTTCAATGAAGCCCAAAGCTTACCAGCTCGTGACCCATGATTTCAAGGAACACAATCCATTTCTCATGGTTCAAATCTGTAAACACGGATCTGAAGAGTGAGAACAGTGAAATACAGCTGGAACCCAAACAGTGACAGGTCTGGTTAACTCATGAAAGGGCAGGCTTGAGTCTCTTAACCAGGTGATGTTCCCCAAACCACAGGTAGACACGGCAGGCCTTGCAGTGAAGAGTTAACCCAGATGGCCCGGGTGGAGCTGGTTAAAGCTGCTTCTTTCCTGGGAATCATTTCCCTTTCATTTCCTCCCCTCATAAAAGTCCAGGTGTGCCTTCCATTTTGTCATATGTCAAAGAAGAGACTCTTTCCAAGTGATCTTCATTCCTTTGGCTACCATCCGTGCTCCCAAACCCTGCTTCTAACAGGTATGCAGTTGTCAACACCATTAATAGGAAGCATTTTACACAACAAATTCAAAATTTTCTTCTGAATTCCCTTCCCTGAGATTAGATTGATAGGACTTTGCCCAGAGAACATACAGGTAAGGCAGATCTGTGCTGACAATCCTAAAGGGTAGAAGACATACGGACCACAGCATCAATTCAACTAGTAAAGAAAAGGTAAGCACTAGACAAACTACGTTAAAGAACTGGGATAGGAATATACTAGAGAGGGCTTCAGAAAGACAGTCTGTCGCTGGTGAAAGACAGAGGAAACCTCGTCCTTCTATTTCCCTTCTCTCATCTAGGAAAGAGGGGTTTCAGTGCCCTATACTGTCTGCTTTCCATGGTTGTTTTGAGTATCAGATCACACCAATGTATGTGAAATTGGCTTGCTAACTGGCAATTCTATACAAATGTAAGGGACTCCTTACAAACGTAAGAGCCTGGCTGGGCAGTAATGCACCTTTGTGGGAGACGTACTCTGGAGGTTCCTCTCCCCAGAAGAAGCAACTGGCGTGAGCCCCAATCACTTGGCCGACTGGGGCAGCCTGAACTGGAGACGGGCTGAGGAGGAGGAAGAAACAGCAGGCCAAGGCTGCTGGACCCGATTCCTACAGCCCACCGGCCACTGGCTCCATAGTGGGCACCAGGACTTGACTGGCTGCCAGGTTGGAAACACAGAGATGGCTGTGAAAGGGAGACTCTTGTTTCTTACATTTCTCCAGCCTCCGATGACACGGCCATTCCCAGCCCTACTGTACTTATCTGGAGACCCAAGAACCGTGGCACCACCAGCCTGACCTCCTGCATCACAAGAGCCACATGGTTATTGTAGGATGGATTCAATACAACAGTTAGTGAGGGCATACCTACCCCATGCTTAGTACAGTTTTGTACTAGGCACTCTGAAGGATTTGAAATGATTCCCTTCTCTCCAGAGGGCCACAAAGCCTAACTTTGTCTACTTTAGAAACACCAGAGAGCTACTCACTGAAAAAAATAGACCCTGAAGGATGGAAGAAAGGGTTGCATGAAGCAGGTGCCAGCTTGGGGTGCACATGTAGTCTGGAAAAGGGAGCTGAGTCTCCGTGATGCTGTGATGAGCAGGAAACATTGTATCTGTCACGCAATGTCATGCCCTTTGGTGTTTGTAGAAAGGTTATAGGAAAGATCTAATGGAGGTTTAATTTATTTTAGATGTCAAACTTATGTATTTTCTGAATATGGCACTGTTGGGACTGGTCAGAAATAGGATCAATTTATTATGAGTTACAAGCAGAAAAGTTAAATCAAACACAGAGCTGTATTTATTTGTGAAAGTGTTAAAATATATTCTTCTGTCAGTCAAGGTTGGAGGCGATTTGAACAGTGAGAGACCAGCATGGCCAGAGCACCAGGGTAAACCATTATAAAGTAGATAAAACCAAGAAGGGCCCTGATGGTGGAAAGGATTTTATAGGCAGAGGAAGGGGGAGATTTGGTGAGACGTGGAAAAAGAATATGAGCAGAGACATCTTTCCTTTTAAGCCATAACTGCTATAAAAACCCAGGACTTTCCCAAGTGCAAAGTTCTTTCATAGCCATTATCATTATTATTTTCATGCTCACGAAACCATATATCCATATATTGCTACCCCAGTTTACAGATTAGAAAACAAAGTTTTAGTTCCAAGGCTTGCTCAGAGGACAGAGCCAATAAATGGAAGAATCAGGTATCTGATTCACAGCTCGGGACTCTTTCCACCACACTTGTCCCTAAAGAGGAGCTGGGATGTGCTGAGACACTCACATCCTCCAGCACTGAACTTGGTGACTTCCAAAGCTTGCACATGAGGGAGGTAGGTCAGCGAACAGTGCTGGAGGAAAGAAAGCTCTCTGGGCAGGAACAAGAGGTGTGGTAATAAGAAAGGGGAGGCCAGTTGACAGAACCATGGAGAACAGAATGAGGAGAGTTCAGCCCTTATCCTGAAAGCAATTAATTAGCTGAGCACTTACCACTTGGAGATAGCCCCAAACATACTAAACATATGTGCTGTGTGGTTCACTAGGTCTTAAAGGATAGACATGTTCTCAGACGAGGGCCCTACCCTCCCTCTCCTGTGAAAAATAATGAAAGCATTGACTCGAGAGCATAGCCACCTGCAGCAGCTAAAGCCTTTTAGAAGAAAGCAATCCATCTGTGCACATGAAAGCATATACATAGAGGTAGTTTTGCTGTTGCTGGTGAGAGAGACATCAGCATACCATCAGCTCAAAAACCCAGCTATGAAGTGTAAGGAAATTTGAGAAATCCAATCTTGCAGTATTTCAGATTGCAAGGCCACAGAGGCAACAAAGAGTGTTTGCAATCAGCACCTAAAATTAACTCTCTTTCTCCTCTTTCTATTCATAAGCATTATCAGGTTAGGAAATCAGACACTCTGTCTCTGGTCTATTCTGAAAGGTAGTTTCCTTTTGTGTGTGTCATCACACACACACGCGCGTGCACACACACACACACACACACACACAAATACAAGGTGTATAGAATTATTTCACCAGATGACGAGGAAAAAAGAAAAAAATCACTGCTTTCATTGCAGGATTACTAGGTGTTCTCTTGACCGCTCCTCTCTGCTTTCTTTCAGAATGTTAAGCAAATGGCAGAAGGGAAAGCCAGCTAAGTTTCAATCCTTCATAACATGACCATGGCTGAGAACAGAGCAGGCGAGAAAGAAAGAAAAAACATAGTAGAATGAAAACATTAGATTCAGTATCTGCATAGATTCCATTCGTTTTTAGAAAGAAATCATGATAGTTATGAGCTAGTGCATGAACTTCGCCCCACCTCCTACTGTTTCCTGCCTGTCACTTCCCAAGGGGTTCCTTTGGTGCCCCATGTAATGAAGGGCCCATTATTTTTTACATGTTAACTTTCCTCTTTCTGAGCCAAACATCACACAGTGTTTCCCTGCTGATTACCAGCTGAGTGACAGTTATAAAAAAACAATCCCCGTATTTATGTTGAAGAGAAATGTTTACACACTGGAACCTCAATCAACACTCAGTGTAAGTCTAGACGGCGCATTATCTTGTGCCAAAAAAGTCTAACAGGAGGGGATGGAGACTACTTATTTGAAGGAAAAAATCCTTGAGAGAGTCAGATGATGATTGAATATTAAGAGCACAGTAATCTATAGATATCTGTTCACCTCACCTTTAATGTCTCTAAGAAACAGGGATTCCAAAATAAGATGCCAGTATCTTATAAAGCATAACATCTTCACCTGGAAGAGAAAAGGAAGGTAACTGAGCTGTAGCAGGCTGCTACTCTGTTCTAGATGCTGTGGTAGGGACCTCACCATCTCTGCTATCCTCACAACACCCTGCAACAGAGGATTCATCTCCATTTCACCCAAGCAGAGCAAAGAGATCAAGGGAGGTGCCCAAGCTCAGCCAGGACTTCAGACCTCAGACTTTGCACTTCTGTTCACTCACTCATTCACCTGCTCACAGATTTATTGAACCAACTCGGTAATGGGCTCTGTATTAGGCACCATGGATGTAAAGACAAATAAAACATACTCTCTCACTCATGAAAGCTTTTATCATTTGGCTGCTGTAATTTCCAAAACCACAGAAATCTTGTCGAATGACATAACCTAATGACTGCAAGAAGAGGACACTGCCTATGGTTAATGCTCCCTCTCTTCTTTTTTCTTCTTTCTCTCTTCCCCCGCTCCTTCCTTCCATGTCTTTCATTCATGAGGAGGAAAGAAGTTACAAGACTCAGTACATTAGATCCTACAGTGCAATGTATGATGGTCACTGCAACATAATGTCCCAAATCAGGGTTCCCCAGAGGACTGTTCCAGGAGAGTCAATTCCAGATATATCAGAAACAAAACTGGTTGCACGGTCAAGTTTGTCAAATTGGGTACATGACACTCCCCTCCAATGATTCACAGCACAATCAGCATTTTAAAGGCCGCCACAAGGACTTATTTAACATCTCTCAAGCCAGCACCCCCCAAAACTTTTTCAATCGTTGGAATACTAAATTGGAATAACTTGAGTTTTCCAAATATTAGCACCTGGAGGGAGAATTGCACTGGGGCATAGTTTAATACTTTGATTGGGGAAAAGTATCCGGAACTTTAACCCAAAGTACCACCTTGTAGAGGAGCACAGAATTTATTATCAGAAGGCCTTGGTTCAAGTTTATAATCTGCTGTATATGAGCTAAATAAACTTGGACAAGTTACTTAACCTCTTTGAGCCTTCCCTTCCTTATGTAGTAAATGAAATGGATAATACATATCTTGCACTTATTGGAAAGATTAGAGATGAGGTATTACATATGTATGTATGTGTGTATGTATATATGTGTAAATATATACACATATATAAATACATACATATATATTTTTTTAATGCCTGGCAAACAAATGCACATTAAATAGTGTCTATTTTAAAATATAGAACATAATAGTTGACCCACAATGAAAAAGGTGTGTATTCTAATCTATTGTTCCATTATTTATGAATGTCTTTGAGTTGCCAGCCATCCCCATTTTTACCAGTGATGTTCGGAGAAATGGCATTTTTTTTTTTAGAAACAATTGACTAGAGTCATTCCTACATGAAATACCTTTAGAATAAGAAAATTGGCTTTTACCGTGGTTAGCATCACGGTCCAATCAACTGAACTGACTTGCAAGAGACTGAAAGGAAATTACACGAAAGGAAAAAGAAAACTTTGCATGAGAAATTATTATTTTGTCAATTATTTTGTCATTGAGTTTTTCCTTTGTATTGTATTTGCTTTGTCCCGTTTCTTTTTTTTTCCCCATGTGGTGTTTGCTTGTAAATTAAACAAAAAATTTTAATTTACATTTTTCTAATTATCAAAATCAAGAATAAGTTGGGATTTCTTGACATCCTTTTACCTAAAACAAGGGATTTGCCAGGTTAGTCACTGCAGTAGCTAAAAGCTCAAATATAGTGAAGGGACAATTATTTTCACATATCTTTCCTTTCCACAATTATTTGTATTCAGCATTGTAACCAAATTTACAAAAGTATTTAGACAATCTTTTTTAGTTTTTTAATTAAGAATATTATAAAGAATTAAGTAAATTTAGATTTATTACCAGTTTGAGATGATCTTGAATTAGGTTACCAGAAGTCTGCATATAATAATCCCATTTCTTTACAAATATACTCAAAAATGTACCTTTAAAGCTGTATATCGAAATAACATTAACAATGGGTATGTCTGGCAAGGGAGATTATGAGTGATTTTAAACTATTTTGGCTACCTTGTATTTTCTGATTTTTCTAAAATGAACAAATAAGCTTTCTTTAATAAAGAAAAAAAATGGGCTGCTAGGTAAAGAAAGCAGAGCAAGTGCTTGCATTTGCAGACACTGCCCCCCCCAACATTCTCCACTAAAATGACAATAAAGATATAACCCATTAGAATAAAGAGAACAGGAGAAAAGATAACAACAACCAAATTTTGGAAGCTAGAAAGCAGATGGCCCATGGTAATTGACTTGGCAGACCCAAGAAAGCAGAATCCTAAGCTGACAGTGGGAAAACCCATGAAAAACCCAATTTACCCTGAAGAACACCCAACAGACTCAGAAATTGGCAGCACCAGGTATCTCTGTAAATGGGAGGTGAAGGTCAGTCTAATGAAAGATTTGGGCAAGTCTGTTTAGAAGTAAGGAGATCCCCAACTCCCCTCCACTACTTTGTGTGGCCAGGCAACTGCGCACCCCTCCTCCCAAGCTTCCCCAACCTATACATAATAGGATCAGATAGGTGAGAATGAGGGTACCAGGCCATGCTGAAAATAAAGGGATTGAGCACATTCTGAATACGACCAACCTCTCCTTCTTTGAGCAGTTCCGACAACGCAGGCAACCAGGTTTTATGCCCTCTCCAAGCAGGAAATCAGAAGAGCTTTATCTGGTGTATCTGACCAATTCAAAAAGAGAGACTTTAACTAACAGTAGGGCTTCCCCAGTGAAACAGCCCAGTCAGCTCAAAATATAGCAACACCAACAATCTATAAGCCCCATCCAAGTGCTCCTTGGCTGTGAATTGTATTGATGGAGTACTGAGAACATAAGTACTGAATAGAAATAAAACCAAAATTGCCCCATAAATATGTAAATATATCAGGGGGAAATGGAAAGAG
>NW_006793764.1:1112647-1120852 GCF_000442215.2 Lipotes vexillifer
AAAGAGTGTGATATGTGTGTCCGTGTGGGGTGAGGACCCTGAGAGTGTCTGTCTGGGGAAATCAGAAGGATAAATCCTCACCCTCCATTGTGGGAAGGAGCAATATAAATATGCCTTGTGGAGACACAGAGGTAAATGCTAAGAGAATCTACTCAAAAAGCTGGAAGAGGTGGACTCTGGGAAGGTAGAAATGATAGGAAGTCGGGGCCAGACGGCGGCTGTTGCTCTTCAAAACAAGTTCCACTGAACTAACCGATTCATTCTGCTGTGTTAAAAGCAAAATGAGTGAGACAATTACTTTGTTTCATGATGAGGCACAGGGAAATCTTAAAAATATAGGCCACGTTCTTTAAACATAATACAGTGAAATTACATATTTATAAACCAATGTTAAAAAAAAAATTAACAACCTTTCCTAATACAAACTCCTAGAAAATGAGGCGGGGCAAGAAGAGAATGTCAAAAATAACCCCATATCAGGTCTAAAACAAAATCACTCCTTTCTCAATTAGTTCTGTGCCAAATAATTCAACAATAAAGGAGAAAGTTTCTGCAGCCCATCCTGTGAGACCAATGCAAACCTTCAGCTCCAGAGCTTGGTTCTCTGCCAGTCAGCTCAAAGTTAGAGTCTTGTCTTATATCACATGCCAAAATAACATTCGTAACAGTTAAAAGAGTCATATACTTCTTAAAATATAGTCTAAGAAAACACAGGAAGCTGTTTAACTGATCTGAGGCTGAGGAAAGCCATTCGCACTACAAAACAATTAGTCAAATCACAAAGTAGGTATTGGCATACTTGAATACAATGATGTTTTTTAACTCCTGTATATCTAAAAAAGAATCTAAGTTTAAAAAAATGTTGAATGATTAATTAGTAAAAATTATTAGCGATAAATATGATAAAGGATTAACATCTATACTAAATGAAAAAATACGTACAAATTGTCGACAAGAAAAACACTAACAGGTCAATAGAAAAAGAGGGGAAAGAACATTAGCAGAAAATTCTTAAAACAACAAAGTAGATGCTAAGCATCTGAAAAATGGAAACCATGTTCGACTTATTTTTTTTAAATACAAATTAAAATTCCTATCACATGGAAATATATTTTTAAAGGTATTACATAATACTAGTAGGAGTGAGAAAAGCAAGTATTTTTATATATTGCTATTGGAAATTTAACTTGGAAAGCTATTTGGCAATAAGTATTAAGAGCCATAAAAGTGTTCATACTTTTGAATCAATAATACCACTTCCAGAAATCTATCCTAAGTAAATGGGGAATGTAGTAAAAGATGTATGTACAAAACTATTTATCACTCAATTATAATCCCACAATACAGAAAAGATTTAGTAAATTATAGTAAGGCCCTGTAATAGAATATTAGGTAGAAATTAAAAGTCATATTTCTGAAGAATATTTAATAGCATACGTAAATGTTTATGACAAAATATTAATGTTAATAACACATGGTACAAATTATATATAGTAATGATTCCAACTTTGTAATATTCACATATATCAAACTCTGTTATACACGCATATTATTCTATACGTGTATTCAAAAATACTAGAAGGATATAAATGAAGGATAATAATAGTTAACCTCAAGTAAAAGGATCACGGGTGAATTCTACTTTCCTTTTACTTTTCTAAGTTTTCCAAACATTTTTATGGTATGAATTGCTTTCAACTGACAAATGTAAAAGACGTAAAGCAGTGACTAACTTTACCATAAAATACATGAACAATGACAACATATATATAACCCAAATTCAAATTTTTCATAATTCTGCATTTTTGAAAATTTGGACACAGATTGAAGTGTGACATTGCTTGGTAAATCCTTCATAAAAGACATAATTCATGAATATGCATGAATACAATTATAAAAGGAAATATAAAGGCTTACGCTTATTGTTTACCATGTGCAAAGCACTATAACCAGATATTTGTCCTGCATTCTCTCATCTATGAGGTTCTCATTATGAAGTCCCCTTTTATGGAGGAGGAAACTGAGATTAAAAGGTTAAGTGGCTATTAAAGGTCACCCTGCTAGGAAGTATGCTTGCCAAGCCTCACAGTAAAGACTGACTCAAGCTGCACAGCTTTTGACCTCTTCATGGATCTCAATCCTGACTACATAGTCCAACAATCAGAGGAGCTTAAAAAAAATAAATCCAATGCCCAGACCCCACCCTCGAACAATTAAATCAGAATCTCTGGGAATAAAGACAAGGATTCTTAAAAGAACTCTCCATATAAATTTAAGGTGTAGCCAGATTGAGAATCTGCAAGTCTAGCCAAAGTTTCTCAACTAGTAGTTGTGACTGCCAGGAGGCTCTGCCAGATTCTGATGCATCAAGCCTTGGATGGAATCAGGGATCTGCATCCTTTACACACACTTCAGAGAGTTTAGTTCTGAAGCAGGTGGTCCACAGCTTGCCATTCGATTAAAGATTAGTATGCTCTATAGAAAATACATAGATATGTATGTATATACATTAGTATATGTGCATGCACATATGTGTGGATGTGTGTACACATACATTTGTTCCTAAATAGGCCAGTGTAGAAAACACCAAGATTATTTTCCTATACTTTGCTACTCAAAATGTGACACACAAACCCAAACCAACAGCATTTGTGTCACCTGGGAACTAATTAGAATCACAGGATTTCAGGCCCTATCCCAGATCTACTAAATCAGAATCTGCATTTTAATAAGATCCCACATAATACACACACGCGCGTGTGCACAGTCAAGTTACAGGAACACTATTCTAAATCCAAATAAAGCTAGCTATGTCCATGCCTGGCAGAATGAGCGGGAACTCCAACTGTCTTAATTTGTTGAGGACTCTTCCCTCATCTTTGGGATCCTAGGACCACCTGGGGGTTTACGTTGTCTGGGAAGACTGGAGAAGGTCCTCTGCTGCTTGATGAAGCATCTTGGTGGTCACCCTGAGAGGCCCCTTGTCTAAGCAAGCACAATCCACTGGAAGGTGGCAGCTGCTGTGCTTGCAGTATCTCTCGTCTTTATACCCCAGACCCTTTGCCTGTGGACAAACATTACTTAGTGTTCCATCCTGGACATTTATACTGCCATCCCCCCATCAGTGGGCCTGCTGTTTCTGTGACATGACACAGGAAAGGGCTCAGTTCAGCTTTTAGAGCTAGCCACACTTCTTGTTCACCACATCAAAGGAAATTCCAGCCTCCTCCCTTAGAAATCCTAGGGCTTCCCAACAAAGACTTGCCAGGGGCTTTCTTTAGCTGACCATAGAAATCCAAAGAAGGAACTAATTCTCTGGAGATGAGGGAGGCCAGAATATAGATACTGCCCATGGTTGCAAGAGGGTGGAATCATTGCGTTTCCACTTTTCTTCAGTCTCCTAACCAAAAAGAAAGCAGGAAAAAAATGGCATATCAAGAAATCATCCCTCATTATACTATTTGCATGCATTTTATATCTTCAGGGAGAAATTTTAAGCATTCTCAGGAATTTCTGAGATATCTATACGTATAAAATCAATCAGTATGCCACTTACAAATTAGCATTGTATCTTATCCTAAGCCTCCTGATTGCTACTAATCAGAATGGTTTGAATGAATGGGTAAATGAACAAAGGAACAAATGCAGTAATGGATGATATTTTTCAGCCACAGTTATATAATTTTCAAATCAGTATTTCGTGTATTCATATTGCCGTTCTCTCAAATAAAGATACTGTATTATAGCCCTTTTCCCCACTTACTTTCCATATGACACTTGTTAAATGTTAACATCAATAACATTGAACCAAATCAAATGTGGGATCTAGATGGTAGGAGCACAGGCCTCTCCAAACTTTGTCCATACCTGGCTTACCATAAAACAGACCTTAATAGGTTTAGAGGCATGTTAAAATGCTTGGTGGTTTTGTGATTCAGATTAAAGATCCAGCTCTGAGAGACAAGAATCCATTAACAGTTGCTTCCACATGAAATACTACAGAAAGAACCTAAAATCCGGGTCTGCGGGGAGAAAGACAAACTCTCTAGTCCAGTATACAACCAGTTCGAATGATTATTTGTCTAATGAAGTGCATTTATTGCAGTAGCTTTGGGACTTGTTTGGTTAACTGTCCTTTCTACAAGCCACAGTAAAGATCCAAAGTGCTTTGACCCCAACACCTGCCACAGAAAGAACAGATGACTCACAACCCAGAGGTCTTGGTTTTCAACAGGATGCTTGTGGCTCAAATTATTCATGGAGTGACTCTGCTGTGGTGATTAAAGCAAAGTGGTAATACTTTGCATATGTCTGTGCTATAGGCATTTTTCATGGCATAACTGCAAATTTCTTATAGAGATACCCAGACTAGGGTAAGTGAGAGGGACAAATCTTTCAACTGAATAAAAGAGGGCAAATTTAGAAGGAAAATCTTGGTGGCAGCAAGCCAGAAGCTAAAAAGAGTGAACAGAATTGCACCATAAAATTTTGTGGATGATGATATACAAATGACAAAAAATAAAATATTACCACTTAGTATGTCTCTTAATTAAGCCCATGGATTGTACATTCTACAAACACCTATATATCATAAAGAACTCACAGGGGGGTACCGTGGTATATTCAAAATATATATAGTCTCCTCAGTGGAAAAGAATTGGGAGCAGAGAAATGAACCCTTGCTTACACAGTCAACTAATATTTGACAAGGGAGCTAAGAATGCTCAATGAGCACCGGAGAGTCCCTTCAATAAATGGTGTTGGGAAAATTGCACAGCTACCTGCAGAAAAGTGAAATTGGACCCCTGTCTACACAGCTCACAAAATTTAACTTGAAATGAATTAATGATTTAAACATAAGAAGTGAAATTGTAAAACTTCTAGAAGAAAACACAGGGAAAGCTTCCTTGACATTAGTCTTGGCAATGATTTTTTGGATATGACACCAAAAGCATGAGCAAGAAAATGAAAAGTTAGTAAGCAGGACCACATCAGACTAAAAAGTTTCGGCAGCAAAGGAAACTATCAACAAAATGAAAAGGCAACCTACAGAACAGGAGAAAACATTTGCAAATAGTATATCTGATAAAGGGTTAATATCCAAAATATGTAAAGAAGTAATACAACTCAACAGCAAAACACCAAAGCAATAACAATTTAAAAATTGGCAGAGGAACTGAATAGACATTTTTCCAAAGAAGACATAATAGATGGCCAACAGGTAAATGAAATGGTACTCAACATCACTAATCATCAAGAAAATGCAAATCAAGCCACAATGAGGTATCACCTCACAACTGTTAGAATGGCTACTATCAGAAAGACAAGAGATAAAAGTGTTGGTAGGATAAGGAGAAAAGGGAACCACTGCACACTGTTGATAAGAATGTAAATTAGTGTAGCCACTGGGAGAAACAGTATGGAGGGTCCTCAAAAAATTAAAAAGAGAACTATCATATGATCCAACAATTCCACTTCTGGGTACATATCCCAAGGAAACAAAAACAGGATCTCAAAGAGATATCTACACTCCCATGTTCATTGAAACATTATTTATGACAGTCAAGATATGGAAACAACCTAAGTGTTCATCAAGAGATGAATGGATAAGGAAGATGTGATATAAATATCACACACACACACACATACACACACACACACACACACACACACGTGCACACACACACACAGAGCTGCCCTTCGAACAACAAAGGTTTGAACTGTGAGGGTCCACTTTTACGCAGATTTTTTTTCAATAGTAAATATTACAGTACTACAAAATCTGCGGTTGGTTGAATCCTCAGATGCAGAACCTCGGATACAGAGGAATCATGGACATGGAGGAATCGTGGTGTATATGGAGGAAGCTAAGATACAGAGAGTTGACCATGTTTTACTCAGATTTTCCACTACACAGAGGGTCAGCGCCCCTAACTCACACGTTGTTTAAGGGTCAACTGTACTTGAAAGTTGTTAAGAGTATATTTTAAATATTTTAACCACAGAAAAGACATGTTTAATGATGTGATGTGATGGAGGTGTTAGCTAATGCTATGGTGGTAATTATTTTGCAATATATAAGGGTATCAAATCAACACATTGTACACCCTAAATTTACACAATGTTATATGTCAATGATATCACAATAAAGCTGGAAATAAATAAAAAGAAAGGAATAAACAGGTTCTGAGAAAATTATCAAATAAAATATATTCAGGGGGGGTATATATATATATATATATATATATATATACACACACACACATATATATATGTGGGGGGTATGGGTATGTGTATATATTCTTTTAAAAAGGTGTTTATTCAATTTGTTTTCTAAAGATAATGGCTTAAATATTTAAAGATAAATTATTCATTTCATAGAATAATTGTTTTCATAAATTAAATAAGTAACCCTTAATTGGTATGCCTTAGATATTCTGAGCTTTGGAATTCCCTTAAAAGAGTGCCCATCTTAAAGAATATTGTGTGGAAAATTCATTTCATACACTATAAACTCTCCAGCATTTTGTGTTGGAGTGTAACTTTCTACCTCCCTAGTTGAATGTCACAAACCATGCAGAATATATCTAGGAATATACCTGGAAAATTTAAAGGCCTTGAGTTTTAAGGAAAAAAATATTTCACTAATCTTCAGCATTTTATTCTCAGGAAAGGCAGAGCAATAAAGACTCTGTAAACATCATTCAAAAAATTTCCTAAGAGTTCAAAAAGTTAAGGAATTTTGAAACATAAAGATTTCACTGAACAAAAAATTCCTAAAGTACTACCCTTGCACAGTAGTTAGTACTTCTATTTTAAGTAAAATTGTATTCTGTTTAACTCCCTAGACAACTCACTCAAACTCCCATCATGTATATCATTACAGACAAATATCTCAAAAATGCAAAAGATCAATCATGTGTGGCTGCTTAGTTGGTTAAAGTTCCCATGAATCTTTCTATCCATGAGGATTTTCTACTTCTTGTCTGTTCTTTACAGGTTAAATCTAGCCAGGCATCATGAAAAGTCATGTTTATCATGAAGTTGGGAGAAAATGGCTGCATTCAGAAATCCAATACCAGTTCTGGAAATAAGACCCAAGGGCAATTCTTCCATATGGTAGACCAGTTATATGTCTGCCATGTTCCAGAGTACATGGTTGGTTTGTAAGCACCTGGAAGATGACAACTCCACCTAACTCATCCCTGTATCCAGAGCACCAAGCACAGGGCTTGGCATGGAGCTGATGCTCAATAAACATTAAAATAAACAGAATATGAGTTTTAAACATCCACGTTTATTTAAGCATCCACAAAATGCTAAATAAAGCCTACCACAGAACCATTCAGGAACTTATATGCTACCTCTTCTTTACCCAACTGTATTCTCAATAATGTGAAACTACAAGAGAAATATACAATACAGCATCTGCTCTTGAGAGGCAGGGCTGAGACAAGTGTTGAGAGCATAAAAATTGGAATCAGACAGTTCTGGGTTCCTAGTCTGGCTTTGCTACTTGGGTAAGTTATTAACCAGTCTGGCTTCCACCTTCTCAACTCTAAAATGGGATAATAATGTACTTTACAGAGTTACTGTGAAACTTAGAGGTGATATACATAATGAATGTGCTTAATACCAAATAGGTACCTAATAAATTATCACTACTATTACCAGATACAAAGGTTTGGAAAAATTAGTGTAAAATTGTTATAGAATACACAAGACAAGCACTGAATTATGTAGAACTGTCTACAAAAGCAATAAGAGTCTAGAGAGAGGTGGGCTAGAGTGGTCAGGTTAAGTCTTTACAGAAAAGGCAAGGAGGTGAGCTGAACCCTGAAGAGCAGGCAAGTTCAGCACGGACAGTGATGGTGCGAGCAGAGGCCAGCAAAGCTAACAAAAGATGGTGGCTGAGTGAATGATGGGTACAGGGGAGCAAAGCGTGTACATAAAGGAAAAGGAGAGGAAAGGGCTATACTGCTGGTGGGACCACGTTAGAAGCAGAACACCTGGTTTCTCAATGATAAGCTAGAGGAAGGCTTTCTGTTTGATTTTTTCCTGAGCAATGATTTTCCTAAATGCATCAAAATTAGAGAATGAGGTTGAGACTTTCTCTAATAAAAGGAGTTGTCATATATAAAAGTTATGGGGCTTCCCTGGTGGCGCAGTGGTTGAGAGTCCGCCTGCCGATGCAGGGGACGCGGG
>NW_006793764.1:1121168-1134592 GCF_000442215.2 Lipotes vexillifer
GCTTCCGGAGCCTGTGCCCCGCGGCGGAAGAGGCCACAGCAGTGAGAGGCCCGCGTACCGCAAAAAAAAAAAAAAGAAAAGTTATGGGGAGGAAGGTAAATAGACTTTGTGGTCCTACAATTCTTAAGCACTCAACACTGCATTATTTTCAGGAACTTGGGTCTCTGAAGCAATACATTAATTATCATTCGTAATTCTGTTTTATCAGTAAGTAGGACTTCCACACCCACTTACTTAAACAGCATCTCAATACACCAGGGTTCGATGAGAGCTGGGGACACTTCAGATGACCAATGCACCAAATATGTCCATATTCTTCTACTCCAAACCACCCAGGGACAGCTCGTAGAAGTCTACAGCACGTATCCAGTGCCAAAGAAAAACCCTGACTGAGGCCTCCCACGTCAGAGTAAAAACGAACTGGAGCAAAGGCTATAGAACCCCCCCATTACTCACAAAACCCCCCTCTGGAGAAAACCAGCAGGCATGGAGAGTTTACACAATGAGAAAGTTGTTAGATAATTCAGCTACGGAGGCCCAATCCCAGAAAGACTTTTGAGAATTGAGGGTCTCAAAGACCTCACTGGCATCTGCAAAGGTAGATCTTAATGTTTTCAGGCTTGTGTTCACGAGGGAACAATCAAATGAGAAAATATAATTGATCATTGCCAATGTCAACATTGTTCTAACAGTTCTCCTAATGCTTTCAGCTGACCAGGCATGGAATCACAAAGGCAGAATCTCCTAAAGGCAGAAGTTCACTGTTCTTATGCAGATTTTCACTGGGCCATCTTTTCATGTAAATCACATAGAAGAGCAGCAGGCCCCCAGCCAGCATGTGAGCTGTGAGGTTTCAAATACCAAAATCTGACCCAGACGCTGGAATAAAGCCCTTTGTTCTCTCAGCAAATATGGCAGACTCATAAGGGAGAAGGGCGAGGTTTATTTTCACAAACAAGACATTTTTCCAGCATGTTCCCCTCCCACCCTAGACAGGCTGCAGAGTTCTGAAGTGAAGGCTGAGCTCTCTCCCAAGGTAAGGATGTGTCACCCTCCACTGTGCTTGAATGGCTCAGCTCCCACCACCTGCCATCCCATTTATTTTCCAAATTTCTTTTGCTAGAAAGTTAGCAAAAGCTTTCCTTTTTTTCCCTTCAAGATCAGAGACACACCTGCAGATGTAATTGTCAAATTATGGAAGCACCAATATAATCTGTCGATGTTACTATTTTTCTTTTCACACACATGCTGAGAAGTGAAGATTGTAGGGACACATGAAAAGCCAAACAGGACCAAGGAGGGCTTTATGAGCAGAGAGAGGAAGAGGGAGAGGAAAGAGGATGCAGGGGGTAGGGGAGGGGGAAGGGAGAAGAGGGAATAGAGCCAGAGAAACAGAGAGAGACAGAGAGAGAGACAGAGAACAAAGCCCAAGCAGGAAAAAAGTTCTTATAAGCCTTAACTGCCCTCATCAACCTTCATCTCTTGTCAAGAGTTCCTCACGACTTTTTTACACATGAAACTTAACTCCAGCCTGTTTAGTTAATTATGAAAAAACAACATGGAAACCATTATTTCAGCGTGTAAATTTATTCACCAGGTGTTGTCCACCCACTGCCCTCCTGTTTTCAAGCTGACAAGAGTAGCCTGAGGCATGTGAAAAGCCAGGCATCCACAGGGAGCTGTCACATTATTCCAAAAGATGCCAGGTGGAGGAAGCAAGGCTCCCTTTCCCCCACCCTACTGGGTTTGAATTTTAAAAAGGTACCTATTTGGTGAGGCCAGGCCTGTATCCCAGGGTCAGTGTTAAGAGGGAGTTACCTGACTCGAAGTCTGACTAAGTGTCCCACAGACAGACAGACACACACACACACACACACACACACACCCCTCAGGGGTGTCTTGAGAGCCTGCATACTACTGTCTGAGCTCAAAGCAAAGGACTGCCTAACTCCCAACAAATCTCTTCTATTGGCCACCTGTCCTAGGTTGGGTCACCTAAAAGCAAAAGAAGAGAGGGATTCTTCTGGAGTCTCAGGAGAAATCTGTAAGGGACTGAGGAGAACAGGATTGTGCAGAGGAAGAAGCTAAGCATAGATGTGGTTTCAGCTAATGTGAGGCTTCAGGCCTAACGTCACTGGCAGCCCTGAAGCATGAATTGCAACTCAGATACCCCCAATTACTACTCCCATAACATGCAGTCATTGGTTGTGGGTCATGCCTGCAGGAGGAGAGAGATGCATAATCCCCTATCTCCCGAGGGGTTTCCCTGCATATGAATGAACTGTGAACCTTAGTAGCCAACACTTAAAGCAACGGGAGGTGGGTGCTCTGGCCCACAAAGAGGAGCTAGGCAGGGTCGTAGCTCATGTGACCTGCACCTTGTACTGCTCAGAGCCCTGTCTTTCCCATATTAAGTTCATCCCTCCAGACATAGTTTCTCCAGGAGTCAGACTAGTCAATGTTTCTATGGACAAAATGAAGAATAGTTTGAACAAGTACAGTGCCAGCTGCTCAGTTAGTCCTGAACCAAAACAGATACTCATCAATGCATTACCCTCCTCTACCACCATTCTAGATTCTCTCACCCTCAGCTAGCACTCCTGCTGAGCTAGGTGATTTGACTGGTGGAGGGTTCAGACCTCACCCTTGAAAAATCGGAGCCCCTGCTTATCATGTCTTAATCAGATCAAGCTGCTTTAATTGCCCATTTCCACTTAGAACCAAACACAGAAGGTCCCAATCATCTGAATGCAAAACATCTTCCTCCCCACCAGCATGACAAAGCAGCTGCCCCACTTCATACGATGACCAGTTACCCCTAATTCCTATCTTTGCCTGCTCTTCTCCTGGGAAGAGGAACCCAAAGTGATTGGTCACAGCCATAGCTTTAAATTAGAATCAGAACCTATAGATCCACAGAACCTAAAACTGCAGAGATAGGAAGCAAAAATTCCCCAAGTGGATCACAAGAATTGATGGGGAGTGGGGCCATTCCTATTTTCATTCCCAGGATTAAAAACCCATATATTCGGGCTTCCCTGGTGGCGCAGTGGTTGAGAATCTGCCTGCCAAGGCAGGGGACACAGGTTCGAGCCCTGGTCTGGGAAGATCCCACAAGCCGCGGAGCAACTGGGCCCGTGAGCCACAACTACTGAGCCTGCGCGTCTGGAGCCTGTGCTTCGCAACAAGAGAGGCCGTGCACCACGATGAAGAGTGGCCCCCGCTCACCGCAACTAGAGAAAGCCCTCGCACAGAAACAAAGACCCAACATAGCCATAAATAAATAAATAAATTTATAAAAAAAAAAACCATATATTCTACCCAAGAGCCATGGGGTCAAGATGTATAGTACATCCTGGAGGAGCTTCAAAATGGCGGAAGAGTAAGACTTGGAGAGATCACCTTCCTCCCCACAAATACATCAGAAATACATCTACACGTGGAACAGCTCCTACAGAACACCTACTGAACGCTGGCAGAAGACCTCAGACCTCCCAAAAGGCAAGAAACTCCCCACATACCTGGGGAGGGCGAACGAAAAAAGGAAAAACAGAGACAAAAGAATAGGTACGGGACCTGCACCAGTGGGAGGGAGCTGTGAAGGAGGAAAGGTCTCCACACACTAGGAAGCCCCTTCGCGGGCGGAGACTGCGGGAGGCGGAGCGGGGAGCTTCGGAGCCGCGGGGGACAGCACAGCAACAGGGGCGCGGAGGGCAAAGCGGAGAGATTCCCGCACAGAGGATCGGCGCCGACCGGCACTCACCAGCCGAGAGGCTTGTCTGCTCACCCTCCGGGGCGGGCGGGGCTGGGAGCTGAGGCTCAGGCTTCAGTCGGATCCCAGGGATAGGACTGAGGTTGGCGGCGTGAACACAGCCTGAAGGGATTAGTGAACCACGCCTAGCCGGGAGGGAGTCCGGGAAAAAGTCTGGAGCTGCCGAAGAGGCGAGAGACTTTTTCTTCCCTCTTTGTTTGCTGGTGCGCGAGGAGAAGGGATTAAGAGCGCTGCTTAAAGGAGCTCCAGAGACGGGCGCGAGCCGCGGCTAAAAGCGCGGGCCCCAGAGACGGGCATGAGACGCTAAGGCTGGATTAGTATGGAAATGTAAATGTAAATCTAAACCACAATAATATACTGCCACTGCCAGGGTCCCGGGATCCAGGGACAACTCCCCCGGGAGAACACACGGCGTGCCTCAGGCTGGTGCAACGCCATTCTGGCCTCTGCCACCGCAGGCTCGCCCCGCATCGTGCCCCTCCCTCCACCCGGCCTGAGTGAGCCAGAGCCCCCGAGTCAGCGGCTCCTTTAACCCTGTCCTGTCTGGGCGAAGAACAGACGCCCTCAAGCGACCTACACGCAGAGGCGGGTCCGAATCCAAAGCTGAGCCCAGGGAGCTGTGAGAACAAAGAAGAGAAAGGGAAATCTCTCCCAACAGCCTCAGGAGCCGCGGATTAAATCTCCACAATCAACTTCATGTACCCTGCACCTGTGGAATACCTGAATAGACAACGAATCATCCCAAATTGAGGAGGTGGACTTTGGGAGCAATAAGATATTTTTTTTTTCCCTTTTTCTCTTTTTGTGAGTGTGTATGTGTATGATTCTGTGTGTGATTTTGTCTGCATAGCTTTTCTTTTACCATGTGTCCTAGGGTTCTTTCTGTCCATTTTTTTTGCTTTGTTTTGTCATTTGTTTTTTTAGTATAGTTTTTAGTGCTTGTTATCATTGGTGGTTTTGTTTTTTGGTGCGGTTGCTCTCTTCTTTCTTTCTTCCTTTTTTTTATTACTTAAAAAAAATGTTTTTAATATTTTTTAAATTTAATAACATGTTATTTTATTTTATCTTCTTCTTTCTTCCTTTCTTTCTTCCTTTCTTTCTTTCTTTCTTTTTTTCTCCCTTTTATTCTGAGCCATGTGGATGACAGGCTCTTGGTGCTCCAGCCAGGGCTGTGCCTCAGAGGTGGGAGAGCCAAGCTCAGGAAACTGGTCCACAAGAGACCTCTCGGCTCCACATAATATCAAATGGCAAAAATCTCCCAGAGATCTCCATCTCAACGCCAAGACCCAGCTCCACTCAACGACCAGCAAGCTACAGTGCTGGACACCCTATGCCAAACAACTAGCAAAACAGGAACATAACCCCACCCATTAGCAGAGAGGCTACCTAAAATCATAATAAGGCCACAGACACCCCAAAACACACCACCAGACGTGGACCTGCCCACTAGAAAGACAAGATCCAGCCTCAGCCACCAGAACAGAGGCACTAGTTCCCCTCCACCAGGAAGCCTACACAGCCCACTGAACCAGCCTTAGCCACTGGGGGCAGACACCAAAAACAGAAACAGAAACTACAAACCTGCAGCCTGTGAAAAGGAGACCCCACAGAGTAAGTTAAGCAAAATGAGAAGACAGAGAAACACACAGCAGATGAAGGAGCAAGGTAAAAACCCACCAGACCTAACAAATGAAGAGGAAATAGGCAGTCTACCTGAAAAAGAATTCAGAATGATAGTAAAGATGATCCAAAATCTGGGAAGGAGAATGGAGAATATACAAGAAACGTTTAACAAGGACTAGAAGAACTAAAGAGCAAACAATGATGAGCAACACAATAAATGAAATTAAAAATTCTCTAGAAGGGATCAATAGCAGAATAACTGAGGCAGAAAAACAGGTAGGTGACCTGGAAGATAAAATAGTGTAAATAACTACTGAAGAGCAGAATAAAGAAAAAAGAATGAAGAGAATTGAGGAAAGTCTCAGAGACCTCTGGGTCAACATTAAATGCACCAACATTCAAATTATAGGGCTCCCAGAAGAAGAAGAGAAAAAGGAAGGGACTGAGAAAATATTTGAAGAGATTATAGTTGAAAACTTCCCTAATATGGGAAAGGAAATAGTTAATCAAGTCGAGGAAATACAGAGTCCCATACAGGATAAATCCAAGGAGAAACACGCCAAGACACATATCAATCAAACTATCAAAAATTAAATACAAAGAAAAAATATTAAAAGCAGCAAGGGAAAAATAACACACAAGGAAATCCCCATAAGGTTAACAGCTGATCTTTCAGCAGAAACTCTGCAAGCCAGAAGGGATTGACAGGACATATTTAAAGTGATGAAGGAGAAAAACTACAACCAAGATTACTCTACCCAGCAAGGATCTCATTCAGATTTGACGGAGAAATTAAACCATTTACAGACAAGCAAAAGCTAAGAGAATTCAGCACCACCAAACTAGCTTTACAACAAATGCTAAAGGAACTTCTCTAGGCAGGAAACACAAGAGAAGGAAAAGACCTAAAATAAAAAACCCCAAACAATTAAGAAAATGGTAATGGGAACACACATATCAATAATTACCTTAAATGTAAATGGATTAAATGCTCCAACCAAAAGACATAGACTGGCTGAATGGATACAGAAACAAGACCCATATATATGCTGTCTACAAGAGACCCACTTCAGACCTACGGACACATACAGACTGAAAATGAGGGGATGAAAAAAGATATTCCATGCAAATGGAAATCAAAAGAAAGCTGGAGTAGCAATTCTCATATCAGACAAAATAGACTTTAAAACAAAGACTATTACAAGAGACAAAGAAGGACGCTACATAATGATCAAGGGATCAATCCAAGAGGAAGATATAACAATTGTAAATATTTATGCACCCGACATAGAGCACCTCAATACATAAGGCAAATGCTAACAGCCATAAAAGAGGAAATTGACAGCAACACAATCATAGAAGGGGGCTTTAACACCCCACTTTCATCAATGGACAGATCATCCAAAATGAAAGTACATAAGGAAACACAAGCTTTAAATGATACATTAAACAAGATGGACTTAATTGATATTTATAGGACATTCCATCCAAAAACAACAGAATACACTATTTTCTCAAGTGCTCATGGAACATTATCCAGGATAGAGCATATCTTAGGTCACAAATCAAGCTGTGGTAAATTTAAGAAAATTGAAATTGTATCAAGTATCTTTTCCAAACACAACGCAACGAGACTAGATGTCAATTACCAGAAAAAAACCTGTATACAAAAACATGGAGGCTAAACAATATACTACTTAATAACCAAGAGATCAGTGAAGAAATCAAAGAGGAAATCAAAAAATACCTAGAAACATATAATAATGAAAACACGATGACCCAAAACCTATGGGATGTAGCAAAAGCAGTTCTAAGAGGGAAGTTTATAGCAATACAATCCTACCTTAAGAAACAGGAAAGCTCTCAAATAAACAACCTAAACTTATACTTAAAGCAATTACAGAAAGAAGAACAAAAAAAAAATAAAACCCAAAGTTAGCAGAAGGAAAGAAATCATAAAGATCAGATCAGAAATAAATGAAAAAGAAATGAAGGAAACAGTAGCAAAGATCAATAAAACTAAAAGCTGGTTCTTTGAGAAGATAAACAAAATTGATAAACCACTAGCCAGACTCATCAAGAAAAAAAGGGAGAAGACTCAAATCAATAGAATTAGAAATGAAAAAGGAGAAGTAACAACTGGCACTGCAGAAATACAAAGGATCATGAGAGATTACTACAAGCAACTCTATGCAAATGAAATGGACAACCTGGAAGAAATGGCCAAATTCTTAGAAATGCACAACCTTCTGAGACTGAACCAGGAAGAAATAGAAAATATGAACAGACCAATCATAAGCACTGCAATTGAAACTGTGACTAAAAATCTTCCAAGAAACAAAAGCCCAGGACCAGATGGCTTCACAGGCGAATTCTATCAAACATTTAGAGAAGAGCTAACACCTATCCTTCTCAAACTCTTCCAAAATATAGCAGAGTGAGGAGCACTCCCCAAACTCATTCTACAAGGCCACCGTCACCCTGATACCAACACTACACAAAGATGTCACAAAGAAAGAAAACTACAGGCCAGTAGCACTGATGAACATAGATGCAAAAATCCTCAAGAAAATACTAGCAAACAGAACCCAACAGCACGTTAAAAGGATCATACACCATGATCAAATGGGGTTTATCCCAGGAATGCAAGGATTCTTCAGTATATGCAAAACAATCAATGTGATACACCATATTAACAAACTGAAGGAGAAAAACCATATGATTGTCTCAATAGATGCAGAGAAAGCTTTTGACAAAATTCAACACCCATTTATGATAAATACCCTCCAGAAAGTAGGCATAGAGGGAACTTTCCTCAACATAATAAAGGCCATATATGACAAACCCACAGCCAACATCGTCCTCAGTGGTGAAAAACTGAAACCATTTCCACTAAGATCAGGAACAAGACAAGGTTGTCCACTCTCACCACTATTATTCAACATAGTTTTGGAAGTTTTAGCCACAGCAATCAGAGAAGGAAAAGAAATAAAAGGAATCCCAATCGGAAAAGAAGAAGTAAAGCTGTCACTGTTTGAAGATGACACGATACTATACATAGAGAATCCTAAAGATGCTACCAGAAAACTACTAGAGCTAATCAATGAATTTGGTAAAGTAGCAGGATACAAAATTAATGCACAGAAATCTCTTGCATTCCTATACACTAATGATGAAAATTCTGAAAGTAAAATTAAGGAAACACTCCCATTTACCACTGCAACAAAAAGAATAAAGTATCTAGGAATAAACCTGCCTAAGGAGACAAAAGACCTGTATGCAGAAAACTATAAGACACTGATGAAAGAAATTAAAGATGATACAAACAGATGGAGAGATATACCATGGTGTTGGACTGGAAGAATCAACGTTGTGAAAATGACTATCCTACCCAAAGCAACCTACAGATTCAATGCAATCCCTATTAAACTACCAATGGTATTTTTCACAGAACTAGAACAAAAAATTTCACAATTTGTATGGAAACACAAAAGACCCAGAATAGCCAAAGCAATCTTGAGAAAGAAAAACGGAGCTGGAGGAATCAGGCTGACTTCAGACTATATTACAAAGCTACAGTAATCAAGACAGTATGGTACTGGCACAAAAACAGAAATATAGATCAATGGAACAGGATAGAAAGCCCAGAGATAAAGCCCATGTGCATATGGTCACCTTATCTTTGATGAAGGAGGCAAGAATATACAGTGGAGAAAAGACAGCCTCTTCAATAAGTGGTGCTGGGAAAAGTGGACAGCTACATGTAAAAGAATGAAATTAGAACACTCCCTGACACCATACACAAAAATAACCTCAAAATGGATTAAAGACCTAAATGTAAGGCCAGACACTATCAAACTCTTAGAGGAAAACACAGGCAGAACACTCTACGACGTAAATCACAGCAAGATCCTTTTTGACCCACCTCCTAGACAAATGAAAATAAAAACAAAAATAAACAAATGGGACCTAATGAAACTTAAAAGCTTTTGCACAGCAGAGGAGACTATAAACAAGACGAAAAGACAACCCTCAGAATGGGAGAAAATATTTGCCAATGAAGCAACTGACAAAGGATTAATCTCCAAAATTTACAAGCAGCTCATGCAGCTCAATATCAAAACAACAACCCAATCCAGAAATGGGCAGGAGACCTAAATAGAAATTTCTCCAAAGAAGATATACAGATTGCCAACAAACACATGAAAGAATGCTCAACATCATTAATCATTAGAGAAATGCAAAGCAAAACTACAATGAGATATCATCTCACACTGGTCAGAATGGCCGTCATCAAAAAATCTACAAACAATAACTGCTGGAGCGGATGTGGAGAAAAGGGAACCCTCTTGCACTGTTGGTGGGAATGTAAATTGATACAGCCACTATGGACAACACTATGGAGGTTCCTTAAAAAACTAAAAATAGAACTACCATACGACCCAGCAATCCCACTACTGGGCATATACCCTGAGAAAAACATAATTCAAAACGAGTCATGTACCACAATGTTCATTGCAGCTCTATTTACAATAGCCAGGACATGGAAGCAACCTAAGTGTCCATCGACAGATGAATGGATAAAGAAGATGTGGCACATACATACAATGGAATATTACTTAGCCATAAAAAGAAATGAAATTGAGTCATTTGTAGTGAGGTGGATGGACCTAGAGTCTGTCATACAGAGTGAAGTAAGTGAGAAAGAGAAAAACAAATACCGCATGCTAACACATATATATGGAATCTAAAAAGCAAACAGAAAAAATGGTCATGAAGAACCTAGGGGCAAGATGGGAATAAAGACGCAGAACGACTAGAGAATGGACTTGAGGATACGGGGAGGGGGAAGGGTAAGCTGGGACAAAGTGAGAGAGTAGCTTGGACATATATACATTACCAAATGTAAAATAGCTAGCTAGTGGGAAGCAGCCACATAGCACAGGGAGATCAGCTCGGTGCTTTGTGACCACCTAGAGGGATGGGATAGGGAGGGTGGGAGGGAGGGACACACAAGAGGGAAGAGATATGGGGATATATGTATATGTATAACTGATTCACTTTGTCATAAAGCAGAAACTAACACACCATTGTAAAGCAATTATACTCCAATAAAGATGTTAAAAAAAAAAAAAGATGTATAGCACATTCTAAAGGGTATCACTCTAGCCCCAAGGATATAATCTACAAGATGACATTTCAGCTGTTACCTTCAAAAAGTCATTCCACCATCATATTAGGCCTGCAATTTCTAGAGGGTATGGCGTGAGACATGACCAGTGTATCCCAAGATCAGTGTCATGGCTATTTTGCAGTAGACTGGGTCCCCTTGATTCAAGGCAGTGTTTTTCAGGGTCCATGTCAGTTTTTCTGACAATCTGTAAGCCCTCAGATTGCCACACCAATGGAGTGATTGTGGGCAGGAAACGAAAACCCACACCTAGAATATGTGTTAATTCTGTGCAGGATAAATTGTTTATTTTTTTTTCAGATGGAAAAGTTTCAGGGTAATCAAATTGTCGGTAAGTTAGCCAAGGACAGGGCTGTCTGACATGCTGTTCACGTGGTTATTTAGTGATACTTCTGCCGTGGATATTCTCTGGTGGCATCACTGTGCACTACAAAGCCCCTCACACTTTACCACCCCCATAGGCCCATCCACATGCTTCTCTCACAGACCACCTTGTCCCCAGTCTTCTAACCATGCTCTTTCCAGGCCCCTGACCACTCATTAATTTTCCAATGCCCTTAAGTCTGTGTCTGTGTTTACATCTGACCACTTCTCACTCCATACAAAATGAGTGACCAGCTTCCCTAACTGAAGCTCTGCCCTGCATGAGGAGTTCCCTCCTTTGGGTCCATTCCTCGGTGGGGTGGTAGTGCAATAGCTATTTGGGGTTTGAACCAACATACTGCACCAATCCCTCCATGAACCAAGCTCAGGGCTTTTCCTCTTCTATCAGTTGGTCATGGAGAACCCACAGGGGTGAACTGAGGAGAGGCATCAGTGCAGAAGTGGTAGGTGACATGGGACCTGCACCATCTGCTCACTCTGCTATTTGTGCCCTCTGAACTCACTCAAGTCCACACTAAATGGAACACTTCCTTCTTACAATGGGTCACTGTCTCAGTGGGTCTGACATACCGAGCTCACGATTGGATGGTTCTGACCATGTGGTCACTTGCTCTCCCATAATTAGACACTCAGTCTCTTTTCGGGTCTCAAAGCTTGCCAACAGTTGCTTTTCAAATAGTAATAGTTTTCTGCCACAGATGATATGGCCTAGCACAGGAATCCTAGCGGTCCATGCTGTGACGCTCCACCTGGGCTGGACAGAAGCTCCATGTGACTTCTTTAGCTACCACAGACTCCTCTAAGACCATGGAATCTGCAAATTCATATGACTCAAGAGGCAGGACTCTGTACCACAGCCTAGGCCAGTGGCCAGTGCAGAGCTCTTTCTTCTCTGAGGCCCGCCCCAGCCTAGCAGGTTGCTGCTCCGCCTGGTACAGTTCAGAACAATATTCCCAGGTGTGGAATATGTCATCATATTGTGTCCTCTTACACTCACTCTCTCATGCCCGTAAGGATATGAGAAGACAGAGCTGGCTCTTAAAAGCACTCAGGGCTCAACCTATGAGGGTGTCCTGCCTCTTCTTGCGGCCTTAATGCTCTGGTCTTGCACTAATTTCTCAGAATGACCACGAACTTCCCTTTGAAGTTCTACCATAAGCTGCCATGGTAAATGCACTCCAGGTGAAGAGGAATCACTCCAGGCTTAAACAGAACCACACTTGTACAGATCCACTATAATCAACACTCAGAGAGAACTGTAGAAATAATTCAGATCACAGCCTCACTGTCTTGCTTAACCCCTTTCACTGCCCTCTCAAGCTTTCTTTAGTGTGGTACTCAGGGCCCTTCTGGGTCTGGCCCCTGCCCACCTCTTCAAGCTTCACCTCCCTCCTGTCCCCCACCACGTTCTACATACTCTGACTGCACTGAGCTAATTATTGTCCCTTTATGCAATATTTCAGTGCATTTGGCCTCCTTAATTGTGTCAGTAGGGAGGGTAACTACTCATCCCCTTAAACACACACAAATGTCCTCTTCTCCCCTGGTAGGGTCAGGTGCCCCCACTACTCTGCCTGCACTGCCCCTTCCTTATGGACCTGATCACAGTCGACTATAATACTGGTTTACTAGTCTCTGCCTCCCTCCTTCCCTAGGCTGTGCGCTGCTTCAAGTTAGGCACTAAGCCCTGTTCAGTTCAGTCTTTTTATCCTCATCACTACTGCAAAGCCTGACACAAAGGTACCGATAGATGTCCAATTAATAAACGAATAAATACATGTAGGTAAAAGTATGTATGTTTCACATACACACACATAAATGATCCATACTACAACAAAATTATTCATAAACTTATACAACTCAAACCGCCCCCACTGCAGAATTCTTCCATTTGAGAATCTGAGGTATTTGCAGGAATGGAGTATTACTTGGTATTTCTGATCACTTACAAGTGGCCTAAGCCCTGCCCCCAAACCTCAAGATGTCCCAGTTGCAATAAATTTATAACTCATCCCCATTCTGCTTTCACTGATCACCAGCGGTCCCCAACCTTTTTGGGACTGGTTTCATGGAAGACAATTTTTCCACAGACGGGGTGGGCCAGGGGCTATGGTTCAGGCAGTAATGCAAGCGACGGGAAACAAGGGGGAGCAGCAGATGAAGCTTCGATCGCTGGCCCACCGCTCACCACCTGCCGTGCGGCCCGGCTCCTAACAGGCTGCGGACTGGTACTGGTCTGTGGTCCAGCAGTCGGGGACCCCTGCTAATCACCATTACCAGTCTCACCCTACCAACAACCATTATGACCACAAACCCCTTAAACATTCCCTCTTCTTTGCTTTCAAAATGATGACTCTAGCTGAAATGGAGCAACAGGCTAGAGGTATCTGGGTTCTACATTTTCTCTGTTCCCAGTGGCCATTCCTGCTGCCTCATTAGTTAAGTCAAGCGCCT
>NW_006793764.1:1134616-1137809 GCF_000442215.2 Lipotes vexillifer
TGTCCCCGGTGGCCTTCCCTGCTGCCTCATTGGCTATGTCAGCCACTGTACTCTTTAATAATTCCCAACCATGAGATACAGCTTAAACCATTCTTGGTAGATGGGAAATTTCACAGCTATTCTCAGCCCTTCTTCTAGAGGGCAATATTTCTGCTAATCACCAATAGCAGCTCCAAGGTTTTTTAGTTCTTTCAGGTAATGGCTCCTGTAGAATGTGTGAATCCCATAAAAATCATATTCTTATCAGGCCACTAAGGCAGGGTGAACGTCCTCTGCTTCTCCTTTGATCACAGAGGTGACTCTGACCATCTCAAAATGTTGCACAGTAGAGAGCATCATAGCACCCAGGCACTACCCAAAATCAGGAGGCAACCAGAGTCCCAAAGTCTTCATGGATATTTCCATAGACAGTAAACAGGCACATATACAAACTGGATCCTGGAGACAACCCCGGGTCTCCCCTAATGTGGTTAGAACCACAGATACTTAGCTTGGCCAAGTCTATCGTTGACTAAAAGTTTATATATGTTTTAATATGGTAATAATCATTCCTAATATTCTCAACACAGATTTATGTCTCAATCTTGGTTTTGAGAAATTTCTTACAATGGATTTTTCAGAACAAAATATATCAAAATTGATGTTATTAATTTTGATTTTTAAAAAGATCTCAGCTCTGGGCCACTTTTATGAAGACTTATCTCTCCGAAGAGCCAGCCTGCTGCCATCAGCATCCTTAAGCATTCACTCTACTGCACCCCGGCCAGAACACACTGGGGTCTGGCTCTAGTCTGGGTCCCCACATGGAGGCATAGGACATACCAGAGAAATCCATCTGCAATTGATTAGCGTGGTGATTGGATTTGAACCCAGGTCTTAAGAGGAAAGGTTTAGGAGAAAGGGTGCATTATGAAATCGAGTAAACAACAATGTGGTCATGCCCCCGGCAGGCAGTAAATCACTAGTCTAAAATCAGTTTCAGTTTCTGCTTTAATTTCTTTTTGAACTCTAAGTTTGCTGACGAAATTTGGAATTCTCCATAGAGAATATCTGACTGATTTCTTTCTCAAAGGTTTCAAGGGCTTGCAAAAGAAATGTGATTTTAGTTTACAGCTTTTAAAACTCACTCTGCTTGAAGTGGTTTGCACATGAAGGTTGCAGCTACATGTCAACACAGCTTGTTGAAAAGTTTAAAATATCAGTCTTTAAACTTTATTGTTGGTGGTTGTTATTCCTTTGGTCGGTTTATACATAAGTTGAATAACCAGTCTGACTAGTTTTCCCCCTGACTGATTTGACAGCTGATCTTGGTGTTATTGTTGAAACAACCTGAGAGCTGCTTTGGCTCCCAACTCCCTAAAAGTTAAATACCGAGGGCAAAGTTCATAACTATAAAAACCACCTTCAGGCTTATAGCCTGGACTTATCATCAAGTTTTTATCAGCTCTCAAGGTGGGCTTATTAGAGTAGGACTAGAGGATAACATTTCTATTCCTTAGTTGACATTACTCAGGGGTAGACTTATCCTTGTCTGTATGCTCCCTTACCTATGAGGGGAATTCATAAGATAGGAAATAGAATGTGTAAACCAGGGTCAGACTTAAGCTATGTGTCAGATTTGTCTATCCGTAGTAGAATCACTTGGCAGATCTTACCCCAAAAGTCTTTTTCTGCCCTACATGTCCATAGACACAATCCCTTAGGAACAATCATGACCTTACATTCTCCACTTCCCAGGTTTTACTCTCTCTTAATCACATTAATTAATTTTCAAATTGACAATGAACATGCAATGAAAAGAGAAAAATAGTTCTCATTCTTTCTGGCTTCTGTTGGTCTCTCCCTCATCCTCTCCCTAAACACAACAAAAAGAATCTTTTCTCTAAATTAGCAATTTTTCACAAACTTCCTCTCATTGTGGACTTTTGCCTCCCTGATACCTTATTTCATGTTTTCTAATCCTGCATATCACACACTCAAGGTCATTGTCAATGTCATTTGTCTAGAGCAGAATGGCTGCCTTATGGGGAGTGGATCGTCTGTCATCAGAGGTGTCCAAACAGAAGGTGAATGACACTTACCTGTGATATTATGGAGTAGGGGTTGTGTTACATGGGTCGGAGGTCCTTTTCAACTCTGAGATTCTATGTCTGATTACTGAAATTCGTGTTTCCCCAGACCATGTCAGCCTGGGATATATGGTGTTACATTAACAGCAATAAATGACCTTCAACAATTAGTACAGCCACCCAATGTCATTCCTGGTTGTTTCTAGGCGTCTCTAGCAGTGTTTCATGTGTTCTTCCAAGTCCTTTCAGCCATGTAAGGTCTGGCCCTTTCTCTCCTGCTCTACCTCCTGTTACCAATGCCGGCTTCTGGACATCTGCTATACTAACCCGCTTGCAGCACTTCTCACAGCTTCCAGAACACAGTCCAGCTGCCCTTACCAAGCACCATCAATCTTGCTAGTCACTGCCATCACCTCCACCAGGTGCTGCCTGGAGCCTCCAGGTGCCAAGGCAGGTCTGGATCTCGGGTTCCCCAATGTAGGCTGTAGAGTGGGCAGAGGGGAAGAGAGTGTCGTTTTCCCCATTGGTGATCACACTGTGCTACGTGGGTACGGTGGTGGCTTCACTTCTGCACTCCCCCGTGGCAGCAGCACGTATCCACATCCACACCATGCCCTAATGAAGGGAAGAGTGTACTTCCCTGTCCTCTCACTCGTGCCTTGATCATGTGACTTGTTTTGACCAATGTCATGTTGATAGATAAGACATTAACAGAGGCTTTAAATCTGCTTCTGGCATCACCATGAGAACCTACTCTGGGAAGCCTGGTCCCCAACGTGAAACACAGGGAGAAGAAGCCACCCCAGCTTACCTGCAGACCCACAGCCTGAAACAGTCACCCCACCAACCTGAAGAACGATGAGAAGAAATTACTGTTGAATTAGCCGCTGAGTTTCAGGGTGGCTGCTTGTGGAGCATTACTGTGGTGATAAATAACTGATTAGGCTGGACGGAGACGTCCCTAAACTTCCATACCCCCATCCTTCTTTGAACAGGGCAGCTTGCTTCATCAGTCTGAGTTTCTAAAAACGATGCCTCAGATTTTGTATTCAAAAGAAGCGAGGCTTGGGCTTCCCTGGTGGCGCAGTGCTTGAGAGTCCGCCTGCCGATGCAGGAGACGCGGG
>NW_006793764.1:1138069-1195641 GCF_000442215.2 Lipotes vexillifer
AAAAAAAAAAAAAAAAAAAAAGAAGCGAGGCTGGTCTTCCGCAAAACAAACTTTAAAACTACTGGATTAGATGATCCCTTACAGTACACGCCATCTAGAACGCTGAGGGAGCTGCTAAGGCCCTGCTCTGCCCAGGACTTTCCCAGCTCTTGCACTAAAGTCCCAAGTTCATGGAAAACCCTCTTCCTGGGCCTAACAAAGCAGTCTAATTGAATGCACTTTTCTAAAGAAAAAGCTTCAGGACTTTCTGGCACTCTCCTCTGCCTTCCTTTCCTCTCTTTGGCCACTGTCAAGTACTGTGAAGCCTCATGAGGCCATTTCTCCATTTCTGTGCATCCTGAAGGGGGAAATGGGGCTGCTAGACCCTAACCTTTAGTACCCACCCCCCTCAACCATTCCATTCATTTCCAACTGTGATACCCCCATGACTTGGGTCTCCAGCACTGACAGCTGATGAAGAATGCAGGACAGGCTCTGGCTGTCTGAGTGTAAGATATGCCCTCTCTCCCTTCTTTCTACTCTTCCGGGAAAAACTGCCTCAATTTCTGCCTAACATTATATGAACAAGCAATGGAATCCTAGAATACCTGTGTCTAGCAACTGAGCTGGCTTCAAAGTATCCTACACTCACCTTCCCAAAATGAATAAAGATATAGAGCCTTCATTAGAAAGACCTTGATTATCCTATATACACTCATTTAGAAACATGAATCTTTCACTGTCTTGGCATTTTCCATCTTTCTTTTGAGCTAGACCAAATGAGTCATGAAATCAGTCAACAGTTTTGCAAACAGCAGATGAATCTCACCTGATCATCATTCGTTACTGTTCACCCAACTATCACTATTAAGGAAGCTAGCTGGCACTGACCCAAGCAATGAAAATTAAACCCTTCTTTAAAAGACAACCTGTTTTAGACAGGAAAGACCAAAAACATGCTTATAGAACATAAAGGCTTCCTGAATTCAACTCAACTTGACTGTAACAAGAAGAAGTTAGTATATACATCACTACAAAATTACACTGTTGATAGAGGATACTATTAAAATGTCTTTCTTACAGTAATGTTCAAGTTTTATTTCTAGTATTGAAACCAACTTAACAGTGGAATAGCAAAGAAATCGTGATGTATTCACATAGGGAAATTCTACACAGCAGTGGGAAAGGGGGAAACTCTTCAGCCAAAATATTCCAGAAGCCAGACACGGAAGAGTATCTAGTGTATGATCCCATTTATATGAAGTTTAAGAAGAGGTGAAATGAATCTGTGGTGATAGATGTGAGAGCACACTTTTTGTATTCTCCTATGGAGAGGTTTGGGTAAGAAGGTGTCCCCACTACCTTCAAGAGAGTAATGGCCTCGAATTCTCCACCGAGGGAATGGACTCGCAGAACCATAAGGACTCCATGACCCCAGAATGTTACTGTGCCTCTACTATTTAATAACAGAAAAAAGAATAAGGAAAATAGGAATTCATCTCACAAATCACAGGTACTGCAGCCAAAGGTCTTAGCAAACACAAAGTACTTAGAATGTACAAGCCCTATTCTAAGTGCTCATTTAATCTTTTCAGTAACCTGGGCGATAGTACTATTATTATCCCCATTTTCCAGGTCGGAAAACTGACGCTAGTAAACAGCAGAAATGGGGCTTGGAACACACAGTCTGATGTCAGAGTCTGTACCCGTGATGAGTATATATTATATTGCCCTTAACCTGCTTGATATTTCTTTACGTTTTCCTCCAATGTAATACCGTATTCCCTGAAATACAACAAATCAGATAGCTTCATCATAATTCTCTATTAGAAAATGCTATCCTTCTGTTCCTAATGCTATTAGGGTCACGGCAGACTTGGATTCTGAATGTCCGTATCTCTTTTTATCCCTCCCACCCCATTATCCCTTTCACTCTTAGGAAAAATAGAAAATTGCCATTCACTTTCTGTCTTCTCATACCACTTTGACCAAAGCCAAGCTTCCCTGGTTAGCCACGTCCGGCATTTCCAGCAGTAATCTAATGTGCCATAAAATGTTTCAGAAAGATATTCTTTTACTCCTTGGTGTGCTGATCAAATTCTCATAAACAGAATCAGGATGAATTTTATACCAAACAGAGACCAAACAAGGGAAGAAGTCAAGGGTCTCTGGTTTAAGGTAGAGTTATCTGAACCCTTTTTGTTTCCCCCACCCCTCTACAATAAGGAAAAGAGTGCTTTAAATCACAAACATCACTGTCAATGAGTACTGGAAAACTTAATGCGCCAGAGGGCAGGCAGATCAAAGCTTAGCACCTGGAGAGTCCCACATGGTGTCGATTAATAAAACAATGCCCTCCGTTACATAAATCTTGAGCAAGGCTGCTCACGGATACACACCCCCCGAAAAATTACTGTATGGGTCAGATCACTGATATACAATACATGTAGTCTCCCTACTGGGAAGCCTTCTCTCACCCTAGTTCAGTTGTTGACACAAAGCAGGGAGACTTGACTTTGTTTTAAACTTCTTTTGTCTAAAATTGACATTACAGATTCAGGACCTGGACACAGCACATCTGCAAGCCTGCGGAAATACCAAGATCCTGCCTGCTCCTTTGATTGTTACATTTAAGATATCATGTGTGCTACCAGCTCAGCTGCTGCAAAGCATTAGAAGCCATTACTCTGGGCTTGTAAAGTACTTTGGAAATACTATAGACCAGGATTAGAGAAGATGAGTATTCCACATGGTTTCAGGAGGGACGATCACCAAGGGCAGTGCTATATAGTTAGATTGATCTATGATCCACATGTGGGAAGCAATATCTTAAGAATCTTGCTGAAGGTGTCTATGTGAATATGTGTGTTAGTGGCTTTGAAACGAACATGTTAGTCAAGCTCTAGAGAAAGAAAAAAAGTGGGAAAGGGGGGCATACGCGTGTCCAGCCTTTTTGTAGTTTTCTGTGACAGGCTGAAAGCAAAACCAAAACTGAATCCAAATATTCACTGCTGAATGTCACTTTGGAATTTGGCTGACAAGACCTGTGGCTTTTTTATAAGTGAGAGGCAAATCATATGGAAGTCGTGAGCCCAAGTGTAAGGTAGCAGAGGTTTCAGTATTACATTCTATGTAGGAAATTTTAGCATGCGTTGATACTGTCCTGGAAACTTTCCCAGTGATAAAAATAAGGTAACTTTCATTTGCGTAAGCTATTTAATGCTGCTAGATCCCAAGCAGTGCATAAAATTCTACTCAGGTATATCTAAGACTTACACATCATTGGTTCATAATGCTCACGAGCTTTATGCACGCATGAGTTATGTGTACAGGATACTCACATGATGATAAACAGGCACTGGCAGAGAATAAACATACTGTATATATAACCGAATAAAGTCTCACCATTGTGTAATACGGCTCCCCTAATGGTTTTCTCATTTGAATCTCACAAGCGGTCTATGTGTTTGGAAAGACAAATATTAATTAATATACCAAAATTACAAATGAGAAAACTGCATCCCAAAGAAATTTAGTGACTTATGCAAGCTTTTGTGATTATTAAGCAACAACTTCATAGAATTCAAGTTGTCTTCCTAAAAGTCCATCATAAATTCCACCACACCACATAGAGAGCACAAGAAGTTGACTTTATCTGCTCTACCCTGAACTATTCTCAAGAAACTTTGGGATTTACAGAGACTAAGAGAAATGGAAAAATGAAAGTCTCCCCCACGTCATTTTGTCATCATTACCTCTCTCAGAAAATATATATACACCATCATTTCCTGAAAGGAGTTTAGCCAGACATGGAGGGCTGGTGCAGATACCGCAGTCTCGGCATCTACCATCATTCTATGCAAAGGATCTACATGCTTATCTTTTTTTGCTAAGTGGCACAACAAATCCTTCAGCTCACAGAATGCATAAATTTTGAGGTGTTTGGCTGGGAGGAAGCGAAGAGTAAGGGAAGATCTGTTCTGAGTTTATGCATATTTTTTATTGTCTTTTTGTTGTTGTTTGTCATGAGTAAGGAAGCAATACATGGTCACTCTGGAAAATTTGGAATATACAGAACACATAATCATTCTGTATACAGTTTTCTATAGGAGCACATCAAAATTATAAACTATTATCCAGTCTATTTAATTTGAAAACCATCATTTCTGTTATCCCAAAGGAATGAAACCAGAATGGCCTAGAGGGAAGGGGTTGGATATTGCAAAGTGCAGCATCATGATGTTGCACCCAATTCCACTGCAGATGCTTATGTTGTTTTCAGACACTGAGTGTGGACCAAGGAGCTGTTCTACAATGCAGAGGCCATAGCCTGTCTCTTTATCAGGGCTGGAAAAGAGGATGCAATGAAAGGGAAAGGAGATTCAGGTTCTGGAGAAGAGTCTGGGAACTGGTTTAGAAAAACAGCCAAACAGACTAACAGAGAGCTCGATCACAATAATAGAACTTTTATGGAGACCTTACTGTGTTCCAAGTTCTGTATTAAGTGCTTTTTGTTTCATTCATTTATTGGTTTTTAATTGTACATTTTATGTTTGTTTTACTATTTTTAACAAATACTTGAGGTAGTATATACAATTTTTTTATGCATCTACATTTTACTGATGCGCCAAACGAAGTTCAGAGACATCAAAGAGCCTTACCAATGTCACGGCTGAAGCAGTGGTAGGGCTAGAACGTGAACCTAGTTCTGAAGCCATAGAAGCTGAAGTCTTAAGAAAAAACTTGATGCCTATTTAGTGTAAAATACTAAGTCGCACTCATTTTGCTTTTCCCTCTCAAGTCCTTTCTATCGCTTAATCCTCACCCCGACTTCCTGAGGCAGGTATTATTAGCCCCACTTTAAGCAAGAAAATTGAGCCCCCAGAGGGAGGGGGAGGCTTGTTAAGATCATCCTGCTGTGAACTGGCAAAGCTAGACTCGGACGCAGATCTGATGGGCCCCAAATCTTATGTTCTTTCCTCAGCATCACACCCATTCTCTGGCTCACTTTGTCAGCACAGAGAGGCCAAAGCCAAACCTAGTCCCAAGTAAGAAGTACCTTCTTAATGCTATTCAGCCAAGAAACCATCATTTCTATGTCGCTTCCCTCTTTTCCATCAACCAAAAGTCCACTATCACTACTCAACCCATTAAGACCCCATATAACTGGTGTAAATATAAAAGAAACCTAGCAGAGTATTTTAAACCAGACCCAGTCATTCAGAATGGGACTTAACTATCTTGCAACTGCCATTTCAGAAAAAGCCGGCATGACTGTGGAAGGCCATAGAACTTTCTGAACAGCCGGCCTATCGAAGGCAGATTGAGATGCTTTAAGCTGATTGCTTTGATCCACATTTCTTCAGCTCCAGGCCTCCCTCCTGTGAGTAGCCCTCCCATTGAAGTCCATGAGAGGCTGGAACCCCTGGGAAAATAGGTAATATAGAATACAGCCCTTTGTTCTTTGGCTGGCCTGTCAAAAGTCTTTAATTTAAAATAGATCCCTTTTCTCACTTGCATTCAATTATTCCTTTTTGGCTAAAATGTCTCAGTGAGTGTGTGTTATTTCCTGCTTAGTCTTTTAAGGTTTCTGTCTAAAAAAAAATAAAGAAAAAAAAGGGAGGTCCTTCTATCTTGGAGAATAAGTGCGTCTTACAGTTTGAAGCAGAAACCATACTGACGAAAAGCTTTTTATTTTTTCAAATACATTAGCTGCGGTTATAACTTCAAACGCTGGTAGGATTTCAATCACATTGGGATACATGCAATTTATGGCAAAATAAAATAATACCAGGGCATTTGGAATATAAGAATATTCCTAATTTACCTTTTTTGAAATACTGTAAAAATATACCTTTGTGCATAAGTGAATGTATCAGGTTTTAAAAGTTATTTTCTTCACAATCATAACAAGGGTCCAGGAGTTAGTGTTCAGAATGGCTTTTCCATGAGTTTTCAGGAAACGCGTTTCTGTCCAACAGTTGACAGAAACAGAGAGGTTTTGCTGAACGTGCTATATTTTCATGTGCCTCTTGCCTCACAATTCTGAAGGACACAAATTACTAGCCATAAATCTGCCTTCTCTCCTAAGACCAAATCCATTGATTGAAGTTGTATTGTTTTGGTGATGTTTTTGTTGTCATTAGGCATGCTGTAGCATTTCTTTTGCTCAACTATTTGAAAAAATATTTCCTATTCCTCCAATGATCTCAATTACATATGCATCATATTACAACATAATCTGGGCTGACCATCCTGACTTGGCTTCAAGATTCTTGTAAAGAGTGTTGACAACAGACCAGATCAGTGCCCACACAGTGGACGTTCAACAAACTGATGATGTGAATTAAACAGGCTTATAATCCTGTTTGGTAGCTGCAGATTCAGAGTTCAGTATTTAGCAATAAATGTTACCAAATAATGTTTTAATCTATGCTCAGCCTTTCTTCCTTTTTGAATATGGCCAAAACCACAAAACATAAAAAGTATATGTAAGTGAATATTTGTGTGTGTGTATGAATGTATTCAGGTTTTAAGCCCTCCCCCCGCCAAATGCCAGAGTTGATATCCGATGAGGTTCTACTCCGGGCTTTTTACACACATTTTAAATGGCTTGCCTTTAAAGACACTTGCCTTTTCACTACATCTCTACTGTATAATATATGCATATATGCAATTTATATGTAATATAATAATTATAATATGTATAATATTATATATGATATACAGCGACATGTATACATAATTACATATATTTTATATGTGTATACATATAAAAGCTTATTTCAAATCCTCACCAAAACTGACCATATTCCTTTACCTTTTTTAGAGCAGGGACAGAGTTTTTTCCTTACCCCCATAAGGGAAATGAAAGTCATTTCTAAGTGTCCCACCATGGGACTGTGTCTCTTTTGCTTTTGCCAGCTGACCTCTGCCTCTGTTGAATCTTTGGACCCACCAAGTTGTCAAAATCTACTCCCTTCTGCAGCTCGTGGCACATCAAGCCATAAGCTTTACTGCTCAACAGAGATGTGGTGAAAAGACAAGTGTCTTGGCAGCCATTTAAAATGTGTGTAAAAGCCCGGAACAGAACCTCATCAGATATCAACTCTGGCATTTGGCACAGGGAGGGCTTAAGACCTACCCAGCACCATAATTTATTTTGCCAGGAAGTAAGAAACTGAACAGGATTCAGAATGTAATCCTTCTTCAAATATTATTTCTGGCAACATTTTTCTCACCAAGCATGACCCCACAAATTGAATCTTGCCTTCCCATCTTAGGTCTGCATTCCATAAGTTCTATTCTAAAAGTGAACTGTTCATACGGGCAAGAAGAAAGCTGGTCTTCTAATGAAGCAGAGAAAGATTTAAGGTTTCAGGGGCTTCCCTGGTGGCGCAGTGGTTGAGAGTCCGCCTGCCGATGCAGGGGACACGGGGTCGTGCCCCGGTCCGGGAAGATCCCCCATGCCGTGGAGCGGCTGGGCCCATGAGCCATGGCCGCTGAGCCTGCGCGTCCGGAGCCTGTGCTCCGCAACGGGAGAGGCCACAACAGTGAGAGGCCTGCGTACCGCAAAAAAAAAAAAAAAAAAAAAAAAAAAAAGATTTAAGATTTTCTATCTAATCGTTCTTTACTTTCTTCCTTTTACCCCCCTCCAGATTACCTAAACAACTTTTATAGCTCATGTTTTAAGTAGACCTTGTGAAAAGCTGCCACCATACCAAATTCAGCACTTTTTAAATTAACTATGGATATGGATAGTCAGGAATGAATGCAAAATTTCAAACCTTAGATAATACACAACGCAGAGTATGATCATGGCACACCATGGTCCCTGCGGTAAACCTGAGATGATACAAAAGGCTCACTTAAGTGAATAATTGCGTTTACTTCTCTTTTTCAAACTTCCTCTCTATCTTTTGACCAAAAGAGCATCTGTTTAAAAGGAAATGTTAGCACAACTATTTCAATCAATCAAAAGTAATAATAGTTAGAAATAATAGCCAAACACTTGTTTCCTATTTGCCAAAGACTATGCATTTTATCTGTTAATTGTCAGAGTCACACTATGAGAGAATCTGTTATCCCCATTTTAGATGAAACTAAGGCATAGAGATAAATCTAACTTACTAGGTCACACAGCTGTAAGAAGTATCTTTTGACCTAGTAATCACATTGCTGGGAAAAAAACAACTTGAAAGAAAGAAAAACCTGTATACACAAATATATGAATGGCTTTGAGATACGTATTAAATAACTTGCCCCAGATCACACAACTATTTAGTGAAGAACCAGGTTTTGAACCCAAGCAGTCTGCACCAGCAACATACACTTAATAACAATGCCATACTACTTGCTCCAAGCTACAGATTCTATACAAACTTGGCACTGTGCCTTCAAGTGCTTGCAGTATAGCACAAGGGATAATAACACTGGGAAACAATTAGAAGACAAGTAAATGATGAAATGCATGACAGATACTGTAGTGGATTGCGCTGGAGCATCCAGAGAAGCGTTCTGGAGGAAGAGACTTGAGCCAGATGCTGAGGATGATGGGGCTTTGGAAGATAGGAAGGCAGGGCACTGATGAATAATAATTATCCTTTATTGGGCACTTACTAATAGCTTTACATTTGCCAACTAATTTAACCAAACAAGATGCAATCCTTCTGCTCAGAGATGCACCATATCTGAGGGGTTAGTGTTACCAGCTCAAAGAACCAGCTTTCAACTTGAAAACTCAACCATAGAAGAAGACCACACCTCTAACTACACTGTAGCTTTCCAGTGAAAAGTACCTTTTTATTAATCCTCCCCAACTCATCAAATAGTATTTTGAAGAGGGCTGAGCAGAAAAAAGAAAGACAAAATGTGCTCCCATTTTCCAGACTCAACCCAATCGGCCTTCCAAAAACACCCATCCACCATATTCCTTGCCTACTAGGTATCTACCCTGGCTCTGTCATTTTACAACCACATCCACTCACTCATCCACTTGAACTCAAAGTAGGTTGCCGATATTATAAATTTTACAATCAAGGGATACATAAATATTTTCCACATTAAGAATGGTCCTCACTAGCCTAGTATGCTTAACAGGTGCTTAAAAAGTAAGCGCATTTTCTCTTTCTAGAGTTTAATATTCCATACAGTGCTATTAATCATTTTATTATGAAAATCTTCCCAAAATGTATTTAATTGTTGCTATTTGATCCATCAGATAAAGCTGTGTTAAAGGACCTACCAGTGGACCCTTGTGTTTCCAACTTTTTTCTTCAACTAATTTTAGCTTGTATTATTCCATACATTTTCACAGTTGTTACATTTGCATTGTGGATTATACATTTATAGGTATAAAATAACCCTCACTGTTGACTTTAAATATTACTCTGATGTCCAGAATTTGCATTTGGCAGCACAGCCAAATAATCACTAGACCAATAAAAGCTCAATGAGATAGGCTGCTGAGTACAGTGCCACAGAGAGCAAACAACTGACATCAACCATCACAACAGAAAATAAAAGTCCCTCACCCAGATCTAACCCCTTTAACCTCCCAGAGACCATTTATTGGAGGGGAGATCAGGTCTTCTTGAGGAAAGATCTTGCAGTGCAACTATAAGTACAATGGTGAGTGTTCCTCTGATATTTCCCCAAGGAACTTTAAGTTAATTGCCATGGCAACTGTGTACTGGGGAAAGGGAACACGGGCTTTTTGAAGACCAATAGATACAGAGTCTGAGCTGATACTAATAGCAGAAGACTCAAATGCCAGCATGGTGCTCTAGTTAGAGTAGGGGCTTTGAAGGTCAGGTGTTACATTACTATATATCCTCATTTTATCTCACACTTACCACAACGGCTTATGTCCCCAAGCCCTGAGTGTATAATTAAAGTACTTAGCAGCTGTCAGAATCATCACATTTGTAACCTGACATGTATAGTAGGAGCCATTATGGTGGGAAAAGCCAAGTGGAAGCACCTGAAACTACCCCAACCTTGCCCAACCAAGATTATAACATGAAAAGCAATACCTCACCACTGGAAAAAAAAAAAAAAAATTAAGGGATACAGGCATATGAACCCCTATCACATCCCTGTTCAATTCAATTGTCTGACTCCTAAACAAATGAGATTAACTGTGACAGATGATGGTGAATTACCATGAACTCATCCAGGTAAGTGTCCCAATCACAGCTACTCTAGTAGATGTGCCATTTTCACTAGTGAGATCAATACAGCTTTTGGCACTTGGTAAGCAGCCATCAATGTGGCAAATGTATTCTACTTAATTCACAACACTAAGGAGAATGAAAGGCAGCTTAGCTTCATGTGACAGGAACAGCAATACATGTTGACTATCTTACCCCAGAGCTATGTTATCAATAACTCTCCTGTTCTCCATCCTAATACGGTTTGTAGGGACCCTGATCTTCTTGAGATTCCACAGGACTTTATGGTAGTCCTCTATATGAATAACAACATGTTAGCTGGACCAAGTTAGCAAGATGCCCAAGAACCATCTGTATGCCAGAGCCTAAGAGTCTTGGAAAGCTGCCACATCACTGAAGTTGTTTAGAGATACAACAGATACAGGTACTATCTCCAGGCCCCCCAGGACATCTCTTCTAAGGCTAAGAGCTAGTTGCTCTGGGCTGGTCATTATATCATGCACATCATACACTCAAGAAAGTGGCATAGTGATTTCTGAGTGTCTTTGGGTTTTGGAAGCAGCATTTACTGTCCATAGAATACTGCTTTTATTTATTTATCAAATGTCTTGGGTTGGGTTCCCCAGTAGCAGTTGCCAAGATAAATATGTGAGTAGTACAAGCAGTAGTACAAGTTTATTTGAAAGGGCAACCTAAGAAAATTAGAGAGGAAAGGGAAGGATCATTAAAGGATGTGTTATGGGCTACCCTGGTGGCGCAGTGGTTGAGAATCTGCCTGCCAATGCAGGGGACACGGGTTTGAGCCCTGGTTTGGGAGGATCCCACATGCCGCAGAGCTACTGGGCCCGTGAGCCACAACTACTGAGCCTGTGCGTCTGGAGCCTGTGCTCCCCAATGAGAGGCCCGCGCACCGCGATGAAGAGTGGCCCCCGCTCACCGCAACTAGAGAAAGCCCTCGCACAGAAACGAAGACCCAACGCAGCCATAAATTAATTAATTTATCTATTTATTTAAAAAAAGGATGTGTTATATCAAGATTACCATCTTGGGTACCTGAGGCTCAATCCTACTGGGGAATTCTGGGAGAATATGTAGAACACACCTCAAAATCATCCCAAACAAGTGGTTAACCCATCTGTAATTGCTTGAGAGTTGCTTCCAGAGGAATGAATTCTCTGACACTTCTGGTTTGCTCTGAGCGTGGGCTGTGAATGCTTCTAAACCTGCAGAGGGTCGTGGGTATTCAGAGTGAACAGCTTTTGATGTGTAGAAGTGACTGCCAAGGATATATGAGCCAGGCACTGAAACTGTTGGCTGTATCTGGTGACTTGTAAGGCTGCCACAGTTTCAGATGTGGCCAGAACCCAGAGGAGGTCCAGACCATGGTAGAAAGTGCCCCCGTACAGTCTATGTGACCCAGTATAAGCAATGCTGATGAGGGTAGCTGTAGTAGATAAGGGTGCTCCATGGAGTCTCTGGCAAGCCTCAACAGGACAGTTGCTCCACATGCCCCAGAGGTTCCAGAACAAGGCCTTCTTTAGCAGAGAACTACTCTCCATTAGAAAAACAGCTACTGTGCAGGACATCAAATGATGCTGCACCTGGAGCTATGTTTCAAGAGTTGGGTATTGTCATATCCACCAAGTTATGCGTATGAGTATGCATAGCACAGATTTCTTGTATAATGGAAATGGTATATTCAACAAAATCCTAGTAAATTTCAAGGACAGGGGACCCAGACTCATGCCACCTACGTTTAATGCCTAATGCCTGACCCTCAATTGCATTCTCTCCTCAACCCATGGCCTCATTGGGCACTTTGAATCTTCTTATCTTAAGAAATGGCTCTTCTTTCAAATTCACATTGTCCAATCAAGTTTGGGAACTTCAACAGCTCTTGATTTTGATGTAGATTTTTGTTTAGACAGAGTGGTGGCTTCATATGGAGGCCATGCAGCTATTCAGTGAACAACAGAAAGGGATGGCTACTTCAGATGCTCTTCCAGCTGCTAATCAGGGTTCAGTAAACTGTGAAGATAACAGATTTAAGTTCCAGCTTCCTTTCTTCCATGAAAAAACATCTATGGGAAAAGCTGTCAGCAAATCCAATGTACCCCTTCTGGGAAATGTCCTTAAAGAGAATGGGAATGATCTAAAAGAACTAGTTTGGAAAGAGTTTCTGAAAAGTTTCCAAATATCTCATTTTCTTGTCCTAAAGCTGCAAAGGAATTTATCCTCATGGGGAAAATGGCTCTACTTACACCCATTTATACTAAGCATTATATGATACGTTTTACATACTGAATCCTAATAACAGCCCTACGGTGTAGGTAATATTAGGCCTCTTTTACAAGTGAGAAATGTCAAAATCACAGAGAGAGAAAGCAATGGAGCCAGGATTCTAACTCTGCCTGAGCACGGAAGCTCATGCTTAATCACTATATTGAATGCCTAGTCAGATGGTCAAGTTTCTGCCTGCTGAAATCATCTACTAGGTGACACCTCCAGGAAAATCCTCTGCTGTAAAGAGCCTGCAATCATTGGCACAACATGGAATGATTTTTTTTTTTTTTACCCTCACAAAAGCAAATGGAACCAACAGGCTGTGGTCATTCTTCTTAACTTTCCAAGTACTTCCAAGGCCCTTCACACATAAAATTCTAGAGGCAGACAGTCATAATCCTCAGAGAAAGAGTCAACCCTGCAGTTCTACTATCCTCAATACATGGTTTCCACCTCGAAGTCCAAAACAGAGGCCCTGAAACAGCCTCTAAAAAGGCTTTTTAGAAGGATGTCCCTTCTAAAAAGAAAGACTGAAGGAAGACAATTCTCTGAGAAGGGGACAGCGATATACTAGCTGCCAACACACTCAGCTGCTGGGGGATGGGTGTCCCAGTCCAGTAAAGGGGAGCTAAACAGGACATCAACAGTGTCCGCTACATTGTCCAACCATCAAATCCATATTCTGGACAGCAAAAAAATGAGGAAGGAGCATCCTCATTCTCTTTCAGGGCATTTCCCAGAAGGGGTGGATACTGCTTCTGCACATTGTGTTCCTTTTGTCAGAAGTCAGTCCCACGGCTACAAACAGCTTCAAGGGAAATTGCAGTATATAGTCTTTATTATGGATAACTATTGCCCAGCTGTAAACTGGTGGCTCAATTATTAAAAATTAGCAGTTCGTAGTCCAAGTTGCCAATTTGATCCTCAGTGTTCCTCCCCCATGGCAGGGCATCTATTAGTCCAACTATTCCAGGCATCCTTCCCGCTGAAGGTGCCCTGGGAAGCTCCATGTTGAGGTATGATCATGGGGCCTTTTTACACCCACAACTTATAGTCTTGACATCTTTGTGGTCAAGAGCCACCTACCACCTCTGTTTCCCACTTAGGATCCCTTCTCTCAATCCTGGCTTCTGGGTCTCTGATACATCTCTCTCCCTCACGTGACTGACATAAAAAGATAACATCACCTTTAGTAGGAAATGGCTCCCCATGCATACTTTAATGTAGCTTTTGCCCTTACTTGCTAACAGTTCCCACAATTTGATAGAAATTCTAACTCCATGCTCAGAATAATAGGACGATGATTTTCCTACACGTGGAGATGGCAGCAATTGTAAAGTTGCTCTGTGCACAGAGAATACTTTTTTCCCTTAATTCTCAGGTTAAAAATTGATTGCAAGGCAGTATACTCCATAAAAAGGGGTCGGGGTGAGCATTCTGAATCAGATTTTTAAATTATAAAACAAGTTATAGAAAGAAACTTGTTTAAATTATAAAACAAGTTTAAATTATAAAACAAGTTAATATGAAGTGGGCTAAGAATATGAACAAAAGTAGAAATACAAATGGGCAACATCTTTGAAGAAATGTTCAACTTCATTAATCACCTAAGAATACAAATTAAAGCACCAATAAGACATCTTTACCTTCTACTTATCTGACTGATAAAGATTAAAGACAGTCATACAGATATAGGAAGCAAGGCGCTGTCAAATTTAACTGACTGCAGTTGAAATTAGTACAACCTTTGGAAAGCCAATTTGGGAAAATAATCAAAAATCTTTTTAAAAACACCTTGATCCCAGAAATCCCCCTGCTGGGAACTGGACGAGTAAGAAAAATGTTTGTACGAGACGGTTCACCTCAGATTTGTTTATAATAGAAGAAAATCCAAATGTCCAATGCTAAAAGAATGGTCAGATATATAAAGAAATGCTCTGTAGCCATTTGAAATTCTGAGCAACATCTATAGCCACGGAAAGATGTTGTTATATTTTGATTTAGGAACATGTGTTTAGCTGTTATATTTTGATTTAGGAACATGTGTTTAGCTTATATAACAATACATGCTCTGTATGCAATACAATTTTTATAAAATGTGTATAATTGTCTATTTTTCTATATTTACAGTATAAATAGTCTAAGAGGATTCATACCAAAAAACGTTACCTATGATTTTCTCTGGGAAGCAGGATTTCTGATTATTTTATTGGGTTTTTCCCTTTCCTGAATATTTTTATATTTTAAGCTTTCCACAGAGATTTCACATTACTTGAGAAGTTGCTTTTATATGTCACAAATAATTTAGAAGAATATGGGATTGAATACTAACCCATTCTTCAAAGAAGAAATGACTTTCTAAGAGATAGAAATCACCAAGGAAAAGATTATTTACCAAAAATGACTTTTTTGTAGTGTCAAAAAAATAAAAAGGCAAGAAGTCTGAGGAAAAATAATATTCACAGTAATACTTATACCAAGTTTCATATAATCCAATCAGAAAAACACTATTCTAAAAGTTAAATTGAAAAAGATCATGGACTATGTAAACAGACAATTCACAAAATGGAAGAAAACAGTAAACACATTAAGGAATTAATTTCACTATTAATTTAATAAAAATGAAAACTATTAAATTAATAATTATTATCGAGAATTGTGAGACGTTGGCTCTCCTGTACAATGTTCGTAGCTGTGTAAATCAATGCAATACTTTTGGAACCCATTTGGCAACAACATCAGAAGCTGGAAAACTGGTTAGCCTTTGATCCAGTAATGTTCTAGTGAAACAATCCAATTAAAGAAAAAGCTTCAGGCAGGAAGATGTCTATAATAGCATTTTTATAATAGCAAATTAAAGGAAATATCCTAAATGTCAACAAAGAATGCTTAAATATACTGTTGGTAAATCTACTAAATGTTATATAATGCAATCATTAAAATTCTGTGATTGATGATTATGTAATAAACAAGAAAAAGTCTTATGCTAAGTGCCAAAAACAGGATAGTGAATTGCATGGTAGTTTTAGAGTACGGATAAAAAACAGACCAAAACAAAATACAGATATATTCAAACGATTAATAATTTTTAAAGTATTATCAATATTTTAATTAAAGAATATGTATTTTTAATCACCTATATTAAGTGTTGGCTATAAGAACTATGTACCACCATGGAAAATTATAATACCATGTTATCTGAAGAATGTATATTCAGTTGTATGTACATATATAGATAGATTGCAACAACCTACTACTTTTTCTTAAGAAAACTATTGTCTGTTATGATAATGGATTTATGGGTGAATTTTTACTTCATCTAATAACCAAAACTGTATAATTCTCTAAAAATAACTCATTTAGAAATGTAAAGTATATGTGGTACAGCATGATAATATATCAATAAATGTATTTTCAGAGCAAAATAATAGTCTGTGAAATATCCAGATGCAGAGAACAAACGTATGGACACCAAGGGGGGAAAGTGGGGGGCGGGTGGAATGAATTGGGAGATTGGGATTGACGTGTATACTCTAATATGTATCAAACAGAGAACTAATAAGAACCTGCTGTATAAAAAATTTTTTTAGGGCTTCCCTGGTGGCACAGTGGTTGGGAGTCCGCCTGCCGATGCAGGGGACACGGGTTCGTGCCCCGGTCTGGGAAGATCCCACATGCCGCGGAGTGGCTGGGCCTGTGAGCCATGGCCGCTGGGCCTGCGTGTCCGGAGCCTGTGCTCCGCAGCGGGAGAGGCCACAGCAGTGAGAGGCCCGCATACAGCAAAAAAAAAAAAAAAAATTTTTTTAAAGTCCGTGAAATATCAAGAGTAAGAAGCTTAGATCTAAATTTATTGTTTTTCTTCTTGTGTTCAAAAACTAAAAATCATTAACCAGCATTTACTTTTCTTAAGAAACAGAAAACAGCTTGGCAATGATTTTGACAAGAATATAGGAAAGGGAGACAGACGGTCTCCTGTAAACTAATTTCTTAGTGGCACTGGGTAGCCAAACTCCTGAGGTAAGGACATGAGAAAGGACACAAGGCCACTTCCTAGTTCCCGAGTATTTCATCATCAGTTTTCTATGATCAGTCTTCCACAAGCCTGGCCTGGGTCCCAGAAAAGAAAACACGGAACTTTCTACTTCTCCACTGGCCTGCAGTCCAACTAATGAAAGAAAAAATAAGATTGCTCTAGGTCTGCTCTCTTCACTCAGCAAGTATTTCCAATGTACCAACCGCTCACACGTGGCTTCTGAACTCTCACCATCCATTCACAGTGTTCGACAGGATTTGTAAACTACCGGTAATTCTCAGGAAATGGAATTCTCCTTGCCACCCTTGGAGATGAGCAAGGAAGCATTTGCCACGACAGGTTCACCTGCAGGCATCCAGCTGGTATCTGCTCTTCCTATACGTCAGGAGGAAGGGAAGGACTCAGAAACATTGCTTAGCAACCATGTTGAGCTATTCTCTATTCAGCACCACAGTTTTCAAGATGCATTTGAGATCAACTGGAAAAGAAGCACCTAAGGAAAAGGCTGGCTGCCTGACAGTTAGGCCTTTGTGTTTAGTTAAGAGCCATGACTTAACGAAACTGAACAGTACAATGGCCCTCATCTTCTCCAGAGGGTCGTAAGCATGCTTTCAGCTGCTTGTTAAGATTTAGTCCCACTTGCTCACATCACCTCTTGGAGGTTATTAAAGTGCTCAGGTATTTTTCTAAGCAGCCTGGTGGCTAACAGTACTTTAGCCTAGCAGTTCTCAACACTTTACCAACAACACAGAAGACCAATGACATTTTGCACCTATGGGCAAAGTCAGATCTGAAGAACTCCCCTTTCCTGCCCAAGAATATTTGGCAGAGAAGTTAAATACTAAACTAATTTTTAACCATTACTATTCATAGTACCTCTGAGTGAAAGGCCACCCTTCCCTGTCCCATTCAGGAAGGCATACAGAACATCAGTGCACAGGGACATATCTTGAGGGGAACTTTCAAGTCACTGAAATTTGTTTAAAATCCAAACTATTAGAAAACAGACATTGCAGTTATTAGTAATAAAAAATGACTATGACACAATGCAGAGCTATACTTTAGGTGAGACTGGCTGGCTGAACCACTCAGCAGCTCAGAATGCATTGTGACTGCTAAAGATATCAGATCAGCTCCATTCCTCCTTTAAGAGTGATAAAAATGGGTAAAGATGGGTTTAGTCCTTTGTGGCTTCCATCTTCACTTCTTTGCAAAGCCCATGGGGTGTTCCCATTGCTCTTTCCATGGCTGATACTGCTATAGAATCAAACCCATGTTATTCCTCCTCTTGTCAATAGCAATATCCATCATAGGTTATAAAAGTGCACGATCCAGTAGAAAGAGCTCAGTGGGGATGCTGAACCAGGCTGCTGCCAGCTGCAGTTCAAGACCCAAGCAGCAGAAAGGTGCTTACTCCTTTGCACTCTCCAAATGTCATCTGTTGCCTGTTGGATTTTCTCCCCACAGTTTCAAATCCTGCCAGCTAAGATTTGTGGCTAGGCTTATTTTGAAACATATTATGCATACAAAAAATAGATAATATCCCTATGTACAGTTAGAAGAATAAAAAAATAAATACCCATTTACCCAACATCTGGCTTAAGAAAAGGAACATACCCATAACTTGAAAGCTCCCTCCCAACAGCTTTCCCCTCGCCTACTACTACCCTCACACTTCACAGAGGTAACCACTGCTCAAAAATTAATAACTGTTCCTTTGTTTTCCTTTAAGACTTTATTATGAATAATGCATGTCCAAACAAACGTATTGCTTGATTCTGCCTGGTTTTGAACTTTATATAAATGAATCATATTAAACATAGTCTTTTCTGACTTCTGAAGAAGTAAAATTATTTTTTCAAGATTATTAATATTATTATTATTAAATTATTTTCTCAATATCTATAGCTGTATCCCATTTCTTTTTACTGCTGTATATTATTCCATTAAATAATCCTATTTTGCCCTACTAAAATGTTTCCAATTGTGTTTGCTTGCTTTTTAAAAAATTGTGTCTGTGAACAGTCTTGAATCTGTCTCCTGGTATACAAGAGCAAGGAGTTTTCTAAAGGTTTTCCTTAGGAGTGAAATTGCTGGTTCATAGCTTACCCACATATTCAACTGTATTATAAGCACATTTATACATACCCTGACTTTGTTCTGAGCTTCCTATTCCATGCAACTGGTCTTTTGTCAATTCCTGCAACAATATCACAGTCTTAATTACCACAGCTTTATGAAAAGTCATGGTAAGGCAAGTCTTGTTCTTCTTTCTCAAGTCCCTATCCTGCCCTACTTCAGGAGTATTTTTATTCTTCAGGAACACTTTGCTTATCCAAATAAAGTTTATAGCCTCTTAACTAATCACACTTCAAAAAAAAAAAAACATCGGGGCTTCCCTGGTGGTGCAGTGGTTGAGAGTCCGCCTGCCGATGCAGGGGACGTGGGTTCATGCCCCGGTCCGGGAAGATCCCACGTGCCGCGGAGCGGCTGGGCCCTTGAGCCACGGACGCTGAGCCTGCGCGTCCGGAGCCTGTGCTCCGCAACGGGAGAGGCCACAACAGTGAGAGGCCCACGTACCACAAAAAAATAAAAAATTAAAAAATAAAAAGAAGTTCTAATCACTAATCTTTAATCTTTTTGTTTTGTTGCCCAGCTCACTACACTGGCTAGACCTACAGTAAAATGATGAACAGAAGTGGTTATAGCAGACATTCCTATTCTGCTCATCTCAGAGGGAAAGTTTTCAACATTCTACCATTAATTACGACTTCTCATCTAAGCTTTTGTAGTTGCCCTTGATCAGGTTAAGAAAGTTCCCTCTATTCTCAGTTTGCTAAGAGTTTTTATCCTAAGTGATTCTGTTAGCCAAATGAGACTGCTAATACTGAAACCTAGAATTAAAAAGACATAAACTTAGGCATCCAGTCATGAAAAGAAGGATCTCAACAGCATGCCCTCCTCACAGGGGAGACCCCTCCACAGTATTTGGCATCGGAGCAGAGAACTCATGTCCTCTGTGGAAAGGCATAGCCCTAAATGAAAGGAGAGTAGAGCTGAGATAAGCATGACCAATGGTATTTCCAAAATTTACCTGTCAGGTGAGTCAATTTATCTCCCCTAAGGTAGAGTGAGTAAAGGGCCCGATAGGCTTCTTTCCATCAGAGGGTTTAAAAAAAAAAAAAAGGGAGAGGAAAAGCATTTTTCCTAAGTATACCCTATTTTAAAGATGAGGCTTTTGCACATGTTCAAGAAGCTGTTATGTAGAAAGTTCATGGGTCAGGGATGCACAATGAAGGGACTAGGGAAGAAAACCACTGTGTCGTCTGTATGACTTTCTTAACCTATGCGCAAAGAATGAAGCAAAGTAGTCATTCCCATTTCAAACCATCTGCTTGAACGGAAGGACAAACAGGACAGGTTCCCCCCCATCTAAAGTCTGAGTCTATCAGTCCATAAACCCTAAGTGCACAACCAAAACAAAAATATCTTTCTAATCATCCCCCATGGAGGAGTTAGCTTTCAAACTTTCTCAACTATAGTCCACAATAAGAAATAAGGTGGCCTTGCATATGCCCCACACACAAAAATAAAACTAAATAAGGTTTTCCAAAACAATTCTTACCCTTACTTCATGTAAAGCAGTAAAGCACTTCAAGAGATCCACTTTGCTCACCTTCCATAATATATAAGAGTTAGGAAGGAAGCAACGTGTAAGTATGAGAGTGCAATGGATGCTGTTGGTGCCCCACCCCTTTCAGCAGGCCTATGCACCCATCCACCAGCACCTGTGACTGGAGGCTGCTAACAGCTCATAGCTGTACCCTTCTCTGGGTAATTGCTCTTGGCCTACAGAAGCCATCTTGACAGGAAATGCTCAGAGGTGACAGTCCACCCTAGGTGCAGCCCACAGCCAAAGAGTGATTGGTATGGGGTCAAAAGCCCAGCCCCACTGCCTTAAAATGAGACAACTCTGTGGTGCATCTCTCCTTCAGAGCCCCTGGAGATCAGGCTGAAACTGGACTTCAGCTGAAGCCACAGTGTACTTAGTTTCTCCCCTACCTCATCCTGCTTCCCTCACTTGCTTTACTGATTTTTCCTGAAACCCTCAATAAACCACTAGGCACAAGATTCTCCATCTCAGGCTCTGCTTCCAGGGGGCCCATCCTAAGTCAAGGAGCTGGAAGTCAGAAAGGAAAAAGTACGTTTGAGACATTCCAGGGCCTCTTAGCAGCTCTTTCTTATATGTTGGTCACCATATCTATAGCAAAACTCTCACCACGTTAAAAATCCCTCACATAGGGCTTCCCTGGTGGCGCAGTGCTTGAGAGTCCGCCTGCCGATGCAGGAGACGCGGGTTCGTGCCCCGTTTCGGGAAGATCCCACATGCCGCGGAGCGGCTGGGCCCGTGAGCCATGGCCACTGAGCCTGCGCGTCCGGAGCCTGTGCTCCGCAAATGGGAGAGGCCACAACAGTGAGAGGTCCGCATAACGCAAGAAAAAAATAATAATAATAATAATCCCTCACATATCTTCTATAACCACAGTTGGAGGAATCAGCGATTCCAATGGATGCACTGTCTTGGTCAATGAAATTCCTTTCTTTCTTTTTTTATTGAAGTATAGTTCATTTACAATGTTGTTAGTTTCAGGTGTATAGCTAAGTGTTTCAGTTATATAGATAACTGAATTCAGATTCTTTTTCAGATTTTTTCCATTATAGGTTATCACAAGATATAAATTCCCTTCTTGTTGATGAAGGATCATTCACTCATTCTGTGAATTATAGCAGTGTGCTGCTCTATCTCTACCTTCACATTATGCTTTAATTTGATTATCTGACCATTTAATTTCTCCCTTGTTTGTGGCCTCCCTGCCTTGTGTAGAAAAGACAAATAACCAACCAAAACAGAATCTAGAGAAGGTCGGGAAAGTAGAAGTGATGGCCATATTTCATGCAGCAATGTATGAATCACAATTCAGATACATCATCCCCTCCATGAGAGAGGCAAGTAGCATTTAATACACTCTCTCACCTTCCAGTAACAACCAGTTCATTTACAGGCTAACCAAATGGAAACTCAGACCACCTGACCACACTTGACAACTGCTGCTCCATCCTTGCCTTTCAACTGAATCCTGGATCTCTAAGTATTAAAGTGCTAATGGCTCCCACTGGTCCATGGGAGTATGGTATCCTATATTATAAAAATATTTCCTCACAAGGGACCATGTCTCCAATGGGCATACGAAGTGTGACTTCACTCTTAAAATTCATCAGAACACATAAAGGTAAAAGTTTCTCCTTCATATAAAGAGTTAGAAGCTGATAGCTAACAGTGTGGGCTTTGGAGAGACAGAGTCCTGGATTCAAATTCCAGGTTGGCCACTTATTGGCTGAGTAAACAGGCAAATTATTGAACCTCTGTAAGCCTTGCTTTCCTCAACCATTAAAATGAGGATAAAAACTAGCCCTACTATTTATTTTAGTGAAGACTGATTCTCGTGCATGTAAGCACTTAGTATAATAGCTGACACAAAGGAACTGTTCAAATAATGACATCTGTTGTTATGATTATTTTCAAGGCTTGTGTTTTAGAGTTAAATTTAGTAATACGTAATCCCATTTTATAGTCAAACATCAGATGAGTGAATACAAGTTCCCAAGAAGTGCCCAGTGCCAGCGTATTGCACATTCCAGTTTCTCCATCCACACTCTGCCATTGCCATTTACGCTGTGGTGTAACCCTCACTGGGTTGTGAGCCCGGGAAGCCTTACCTGAGTCAGTCCCATTTATTGCTTATCCTACTGTTTCCTTCAAAGAGACTAATCATAGTCATCATGTCTGAACCTGTGTCTATACATTACAAATGGCTCCAGATGACTTTGGCAAAAAACAAGAGCAAACTGATTAACATGATAAAATTAAACCAAGAGCTTGGTAGAAAATGAATATCTGAAGTCACTGATTTTTCAAATGCCTTCCCTACTCTTTGTTTTTCCCTCTAATTCATTTTAAGCCAATTACCTCTGCTCTATGTTGTTGGTGACAGCAAAAAAATTAAAAGTGAAAAGTAAAAAGTTGCCTGCATGATTGTGTGCTGGTGATTATCACTATCACTCTCTTAGAGTGTTTATTGTGCCCCTTTTCTCCTCTTCTCTGGGCACCAAGAGCTGACCAATAATGGACTGCACCCTTGGGCTCTCTGTCCTCTAGCTTCTGGTTGAGTTTGGCCAAAGAAAGGCACTAGCAAGAAATTAGGATTAAAAAAAAAGGGGGAGGATGTGTTTGAGGTGCGATATTTACCCACTCCCTCCCTCCCAGGCAATCACAGCAAGTTCACTATGTCCCCCAACTGAAGGCAACTCCTGGAAAGTGGCCCTTTTCATAAAGCTCTCTCCTCCCCCTCCGCCTGGTCCTCCAACTCCCTCTCCTTTTCTTCTCCTATTCCTCGCCCCTCGTCCTATCCCTCAACCTCTACCTCTTCTTCCTCTTTCACCTCCTTCTCCCTCTCTCTGTTTCCCTTGTTCCCTCCCTCCCTGTGGGTTCCAGTAACCAACAAGTCCCTTTGCCCTTCGGGCCTAGGGATGGGAATGACTTCCCTTTGTTACCAGCCTCAAGATATGACACCACCCTTTCTTGCTTCCTCTATATTTTGCCTGCTCTTTTGTAAATAGGGCATTTTTATTAGTCTCTTCTCAAATTCTCCAATTTGAGTGTTCCACCTGTTTTTTTCTGGGACTTACAGAATACATTTAAGGTCAAAAGAAAGAGGTCTGAGGATCTAATGGTGACTACAGTTGATAATACTGTATTGCAGAATTAAAATTTGCTAGGAGAATAGAATTTCAGCATTCTCCACTCCGCCCAAAAGAAAGAGTAAAGTAAAAGAAAGTCCACAGAGGGTATAACTTGATTTTCATGTAGGGAATTTATTTTAATTCTATTTATAAATGTCCAAGGTCACTATTCTCTACCAATAGTATGTGAATCTTCTTCTCAACATCATTTCCATCAGTGACAGTAACCTTGACTCAGGGAAGAAAAACAGATTCGTGATAGGAGGAATCTATCCTTAAATTGTGTTTATTCCCAAAATAGTTTCATTGTTTTCATTATGATAACTGATCAGCTTAAGCAACTGTAGTGGAGCTTTATCTCAGTCCACAAAATTGAATCTAAAAGAAATAGTACATCTGTCTTTTCTAGAAATCAATTTTGAAATTAATCCCTCATACAGCTAGTAGGAAACAATCACAGTGGTTCTGTGGTCACCTCTCTTTCCTCAGGTTGCATCTAGGTTCCTAAGGCATGGACGGAAGAGGGTTTGTTGGCAATCATTCATTTGCCTACACAGTTTGCCAGAGAAATTGGCCACTGTCTTGTCCCTATGGCTCCCTGGGGCCCAATTTCTCTCTGCTGTTTTGATGGTCCAATAACACTTGTTTCCCTGAGAATTTCTCTAGTCTTATCTACCAAGACATGCTTGCTAGTGTCTTGCTTCCTCTGCAGGATGCTGTCAGGATCCCACTTCTCTAGGGCCCACCCACCTCTCACTCTCCCCTATCCAGCCCAGGAGAATATTCTCCTGGTCTGCAGTAAGCCCTTCTATGAACCCCCTGCATCTGCCAGGTCACTCTGCTTCTTCCTGTGAACAACTCTCTCCTTTTCTCATCCTTGGTGGATACTTTAAGCCCCCTCTTGACCTTTGAAAACATGGTCTTGACCTTTGAAAACAAAAGCTAGGAGGGATTGATGACTTTGTCACTTTCAACCCTGCTGTTGACCTCCCTGAGGAAATGACTGGATACAGAAGGGAGAGAAAGGGGAAACTAATTATCACAAATGACTATCCCAAAATACATCTAGCTACACCATCAAAATCAGTTCATTCCAGGAGGAAAAAGCTATCATGTGGCCTGTGACTTTGCCCTCAGTGCCTCTGAGTTTTCATGGACAGCATAGCTTTCACTCTGCCACTCTGGACCCCCGCCCCCAGGAAGACAGTGGGACCTGAACCTGGTGACCCAAACGTACAAGCTTATGAGACACAGACACCTGGATTGACCAATATTGTTCCACACAACTCCACTTTCTATGTAAGAGTATAATTTGCTAGTATATTAATTAATTTAAGGGACTTCCCTGGTGGCACAGTGATTAAGAATCTGCCTGCCAATGCAGGAGACACAGGTTCGATCCCTGGTCCGGGAAGATCCCACATGCCGCAGAGCAACTAAGCCCGTGCGCCACAACTACTGAGCCCGCATTCTAGAGCCCACAAGCCACAACTACTGAGCCCGTGTGCCACAACTACTGAAGCCCATGCACCTAGAGCCCGTGCTCCGCAACAAGAGAAGCCACTGCAATGAGAAGCCCGCGCACGGTAACGAAGAGTAGCCCCCGCTCACTGCAACTAGAGAAAGCCCCCGCACAGCAACGAAGAACAAACGCAGCCAGAAATAAATAAATTTAAAATAAGCTGCCATTGCTTAAGTTTTTAAAGAATATCATTTAAGAAAAGATTTTAAAAGCAGGAAACCTTAGGTTCACAACTCCAAAGGCTTGATCTACTTCTCCTTGATGTCAAAACCCCTACAGCACTTTTCCAACCAGAAGTAAGTTGTTTTCCCTTCTCTGAAAGGCAGGATTCCATCATGAAGTTGATTACCAGAATAAATAACTGAATATTGGATAATTAGCCATTACTGTAGCAGATTTGTAGTTCATTTCCAAAATGAACTTTAAGCTTTGAGGGGATTCTGTCCTACTTTCCAGATGAGATTGTAACATTTTTAAATACCAAAAACAATTACATAGATTTTTCTAAAGCAGTATCACCACCAGATATTACCCACACACACAAAGTTATTATTTTTTAAAATTTTCAGCTACTGTGCACGCAGCCTTTGTTAGCCAGAAAGAAATGTGTGGAGCATTGTTTTGTGGCAATACCAAAGTCAGACCCAGGAGACTTTGAAGGGAGCATGAAAGGACTGCATAAGGATTCTAATATTTAAGCCCAGCAGGAGAATGTTACAGCTCCTATAGCGCTCCCTCAAGATGTGACAGGATTCCTTGCATTTCCTGCTGTAAATGCAACCTCCTGCAACCTCAAATATCCTGGAATACTTCAAGCATTAAGAAAGCTCATACCTTGGCCTTACAGAAGTTTGACTTAACACACCACCTCACTTTACCACAAGGCCTTTCCTTCAGGTCCATCATTGACAAGAGCAGAATCTGAGCTACTTGGGTTAGGCTCACAGCCAAATTCCTAAGTTCATTAACCTAAACTGACAAATCACAAGAGTCCCAGAGGTCGAAAACCTCAAGGAATAGATAGGACCTTCAACTGTCTTATGACAAAAACACTCAAATCCCACCTTCTCCTGTGGGTCTTAGAATGCTCAAGGCAGGTAAGTGACTCAGTCTGGTCTCCTCAGCCTCTTTATTTGTATTCTCAAAAGGCAAGGTGCAGAAACTACAGAGTATATAGTTCAAAGACCAAGGAACAACCAAGGTGTGAGGCTGCCTGGTAATTGCTTTTAAGGCTACAAATAAAAATGAATACTTATTAAAATTTTGAAAGTCCCAGAGAAAATCTGTCAAGCAGGATCCTGTCCCTATTCAGAACATGTTTGTTTCTGTGTATTTTACATCCCATGGAATTAGAAGCTATTATCCAATGATGCTTCTTATCAACTCCAGGCATTAATCTTCCCATGGCTTTTCAGTGAATTTCTTTATAACTAATGCCCTTTTGTTAGTTGTTAGCTTGCCTGGGAGAAACAGGATAATTTGGAGTCTCTGAAGTCCTAAAAGCTGGCATTCACCAAATTCTTTCCACTTGTCTCAGCTTTTTTACCTTTTTTTTTTAGCCTTCTAAGTGTAACATTCCATAAACCCCACTGACACTGTTCTCCAAACACGTGGCTTAGTTGTGGAAAGGAAGAGAGCGGATCAGGGCAGGAAGAGTGAACCAAATGAGCCCTGGCCTGTTTTCATTTATGAAACTTCTCCCCCAGTGGACCAATGGAGAGGTGAGGCTACAGAAACTTCTGTAGGCATCAATCTGCTTGAATTAATGTGTTGCTAACCAAAATCTTAAGCACTTACATTTGGGGAGAAAACACCATGTGTGTCTGGGTACGTGGTATAGACTGACAGGGAAACCAAGGCAGGCATGTGGCTTACTTTACAGAGCATATCTGGATGCTATAAATCACCATCTGTACACGTTACTGAGAATATCTGTACAGAAGGAACTCAAGCATTATTACAATATTAGAACCATCTCCCCTTTCGGGGTATTTTTACACCTAGCTTATTGAATTAGTTATATATAAATCATTTTTCATGTCTTTTCTTTTAGTTGTTTGACTTAGGTTCCAAAACTACTGTTATCTGCATACATCGATGTATTCTTAGAAAGCTCAACAAAATTAACTGAAATTTTCTTAGAATTAATACGATTTTTAAGTGTCTAACACAAAATATATATGTAAAATTTAATAGCTTTCCTGCTTAGCAGAAAAAGACACAGAAAATAAAAGGAAAACTGAATCAATCGATATTAATAATAGTATACACTTCAGAATAACTTTAGTGAGAAATAGGAATACCCTTATAAAGAAAACTACAAAACTTTCTTGACGAAAGTTAAAATTTTTTGACTGGATGAAAATTTATACCACATAATTGGAGGGAAAGAATGAATATTCTAACAAGGTTAAAAGTTGCCAAGCTAATGTGAAGGTTTAATGCAATTCTAACCAAAATATCAATTTAATTAATTTTTGTAAGTTAATAAAATCACGTTAAAGTTTATCTGGAAGAAAAAAATAGGCAATAACTAAGAACTGAAAAAGAAGTGCAATATACACCATAGTAGTTAAAATATAACACAACAAAAAATAATTATGGCAACAGCACAAGAATATAAAAATAATCAGATAAAACTGAACACACACACACCAGAAACTGATCCTACTAGTCTATACTTTTTTTTTAAATGCAAATTTAATATGTGATGAAGGTTTCAACACTAATCAGTGGTGAAAGGTGCTGAGACACATGGTTTAGTCACTTGGGGTCACCCAATCCGGTATACATTCTCCCTATATTTTGATCACTTCCCACATTGTCAGGACTGCCTTCCCAAAATACTTTCCAGAAAAATTGCTTCCTCAATCAAATGCAGCCACACAAGGCTTCTCCTCAAAAGTGAGTGGGGAAACCAGCTCTAAGCATGGCCTGACCTCAGTTTTGCTGGTACAGGTGGTAGCAGAGGCAGCTAGTAGATACCTCACCTGGCCAGTCCTGTGGCACCGCTCTGGGTGTTATTACCAGAAGTTAGCCCTGAGCCCAGAAAATTTGTAAGCCACCTAAATTCCTCAGAACATTCCACATCTGCTTAAGCTAGCCAGAGTGCATTCTGTTATTTACAACTAAGGTACTCAAAAATTGCTTACTGGGCTTCCCTGGTGGCGCAGTTGTTGAGAGTCCGCCTGCCCATGCAGGGGACACGGGTTCGTGCCCCGGTCCGGAAAGATCCCACAGGCCACGGAGCGGCTGGGCTCGTGAGCCATGGCCGCTGAGCCTGCGCGTCCGGAGCCTGTGCTCCGCAACGGGAGAGGCCACAGCAGTGAGAGGCCCGCGTACCGTGCAAAAAAAAAAAAAAAAATTGCTTACTGATTTAAAGAAAAAGCATATTTATTTATTTATTCTTTAACATCTTTTTTGGAGTATAACTGCTTTACAATGGTGTGTTAGTTTCTGCTTTATGACAAAGTCAATCAGTTATACATATGTCCCCATATCTCTTCCCTCTTGCATCTTCCTCCCTCCCACGCTCCCTGTCCCACCCCTCTAGGTGGTCACAAAGCACCAAGCTGATCTCCCTGTGCTATGCGGCTGCTTCCCACTAGCTATCTATTTTACGTTTGGTAGTGTATATATGTCCACACCACTCTCTCACTTTGTCACAGCTTACCCTTCCCTCTTCCCATATCCTCAAGTCCATTCTCTAGTAGGTCTCTGTCTTTATTCCCGTCTTATGCCTAGGTTCTTCATGACCTTTTTTTTTTTTCTCTTAGATTCCATATATGTGTTAGCATATGGTATTTGTTTTTCTCTTTCTGACTTACTTCACTCTGTACACTTCACTCTTTCTCCACACCCTCTCCAGCATTTATTGTTTCTGGATTAGAAAAAGCATATTTAAATTCTCACCTCATACCACATGCATTAAAGTAAATGTCATTCAGGTCAAGTGACAAATTTGTTTTTAAATCAAACCATTCTTAAAATCTAGAAAAAATATAAATGAACTTTGGAAGGAGAAAAACTCTCTAAAGAAGAAAAGTAAAGAAGAAAACAAGATAAATATATGTTACATTTCTATACCTTGGAAGTGGGTACATAAGACTGAAAAATATGCATTTGTTTGCTTATGTATTTTTTATAAAGCTCACTAGTAATTAAATAAATGCAGTAAAAATAAGATATTTTCACCTATCAATTTAGCAAATGTTTTATTAGTAATAATAAATTCCAATAATATATTCACTTAATTAGCAGCAAGGTAAACTGGTACAAGCTTTCTGAAACATAATTTCACAATATGTATATTAAGCGTTTTTAAACAATTTATATTCTACATAAAACTAGTATTTGTACTTGTAGGAATCAGCCTAAGGAAGTAATTTATACTTTTCTGTATTACTTTTATAAGTAGAAAAACAAAGGTATTACCAAAGTACTAAATAAAGTTTTAATGGAAAAAGAAGCCACAAGCAAATCTTCCAGCAGGACTGCTTTAATATAATACTGCCCACTCCAAACATTTAGAATTACATATGAGTGAATCAAAGGAAAGAAAGGCATATTTAGTCTACAAGTCACAAACCTATAAAAGGAAGGTAACTCTGTCCTTCAGCCTCATCAGGAGGAAAATCAGGAGAGATAACCATGTGATCATATTCGCTCTCCGAAGCAGGAGAAAAGGAGGGCATGTCCAGGGGCTCACGTGCCTCTGTAAACCAGCCATGTGCAGGGAAAGTTTTAAAGGACTCCCAGGATTTCCTCCAAGCCTGGGCTAAAATGGGTGTTTCCCAGAAATACCCCAGGGAAACTGAAAGAAGATCTCTGAGAAAAGGTTTTATTTTTTCTAGGACAATAGTCTTAACAACCCCAAAGTTATTTACTCCTATCCAAAATCAAGACAACAACTCCCTCCCTGAAAGCTAATGGCAGAATCCAGGGAACATAATGGAATTCAAGGGTCTGAAGGGCCGTAGGAAGTTTCAGCGTGAAGCCGGGACCAGACCAGACCAGACGGGTCGGCAGGCATCCTGGGAGAGGAGAACCAGCTCAGCTAGGGGAATCCGGAAGATCAGAAAAGAAGCATGAACTATTTTCTAAATTAAGATTGGAGACATGGAATCTGCATTCCCACTTGACTTACAGGGATGACAGTACAGACCATTAACACAGGAACTATTCCAGGACACTCAGTCACATGGTCATGTGTGATCTGACATCTTCTGTATATGTACAAACTGGTGCCCCTGTGGGACCTATCCTTTTAAGGTAAGCCAGGATGTTTTCTACTGCTCAGGTGTTCATAGGGTACAGCTTCTGGCTTAGATTAGTCAGAGATATAGTTAGCTACAGAGTAAGATCCAAAATTTAGTATAAACTAGTTGTGGAAGCAAAAATAAGACCTAATTCTGGATACAGTGAATTCAAAAAGTATAGTAAAATACAGAATAACGGCCCCTCATCTGAATTTTCACCAATAGAGCTGACACAATCACTTAAATCTGGAAGTCATTTCAGAAACTACCATAGATAGTTGACTTTTGGATAATTTTTCAAAGACTTTTAGTAAGTTATTAATTATATTCCTCATTTAAAACTGGCTTATAACTGTTTTTAAGTATCACCTGTTTTGTAAGGTGCCTGAGACATTTGGTTCCACCATTTTCAAGCTGCCACAAAATATCAGCACAAGGCAAAAAATACTAGGATGAAATGGTTCAAAGATGCAAATAACAGAAGCGGGATGTGCAAGAGGCTGAGAGGCGGATGCATTTAGAGGGGTAGCCCTGTTCTCTGAAGCTGCTCCCTGAAGTGATGTGCAGTACCCATCTTTCCAACCGTACCCACGTTTACCAGGAATTAACATTAGGAACATCTGTAACATCCCTGAAGATGTAAAGGGCAGATTTAGCGAGTTGTTTTTACTCATCCTGGCAATTCTAAATTTTCCAACTTTGACTCTATCTAAAGCTATAAATGTAATTGATACAAAATTATTAACTTTTAATGGAAGTCACCATGCCTGAAACACTGACCATGGGTGTTGAGAAATCAGAGAGGGAACCTGAGAAACAGCTCCCATGTCCAAGGAAGGCAGCAGCCCAGAGATGACCCACTCCTGATCCAGGGGGAGAGTGAAAAAAATAACAGTAGAGGATTCTTTCAAGACAGAAACAACCATGATTCAAAATACCAGAATGTGCCTTATGGCATAACTAGAAAATAATCGACCATCATATTTTTTGTGACTATCCCAGAAGAAGATTATAGGGATTAATTGAAGGTATATTCTATACTTCTTTAAAAATCCATTTTAAGAGTTACCATATGACCCAGCAATCCCATTCCTGGGCCTATATCCAGAAAAGATGAAAACTCTAATTCAAAAAGATACACGCACCTCAATGTTCACAGCAGCACTATTTGCAATAGCCAAGACATGGAAGCAACCTAAATGTCCGCTGAGAGGTGAATGGATAAAGAAGCTGTGGTACGTATATACAATGGAGTATTACTCAGCCATAAAAAAGAATGAAATGATGCCATCTGCAGCAACATGGATGGACCTAGAGATTATCATACTAAGTGAAGTAAGTCAGATAGAGAAAGACAAATATTATATGATATCACTTATATGTGGAATCTAAAGTATGGCACAAATGAACTTATTTACAAAACAGAAACAGACTCTCAGACATAGAGAACAACCTTTCGGTTACCAAAGGGGGAAAGGCGGGGAGGGATAAGTTAGGAATTTGATGGGTACACACTACTATACGTAAAACAGGTAAACAATAAGGACCTACTGTATAGCACAGGGAACTGTATTCAATATCTTGTAATAACCTATAATGGCAAAGAATCTGAAAAAAAGAATATATATATGTGTGTGTATATATATGTATATATATATATGTGAATGTATAACTGAATCACTTTGCTGTACAACTGAAACTAACACAACATTGTAAATCAACTATACTTCAATTAAAAGAAAAAAAAAAAGTTTTAGGGAATTCCCTGGCAGTCCAGTAGTTAGGACTTCATACCTCCACTGTACAGGGCCTGGGTTTGATCCTTGGTTGGGGAACTACGATCCTGCAAGCTGTGTGGCACAGCCAAGAAATAAATAAGTAAATAATTTTTAAAAAACATTTTAGTATTATTTATGAACATATGAAATAAAATCTATCCCATATGGGCTTCCCTGGTGGCGCAGTGGTTGAGAGTCCGCCTGCCGATGCAGGGGACGCAGGTTCGTGCCCTGGTCCGGGAAGATCTCACATGTCGCGGAGCGGCTGGGCCCGTGAGCCATGGCCGCTGAGTCTGCGCGTCCGGAGCCTGTGCTCCACAACGGGAGAGGCCACAACAGTGAGAGGCTCACGTACCGCAAAAAAAAAAAAATCTATCCCATATATACATAATAGAATCAATTAATTATTTCCTCAGTTAATGTAGAAATGAACTCAGACCAAGGCTTTAATTTAACATGAGGTAGAAAGGTGCCTTCTTGAACTGTAAACCTCATTCAAGGAAGATATATTAGGAGACGTTTTCCAAGAACTTGCAAGGCTGAAAACCAGAGACTGTCAAGATCTCTCCCCATAAAATTGACACTTCTCCCACCTCTACCATATGCTCCTCAGCAAGTTCTTCCCCATTGCTGCTCCCTTCCACAGGCCCCAGGTGCACGACATGGAGACTGGCCCTTACTACAACCAAACCAAAAGAGCTCTGGGGTGAAGGAGATTCAACTTGTCTACAAGGCCCTTCCTGGTATGGATGCTGCCTTGGCCTGTTTCCTGCTGCACATGGACCTTTCAGCTCCTGGAAACTAACTCTCTAGGCGCTTGGTCCCTCTTAGCCTTTCCCCCAAGGCTTCTGTATCCTCTGTGTGTTAACAAGTCCACTAGCACTCAAATCACCCATCCCTATCACCAAGGCTTTCCCCCCATATCCCACAGTAACTCCAACAACTGAAACTCTGGCAGGTCCCAGCCCCAGCCCAATTCTTGAGCCCATCAGGTTGGAGACAAAGACATCCATACCCTTGTTTCCACGCCCATCTGATGCAACCAAGAACTAAATCAGTTGTATACAGCCAAGGTAACTAGTAAGCCTCTTTCTGAAAAACAACCTTACCCGTCTCTCATATTGAAGCTCTCCAGGGGGTAAGGTTCCTGCCTCAGTTTCCCTGTTTAGCACTCGTGTTGCCCAGCAGCACTAGAGCCGTGCCCATCAGAGTGTGGGACTGTAGTTTGGAGTCACCTTCTCCGTGTGGGCTGGATCTGGCTGCCTGTGACTAGGCCCAGACACAAATAGACAAGTTACCTGGCCATGAACAACTGCCATCTGGCTAGGTTTGCATATATGCGGGTCAGTCTCTGTTTTCTCCTCAACTCCAGCTCTGCTCCACCCTTCAATGAATGCCTGGCTCTGTGCCCCAGGAGGCTGACCTCATGGATTCCCTCACTTCTATCTTCAGACTGGGTTTCACCGATGGGAAGCGCCAAGAGATGAGAGAGGACAAGAGGTTAGGGTATTTCTTCTACACTCCCTCTGCTTCAGTCTGAATGTTTGCATTCCTCGAAATTCACATTTGAAATCCTCATGTCCAATGTGATGGTATTAGGAGGTAGGGCCTCTGCTTATTAGGGTGGAACCCTCAAGAATGGGACTACTGCTCTTTTAAAAGAGACCCCCAGTGAGCTCCCTAGCCCTTCCACCCTGTGAGGACACACACAGGAAGAAGTCTGCAGCCCAGAGGAAGGCCCTCAACTACCAAGCTGGCACCCTGATCTTAGACTTCCAAAACTGAAAAATATATTTCTGTTGTTTATAAGCCACTAAGCCTGTGGTATTTTGATATAACAACTTGAACAGACTAAGACACCTTCCCCAATCTGCCTAGCAGTGGCTGTCGTCCTCTGTGATCACAACTCTGGTCCGGCTGCCCCTACAGCACAGCTTCCACTCTCACTGGGCTGCAGAAACAACTGCCCCCACCCTTGCTCCTTCAGGTATAGGATGGTAACAGCTCCCAGCTGTCGCTAGTCCCTGAATACTTCACCATGCTTTGTTGGCTCACTTATCCGTGTCCACACCTTCCTAAGTTGTCCCTTCATCATAGTGTCTTGAGCCATCTGAACTGGATTCTATTTCTTGCAAGCTGCCTAACTTAAATCTTCCATCATCTCCTTCCCGCCACCCCATTCCATCTGCCATATTCTCCACCCCCTACCTAGGCCAACTTTGCCTGGCGCACAGGGCATTCCTTGCCTCTGCATCCCACCAAGCGTCCCAACCACACTATAAAACATATGCATTAGGCTCTGCACACTCCAACTATAGAAGCAACACACCCATGACTTCACTATCTAGCTGGACCACTTCTGACCTGTGACTCTCCCAATGCATACCATTCATGCACATCCTGATTCTGACCCACCTTGCACTCACCATCAGGATGGCGGATATACCTCGCTCTGGGTTCTACCACCTGTAATGAGGCCCAGCTCCACCCTGACTACCAGCTTCCAAATGTCACTCAGGGTCTAGGCTGCCCTCATATCTGCCCTTCCATCCCATAACTCTGCTCCAGCTAGCACCTCCCCATTGTAATCCATTGCTGTACCAGCTCTGTCAGCGGACATAAGGAGATGAAAGCCAGAAGACCTCCCATTGAATAATTAGCCTTCCATTAAAAACACTCAAATTCTGGCAGATTCCTTATTCATAAAACTGAGCTATATTTGGCATCATACGTAGAAGCATCATGGTCTTGGGTGACTTTGAAATAGCCAATGATAATTATCCTTGGAATGCCAAGTTCTTTGGAGTTAAAAACTTCCTCTTCTTGCTACAGAGTTCTTCATGACTAACTGCTAAATGCTTCCCTCATCCAGTGTCTGACCTCACTCTCTGGGAGACCCACTCCACTCCGGCAACATCTACCCCAGACTAGAAGCAAAACACCACTTCTCCTGCTCCCTGAGGGTCTGCCTCTTTGCTCTCCAAAACACCACCCCCTTTCTTCCCAGCCTCCCAACCCTCCCCCTCTAGAACATCAGCCCTCCTGCTTAATAAATAATTCTTACATCTTCCTCCACAACACTTCCTCTTTCTCTCTTGCCGCTTTCATTTACATACTGATGTCATAAAGGAGGTGGGGGTGAGGAAGGGTTATAGCCAGGAAAGAAGATACATTATCTTCTTGGCATTTTACTAATAGGTCTTTTTTTCTCCTCCTTTCAAAATTTGAAGGGAGCTACACAAGCTGGAACAAATTTCTTTCAAGCTCGTTTAGCCTTTCTTGTGCTTTTTCCATTATCATTTTATAGCGGAGATTTCAGTGAGGATTCACAGTGAGTCATTTTATGAGGCAGCTCCATCTGTACCATCTGCAGGCATGACTTTCCCATCACTCTAGACATTACGTATCTCCTTATGGCAGCCCGGACAGGGGGTGGAGACTGCCAAGCCAGGTCACATGCCAGGAGTCCATCACTCATCTGAAGGGTGTGGGAAGGGTCTGCTTACAATTAGATTCATCTCCTGGTTCTGGATAATATGTCCCTCTGGCTTCAAATTCTTTCTTGCCAGCTCCCTGCTGGCTGGGCCCAGGAGGGGTTGAAGTCCTGCCTTCCTGCTTTCTTTCCTCCTCTCTCTCTCATTCCCATCTCTCTCTCCCCCTTTCTCATTCTCCATTGTCTGCATCTGTCTATTTCTCTTTCCACCACTCCATCTCTTTCCCCTTCTCCACCTTCCTCTCTTTCCATCTCTCCTCTACCTTTTCCCCACTTGGCCCCATTCTTCATCCTCCTGCTCTTATCTTTCCCTCTTTTTTGTCCTTCTCACTGTTTCTGGTCCTTTGAAAAGAAAAATTTCAGGTCACCCTAACAGGTATTATTGCTGTTTCTCACAGGGTAAGCAGACTGCCAAAATTTTTTTAAGTCCATCTCCAGAGGGAGATAATCTCACATTTAACATGCTTTTAAGACTCATCAGGGCTTGTATATAATGCTAATTGCTGGAGAAAATATACCTAAGCCTTTAGGGGTAGGGATAGGAAAGCCATTTGTAAAATGAAGATTAGTGGGGAGCAGTCACCACTGAATGAGGAAGTAGGACTCCTCAGAAGAGGCATTTCAAAGCTGTTAGTCACTAATGCAGTGCAAAATTTAATTTAGAACAAATTAAATTGTCAACCGTCTCTCCCACGTTCTATTCCATCCATTGTAAAACATCATAACCAAAAATGAGGGGCTTAAGCAATTAATGTCCCTGTGATTTACATTAATTTGCATATAATTTACATCTTACTTGTGAAATCTACCTAAATATATACACGAAGACTCCCAAATCTTTGACACTGTCAATTCAATTTAAAGGGTGTCTCACACTGGCAAAAAGGTCTATCTTTTAATGACTAGTAGAACTATCACTCCATCAAACTGATAAATCTACTTCGTGATTTTGGGGCACCAAGGGGGATTACTGTGGCATGCATGCATGCATTCATTCATTTACAGCATTGCAGAGATACTCACGTAGGTTACGTTAGAGATACTCAGTGAGTTATCAAATTCAAATCAGTGTGTTCAAATCCCTGTTGTTCTAGCTTACATATTACATGGCAGTTACTTTACCTCTAAAAGTCTCAGTTTCCTCATCTCTAAAATGTGCACAATAACACCCACCCTTAAAAAAATATTATGAAATACACCCTCTATTCTAGTAGAACTTATTGGATGATGCCTGATGCCTTTTCCTTGTCTTAATAAGCTACTCTATTCAGCATTTCTTCATCACAAGATCAACATCAACTCTGACATGGTAGGAAAACCATTAAAAATGGAATCCAAGTTCTGGGTTTGAGTCCCAATTCTAACCGCTAGTTGTATGCCCTTGGTAAAGTCCTATCACTTCTCCAGTTCTCAGTTTCCTCAGCTTTCAAGTTAAAATATGACTAGTATAAAAAGTTGATGATTGAGCTGAACAATAGCTATAAAAGTACATTTTACATAAATGTGAAGTATTTTTCTTTTCCAACACAGCTTTTATAAACAACAGTGTGAAAAAGGTGAGCTGCCCTGAGATAAGTATGGGGCTGAGAGATATTTAGTCTGTGAGCCACTTGGCCAAGACAAGTGTACCATATCTAGCATCATCCACCATCTAAAGACTCTACCAAGGGGGTGGGGATGGTGGAAATTTTGACAACTCAACAGTAAAAAACAGAATGTATACATTAATTCACAACAGAAAAGGAAGTGTAAGTCATGGCAGAAAAAAGAAATCTACACTTTTTCCTATACATTAACATTTTTATCTATACATTAATACCACATTGTCATTTGTGAAGTTTAACTTGCAATTTACTCCAAGGCCTAGAAAAAGAACTGGAATATAAGACCCTTGTGGAGTGTCATTCTCTTTGCCCAAAGATGGTTCATGTCCATCAACAACTTCTGGTGTCACTGACCACAAGGGTTTGTTGATTCCTCTGTCAGCTCTTCAGGGGGTAGATGAGTCACCTTTCTGTAGCCCCTGTCTCTTCTCTCTCGGGAACTTTCAAAGGACTTGGGGTGCAACAAATGCTTTCCTGGGCCCTGTGTGGTGAGTTTCCATTTTATCATCATTTATTCAAGATTCAACATGGATATGAACTTAATATAGGACACCAGAATATAGATTCATGGTTGTAGAGTTACCAGAAAACAGAAAGCACAGCTCTTCCTGTCCTTTCTTTTGTATCCAGGCGGGAAGATTTGCTCCCTACACCATTTCTCATCAGAAAGTAGATAACCAACTAAATGGAAAACTGCTCCCAGATGGCATCATTCAGTAGTGGGAGATCAACACCCTGGAATTTCAGGATCTGCTCTATAACTCTCTGTGTGATCCTGACAAGTCCCTTAATCCTTCTGATCTCAGTGTCCTCATTTATAAAAGTATAGGATTCAATGAAATGGTCTCCATCTAAGCCCACGACCCTATCCAGTAATTTTCAGTGTTAACTGAATTGACCAAAGCTAAAATATGGATTTCTGATCAGGCTCATTATATTATTTACTCCAAGAGAAAGATTCCTCTTTTTTTAAAAAATAGATTAAGAAAAATAAACTGTTAGCTCTGGAGATGTAATGTCACTTTGGTTTTCCTATGTAGCCCGTGGTAGACTTTAGGATCAGAATGATGAGTGTAATTTTAACCCTGCAATTAAACATGGATTTAAAGCACCTAGCACAAGGGCAGATCCAAGCAAATGTTATTTCCCCTTATACAACCTTTCCCAGGGTCTTCAGTGTACTCCTGAAACTGAAAAAGTGAAAGCTGCTCAAATATCTGCTTCCAGAAACACATCTCATCCATGCAATGCCAACAATAGCAAAAGAAATCCCAATTTTAATGCAGATGTTGCACACACTCATTGCTTCCTTGTCTTCTGGCACAGGAACTGAGATCTGATACTTGGGGCTTCATTTTTCCTTTGTGCAAGATGAGCATTAGGTCCTTTGCTTAGAAAGAGCTCAATTGATCTGTCTCCAGGATGACGTGCATGATAAAAAGAAAAACAATGTAAGTGAGGGGAGTTTCTTTTTGTCTTGCAGGTAGCCTTAGAACACTTATTGCTGCTCAAACGTCCTTTCCCTAATAGTAGGGTAGTAGTGTGGAATGTGAAAAGATTACTCAAAATTAGGGCCATTTTGGAGGCCAGGTGTGTATTAAGAACTATGCCCTTCCTGCCCCACCTTGACAGAGAAGAACACAGAGGGAAGAAATCAGGACAGGGTTTTCTGTCAGCTCCTGCAATAAGATAGTTCAATATCTGAATCTTTAGTTTTTATAATATATTTTTTAAATTTATATTTATTTTTTATTTTTGGCTGCGTTGGGTCTTCGTTGCTGCGTGTGGGCTTTCTCTAGTTGCGGCAAGCGGGTACTACTCTTTGTTGCGGCGCAGGGGCTTCTCATTGCAGTGGCTTCTCGTGTTGCAGAGCACAGGCTCTAGGCACGTGGGCTTCAGTAGTTTTGGCACATGGGCTCAGTAGTTGTGCTTCGCGGGCTCTAGAGTGCAGGCTCAGTAGTTGTGGCACACGGGCTTAGTTGCTCTGCGGCATGTGGGATCTTCCCGGACCAGGGCTGAAACCTGTGTCCCCTGCATCAGCAGGTGGATTCTTAACCACCACGCCACCAGGGAAGCCCAACATCTGAATCTTTACATCAAAAATTTCAGGGCAAAAATTTCAGTTGATTGGGATAACAAATCACAAAGCACAAACACCAGATTCCAAAAAGCTTCTCATTCCTTGACTCAGATTCAGAGGCAAAGACTCACGATGCTGATGAAACAACTATCTAAATAAATAATACAATTTTAATGAAAAACACAAGAGCCTGATAGAAAAGAATGCAGCCTCCTGCTGCACCAACACATAGCCCCAAGTACAGACACAATCATTTACAACATGGGTAAAGAGACCCTGTTCTCCCCACAAGTCCGATATGGTAGCCCGAGCTCAACTGATGAAAGATGCCAATTTTTCAATGAACATCCTTTTTCTGATTTTTTTTCTTTAAAATATTCCAAGAGGTAGAATTATGGATGCCAAGTCTAAGCAGGTTTTTAAAGCTACTGAGACTTATCCCCAAACTAGTGCATTTTTCTTCAAGGGAAGCCCCTCTGCTTGGTGTGGTGGCATGTGGGATACCCAGGATTGGATGTTAAGTGGCATACAAATCCCAACCTCCTTCCCTTGGCACTGAATAGAATTTAAGGTGCTGCCTGTCATCTTCTTTGCAGCCTACGCCTACTTTCAGCAGCTCCATTCAGTTGCAAGAGGCTGCGTGCTGGATACCAGAGGACAACCACAGAACTGGCTCTGCTCGACACACTGTGAAGGTCACATGAGCACAAACCTTTCAGGGGAAGCCCAGATGTCAACAGCCAAAGTAAACAAGAGAGTCGCTCACTAAGGCAGCACTCCCTGCTTTTTTCAACATAAATAATCTATGTTCATTACAGAAAATAGACAGGATAATATTTTTAAAAGCAAAGTCACCCATAACCTCACCACCCAGAGACAACCATCTTTGCATGTTTATATGTGTCCTTGTATTGATAGAATTCCTTCCCATACAAATATATAAGTAAACTTGCATTTTATAAAAACAGAATTATAGCATATATATACTATGCTACACTTATTTTTTCAGACTTAGTAATACACAACATTCTATACTTTTGAAAACATCAAATCCTGTACTTTGGCAAATTTAGGGTGTTTCCAACTTTTCTCTGTTAAAACATGTAGACACACACACTTGCATGGCATTTAATTCTGGAAGGATATCTATTTTTTTTTAATCGCACTACAATAAACATCTTTGAACGTGTATGTTTTCAATGGACATCCTTTTTCTGATTTTCCTTTTCTTTAAAATATTCCAAGAGGTAGAATTATGGATGCCAAGTCTATGCACGTTTTTAAAGCTACTGAGACTTATCCCCAAACTGTAGTGCATTTTTCTTCAAGGGGAGCCCCTCTGCTTACCGTGGTGGCATGTGGGATGCCCAAGATTGGATGTTAAGTGGCATACAAATCCCAACTGCCAAGAAGCTGATGGGAAACAAATTGGAACCCTTTCTAAAGCGTCAAGGTGATTACTGCTTAGTACCCAGATATCTTCCAGCAATTTCATATAAAATATTCCTTCATGTCAGACCCATAACCACCTTTTCAAACTTGTGCCATGGAAAGTCATCGATATGTGTTCAGCATGCAGGGCATAAATCTCTCAGAGCGCACTGCAACCTGCAGAGCTTCCCTCCCACAGGCGTGGAGCTGCTCCACAGCAGCTGAAAAGCACATGTGGTCCTCCACCCTCACCTCTTCTCCCACACCCTCCTCCAGCTTCCTTCTGCCTTTGGGCTTGCACATTTCTCCTTGACAGTTGCTTTCAGAAAAATATTTCTAAGATGCTTACCTATGTAAATCTGTCTTTCAAAACAGTACCCACAATCAAACCTCAGCGCACAAAAGGCTACACTCATTGGTGGCCAAACAAGCATGACAGGATGACCAAAGAGGTAGGGATTTGGTGAGTGCTGATATACAGCCCAGAGCCTTTCTGGCCTGACTTATTTGTCTAGAGGAGGGGAATTCAGATGCTCTGCCCTTCCACTGAAGAGCCGCACACACAAATGAGGACCAGGTAGCAGATGGATCAGGCAGGTGTCGTTCCCCAAGAAGTTGGCATGAAAGTTAACATAAGAGAGGAATCTTTCTCACAGTTCTAGGGTGTTCGCCATCAGACTTGTCATGTCTTACTTCACTAGGAAAAAAATAATCCATCGAAGTACAAACAGCTTCCCAAGCCCTGTGCTAAGGAGTCCAGCTCGGCCCAAAGCTGCCAAGAGTCCCCATTCGTGTTTCCCAGAATTCTCTGAGTGCAGGTAGGCTTGGCTGCCCTTGCTTATGTTACCACACACAGGCCTACCCAACCCTGGCCTGTGTGCATGCAGCATTTTCTGACACTGCAGCACATGAAATAGCTCTGCTGACCAGAGGGGAAGAGGGGGAGGGATAAGCTGGGAGACTGGAATTGACATATACACACTACTATATACAAAATATATAACTAATAAGAACCTACTATATAGCACAGGGAACTGTACCCAATATTCTGCAATGACCTATATGGGAAAAGAATCTTAAAAAGAGTGGATATACATGTATGTGTATAACTGACTCACTTTGCTGTACACCTGAAACTAACAACACTGTAAATCAACCGTACTCCAATAAATTTTTTTTTTTAAAAAGGGCTAAAAAAAAAAGGAAATAGCTGTGCTGTTATTTCCATTGTGGTCTTGCAGCCAATGCCAAGTGACCTACAAGCACCTGAAATGCACCTGAGACCAGTCATGGGAGAGCTATTTCAAGTCCACGTCTGTGCGGGACCTGGAGTATCAGGGGAAGATCCTAGTGCTGTGTGCTTTGGCCACTGCTGCTTATGGTCATTGCCACCTGAGTTCATTGCCATCCTCAGGTGTTAGGGCTCAGGGGTAGTTGCTGGGGGAGGGGAAAGCTGGTAAGGACTTGCACAGGACTGTAGGTGTGTATGACAGCTGTATAAAGCTAGCCTGTTAGTGGTCGCTGGGGGCTCCAGAGGCTGAAAAAATACACCCATGGTGAGTGGGTATTTTTCTCCAACCAGGATTTCAGGAAGGGGTGAATGCTTTTCTCTCTGCTCAGCAGCTCCTGAGTGATGACAAGTGTCTCAGCCAGATCCCCACACTCAGAAGGGTCTCAGTCCCTAAACACCATCTCCTGAGAATCCCCAGCCCACTGGTGGGTCGACAGTAGTGGTAACAGCACCAACAATAACAGCATCTGTGATGTGTGGAGTCCTAGATGCCACTGTATGCTTCTTCATAAAGAAAACTGTACCCAGTTTTATTTAATCCTCCTAACATCTTTGTGAAGTTGGTATTATTATTCCTCTTTTTATAGATAACTATCCTGAGGCTCAGAGAGGTTAACACTGACTGCCCAAGTCAAACAGCTAGTAAACTGAGCGGGGTTGGACTGCTCTTAACCTCTGCACCAGGTACACACCTATCTGTTCACTCAGAGCGGGGCATGTACCAAGGGCACGTACTAAGAAGACGAACACATTCACAAGTTTTTCCCACTGGCTGTTTCCCCAGCTTGTATCTCCAGAAGGTTCACTGGGCCACATCATGCTGCCCCCAAACCCACAAAACCACCCCAAAATGGTCCCAAACAAAACCATCCTCTTTCATCTGAACATTTCTTCAGTTCTGACCATGGAACCAACATATCTACATCAACCCTGTGTGAAACTACAGTCATTTATCTAACACTACTTCCTTACCTCCATGCAGTAAGTCTTGTTTTTTCTCCTCCAAAATGGTTCTTCAAGGCAGCTGATCATCACTTTCTTATTCCAACTGCCTTGGAGCCGTGCCCCCTGCCTCCAGCATCTAGACCCTCTATTCTAAACACCACACCTTCAGCAGCACTTCTGCCATTTCCTACCTCCCTCTACACCTACAATCTTGAGGTGAGATTCCTCTGTCTAGATATCAAGGCCCCCTATAGCTGGCCCCATCCTACCTTTCCATACTCCCACCTTTGTTCTACACAATGATATCACCTCCACCAATCCCCTCACCAACAAAACTCACCTGTCAGTCTGTACCACTCCAACCCAAATCACTGTTCAAGCACCATTCTCATGATTACACAAGTTTAATATTATTGCATTTCACAGAGAACCCAGTGTATAGGACTCAGTCAACACAGCCATTTCTAAATTAACTAGGATATAGTCTGGACAATTTTCCTGAATCAAAACACATAGCTTGGCTTTGTATGAAACAGATCCTGGCCATTGATTGACCATAAATTTAAGTGAACCAGCTGAGGAACACAGCCACTTGAAAGAGCCAAGACAAGGCAAACCGGGCCTGTATCATGAAAAGCATGGTGCCCAGATCATGAATATAGGTCCCAAGACAGCCTCCACTGACCAGGGCACATCCTGAGTGACGCATGCAACTCTGGATGTCCTGCTCAAATTCTGTGTATCACCTGGTCAAGATATTGATCATCCCCAGAAGTGGGATAAAGCTAAGGAAGGGATATAGAATTGATTACAAAGGAAAAACCGTGGTGCTCGCTTCAGCAGCACATATACTAAACTTGGAATGATACAGAGAACATTAGCATGGCCCCTGCACAAGGATGACACACAAATTCGTAAAGCATTCCATATTTTTAGCTACATGTAAAAGAATGAAATTAGAACACTCCCTAACACCATACACAAAAATAAACTCCAAATGGATTAAAGACCTAAATGTAAGGCCAGACACTATCAAACTCTTAGAGGAAAATAGAGGCAGAACACTCTATGACATAAATCACAGCAAGATCCTTTTTGACCCACCTCCTAGAGAAATGGAAATAAAAACAAAAATGAACAAATGGGACCTAATGAAACTTAAAAGCTTTTACACAGCAAAGGAAACCATAAACAAGACAAAAAGACAACCCTCAAAATGGGAGAAAATATTTGCAAATGAAGCAACTGACAAAGGATTAATCTCCAAAATTTACAAGCAGCTCATGCAGCTCAATATCAAAAAAACAAACAACCCAATCCAAAATATGGGCAGAAGACCTAAATAGAAATTTCTCCAAAGAAGATATACAGATTGCCAACAAACACATGAAAGGATGCTCAACATCACTAATTATTAGAGAAATGCAAATCAAAAATACAGTGATGTATCACCCCACACTGGGCAGAATGGCCATCATCAAAATATCTACAAACAATAAGTGCTGGAGAGGGTGTGGAGAAAAGGGAACCCTCTTGCACTGTTGGTGGGAATGTAAATGGATACAGCCACTATGGAGAACAGTATGAAGGTGCCTTAAAAAACTAAAAATAGAACTACCATACGACCCAGCAATCCCACTACTGGGCATATACCCTGAGAAAACCAAAATTCAAAAAGAGTCATGTACCAGAATGTTCACTGCAGCACTGTTTACAATAGCCAGGACATGGAAGCAACCTAAGTGCCCACCAACAGATGAATGGATAAAGAAGATGTGGCACATATATACAATGGAATATTACTCAGCCATAAAAAGAAACGACATTGAGTTATTTTTAGTGAGGTGGATGGACCTAGAGTCTGTCATACAGAGTGAAGTAAGTCAGAAAGAGAAAAACAAATACTGCATGCTAACACATATATATGGAATCTAAAAAAACAAACAAACAAAAAAGGTCATGAAGAACCTAGGGGCAAGACGGGAATAAAGACGCAAACCTACTAGAGAATGGACTTGAGGATACAGGGAGGGGGAAAGGTAAGCTGGGACAAAGTGAAAGAGTGGCTTGGACATATATACACTACCAAACGTAAAATAGATAGCTAGTGGGAAGCAGCTGCATAGCACAGGGAGATCAGCTCGGTGCTTTGTGACCACCTAGAGGGGTGGGATAGGGAGGGTGGGAGGGAGGGAGCTGAAAGAGGGAAGAGATATGGGGACATATGTATATGTATAACTGATTCACTTTGTTATAAAGCAGAAACTAACACACATTGTAAAGCAGTTATACTCCAATAAAAATGTTAAAAAAAAAAAACACTAAAAATAGAACTACCCTATGACCCAGCAATCCCATTACTGAGCAGATATCCTGAGAAAACCATAATTCAAAGAGTCATGTACCACAATATTCACTGCAGCACTATTTACAATAGCCAGGACATGGAAGCAACCTAAGTGTCCATAGTCAGATGAATGGATAAAGATGTGGCACATATATACAACGGAATATTACTCAGCCAAAAAAACAAACGAAATTGAGTTATTTATAGTGAGGTGGATGGACCTAGAGACTGTCATACAGAGTGAAGTAAGTCAGAAAGAGAAAAACAAATACCATATGCTAACACATATATATAGATTTAAAAAATGGTTCTGAAGAACCTAGGGACAGGACAGGAATAAAGACATGGACAGAGAATGGACTTGAGGACACGGGGAAGAGGAAGGGGAAGCTAGGACAAAGTACAAGAGTGGCATGGACTTATACACACTACCAAATGTAAAATAGATAGCTAGTGGGAAGCAGCCACATAGCACAGGGAGATCAGCTCGGTGCTTTGTGACCACCTAGAGGGATGGGATAGGGAGGGTGGGAGGGAGGGACACACAAGAGGGAAGAGATATGGGGATATATGTATAACTGATTCACTTTGTCATAAAGCAGAAACTAACACACCATTGTAAAGCAATTATACTCCAATAAAGATGTTAAAAAAAAAAAAAAGTAAAGAAAAACCATGGAAGGAATCAGTATGTTCAGAGGACCATCCAATAGAAGGGACATTCTAGCAAAGACACAGATTTTTTTCTATGTTCCTCCATTGGGCAGAAGCACTAAGGTGCAAGTTTTAGGCAAGGGACGCAAAAGATCCCAATTTAATATGCGTATTAAGTCAGTATTATAAGTAGTAATTCCCCTGTCATTAAAAGTGTTGGAGCACAGGGCTTCCCTGGTGGTGCAGTGGTTGAGAGTCCGCCTGCCGATGCAGGGGACACGGGTTTGTGCCCCGGTCTGGGAAGATCCCACATGCCGCGGGGCGACTGGGCCCGTGAACCATGGCTGCTGAGCCAGTGCGTCCGGAGCCTGTGCTCCGCAACGGGAGAGGCCACAACAGTGAGAGGCCCGCGTACCGCAAAAAAAAAAAAAAAAAAAAAAAAAAGTGTTGGAGCACACATGAAATGTCTACCTCCAGAATGTTTTAGAAAGAATTCCTATACAACATGGTAAATCTACTATACCCCAATAAAATTTTTAATTAAATATTTTTTTAAAAAATGTTTTAAAGAAGAATTCCTACATTGAGTGGAAGCTACAATGAGACGGTCCACTAGAGAGACTCTACCACTTTCTTTGCTGCTGCTTTTGTTGACATTGAGGAGGTCCCAGATTTCTCTTGCCTCCTAAAAACATGAAAGTAATTTAGTTCCAATATTCCCAGGCTACACTCTTTTCCTTTCTGAACCAGCCACAGTGAGTTGTGACAAGTGAAAACCCGAATGCCTATAGGCAGGTGATTAATTTTCTGCATCAGATTGAGATTAAACAATACAGAGTAGAGTCCAGCACAGAACAAATAAGTTCATGCACTGCTCAAAGGTATTCAAATTCCAGTTATTTTTAAATATTGTGCCAAAAAAAATGGAATAACCAGTTTACAACCCCTGAAACCATCACAGTACAGAGTAAAGTACTGCAGAATTTTGCTTTGTTTTGTTCTATTTTGTTTTTGCTATGGTCATAGATCATAGTGATTAGTAGCATGGGTTCTGAAACAGAATGACTGGGTTCAGGTATAAGCTCAGTAATTTCCAGTTATTTCGCTTCTCTGAACCTTAGTTTTCTCATCTTTAAAACATATTAAAAAGTATACTCGGGGGCGGTGGAAAGATGGCGGAGGAGTAAGACGCGGAGATCACCTTCCTCCCCACAAATACACCAGAAATACATCTACATGTGGAACAACTCCTACAGAACGCCTACTGAACGCTGGCAGAAGACCTCAGACCTCCCAAAAGGCAAGAAACTCCCCACGTACCTGGGTAGGGCAGAAGAAAAAATTAACTAAAACAGAGACAAAAGAATAGGGACGACACCTGCACCAGTGGGAGGGAGCCGTGAAGGAGGAAAGGTCTCCACACACTAGGAAGCCCCTTCGCGGGCAGAGACTGCGGGAGGCGGAGCGGGGAGCTTCGGAGCCGCGGGGGAGAGCACAGCCACAGGGGCGCGGAGGACAAAGCGGAGAGATTCCCGCACGGAGGATCGGCGCCGACCGGCACTCACCAGCCTGAGAGGCTTGTGTGCTCGCCCGCCGGGGCGGGCGGGGCTGCGAGCTGAGGCTCGGTTTCGGTTTCAGTCGGAGCTCAGGGAGAGGACTGGGGTTGGCGGCTTGAACATAGCCCGAAGGGGTTAGTGCGCCACGGCTAGCCGGGAGGGAGTCCGGGGAAAAGTCTGGACCTACCCAAGAGGCAAGAGACCTTTTCTTGCCTCTGTGTTTCCTGGTGCGCGAGGAGAGGGGTTTTAAGAGCGCTGCCTAAAGGAGCTCCAGAGACGGGCGCGAGCCGCGGCTAAAAGCTCGGAAACCAGAGACGGGCGGGAGACGCTAAGGCTGCTGCTGCCGCCACCAAGGGGCCTGTGTGCGAGCACAGGTCACTGCCCCCACCCCTCTTCCGGGGAGCCTGTGCAGCCCGCCACTGCCAGGTTCCCGGGACCCAGGGACAATTTCTCAGGGAGAACACACGGCGGGCCTCAGGCTGCTGCAACGTCACGCCGACTTCTGCCGCCGCAGGCCCGCCCCGCACTCCGTGCCCCTCCCTGCCCCCGGCCTGAGTGCGCCAGAGCCCCCGAGTCAGCGGCTCCTTTAACCCCGTCCTGTCTGAGCAAAAAACAGACGCCCTCCAGCGACCTACACGCAGAGGCAGGGCCAAATCGAAAGCTGAGCCCCTGTGAGCTGTGAGAACAAAGAAGAAAAAGGGAAATCTCTCCCAGCAGCCTCAGAAACAGCGGATTAAAGCTACACAATCAATTTGATGTACCCTGCCTCTGTGGAATACATGAATAGACAGCGAATCATCCCAAATTGAGGAGGCGGACTTCTAGAGCAAGATCTATGATTTTTTCCCCTTTTCCTCTTTTTGTGAATGTGTATGTGTATGCTTCTGTGTGAGATCTTGTCTGTATAGGTTTGCTTCCACCATTTGTCCCAGCGTTCTATCCGATCTTTTTTTTTTTTAAATTTTTTTCTTAATAATTAATTTTAATTTAAAGAACTCTATTATACTTTACCTTCTTTCTATCTTTCCTTCCTTCCTTCCCTTTTTGAGACAACGAATCGTCCCAAATTGAGGAGGTGGACTTGGAGAGCAAGTTTTATGATTTTTTCCACTTTACCTCTTTTTGTGAGGGTATATGTGTATGCTTCTATGTAAGATTTTGTCTCTATAACTTTGCTTCCACCATTTGTCCTAAGGTTCTATCCTTCCCTTTTTTTTTTTCTCTAAATAATTATTTTTTTAATTCAATAACTTTATTATACTTTATTTTATTTTACTGTATCTTCTTTCTTTCTGTATTTTTTCCTTCCTTCCCTCATTCCTTCCTTCCTTCCCTCCTCCCTCCCTCCCTCCTTTCTTTCCTTCTTGCCTTCTTCCTTTCTTTTCTTCTTTCTTTCTTTCTTCCTTCCCTCCTTCCTTCCTTCCCTCCTTTCTTTCTTTCTTTCTTTCTTTCTTTCCTATTTCCTCCTACTTCTACTAATTCTCTCTACTTTCTCTCCCTTTTATTCTGAGCCGAGTGGATGAAAGGCTCTTGCTGCTCCAGCCAGGAGTCAGGACTCTGCCTCTGAGGTGGGAGAGCCAACTTCAGAACACTCGTCAAGAAGAGACCTCCCAGCCCCACATAATATCAAACGGCGAAAATCTCCCAGAGATCTCCATCTCAACACCAGCACCCAGCTTCACTCAACGACCAGCAAGCTACAGTGCTGGACAACCTATGCCAACCATATAGCAAAACAGGAACACAACCCCACCCACTAGCAGAGAGGCTGCCTAAAATCATAATAAGTCCACAGACACCCCAAAACACACCACCAGACGTGGACCTGCCCACTAGAGAGACAAGATCTAGCCTCATACACCACAACACAGCCACTAGTCCCCTCCACCAGGAAGCCTACACAACCCACTGAACCAACCTTAGCCACTGGAGACAGACATCAAAAACAACGGGAGCTACGAACTTGCAGCCTGCAAAAAGGTGAACCCAATCACAGTAAGATAAGCAAAATGAGAAGACAGAAAAACACACAGCAGATGAAGGAGCAGGATAAAAACCCACCAGACCTAACAAATGAAGAGGAAATAGGCAGTCTACCTGAAAAAGAGTTCAGAATAATGATAGTAAAGATGATCCAAAATCTTGGAAATAGAATGGACAAAATGCAAGAAGCAGTTAACAAGGACCTAGAAGAAATAAAGATGAAACAGACAATGATGAACAACACAATAAATGAAATGAAAAATACTCTAGATGGGATCAATAGCAGAATAAATGAGGCAGAAGAACGGATAAGTGACCTGGAAGATAAAATAGTGGAAATAACTACTGCAGAGCAGAATAAAGAAAAAAGAATGAAAAGAACTGAGGACAGTCTCAGAGACCTCTGGGACAACATTAAACGCACCAACATTCGAATTATAGGGGTTCCAGAAGAAGAAGAGAAAAAGAAAGGGACTGAGAAAATATTTGAAGAGATTATAGTTGAAAACTTCCCTAATATGGGAAAGGAAATCGTTAATCAAGTCCAGGAAGCACAGAGAGTCCCATACAGGATAAATTCAAGGAGAAATACGCCAAGACACATATTAATCAAACTGTCAAAAACTAAATACAAAGAAAGCATATTAAAAGCAGCAAGGGAAAAACAACAAATAACACACAAGGGAATCCCCATAAGGTTAACAGCTGATCTCTCAGCAGAAACTCTACAAGCCAGAAGGGAGTGGCAGGACATACTGAAAGTGATGAAGGAGAAAAACCTGCAACCAAGATTACTCTACCCAGCAAGGATCTCATTCAGATTTGATGGAGAAATTAAAACCTTTACAGACAAGCAAAAGCTGAGAGAGTTCAGCACCACCAAACCAGCTTTACAACAAATGCTAAAGGAACTTCTCTAGACAAAAACACAAGAGAAGGAAAAGTCCTATAATAACGAACCCAAAACAATTTAGAAAATGGGAATAGGAACATACATATCGATAATTACCTTAAATGTAAATGGACTAAATGCTCCCACCAAAAGACACAGATTGGCTGAATGGATACAAAAACAAGACCCATATATATGCTGTCTACAAGAGACCCACTTCAGACCTAGAGACACATACAGACTGAAAGTAAGGGGATGGAAAAAGATATTCCATGCAAATGGAAACCAAAAGAAAGCTGGAGTAGCAATTCTCATATCAGACAAAATAGACTTTAAAATAAGGACTATCAGAAGAGACAAAGAAGGACACTACATAATGATTAAGGGATCGATCCAAGAAGAAGATATAACAATTGTAAATATTTATGCACCCAACATAGGAGCACCTCAATACATAAGGCAAAAACTAGCAGCCATAAAAGGGGAAATCGACAGTAACACATTCATAGTAGGGGACTTCAACACCCCACTTTCACCAATGGACAGATCATCCAAAATGAAAATAAATAAGGAAACACAAGCTTTAAATGATACATTAAACAGGATGGACTTAATTGATATTTATAGGACACTCCATCCAAAAACAACAGAATACACATTTTTCTCAAGTGCTCATGGAACATTCTCCAGGATAGATCATATCTTGGGTCACAAATCAAGCCTTGGTAAATTTAAGAAAATTGAAATTGTATCAAGTATCTTTTCCGACCACAACGCCATGAGACTAGATATCAATTATAGGAAAAGAGCTGTAAAAAATACAAACACATGGAGGCTAAACAATACACTACTTAATAACGAAGTGATCACTGAAGAAATCAAAGAGGAAATTAAAAAATACCTAGAAACAAATGACAATGGAGATACAACGACCCAAAACCTATGGGATGCAGCAAAAGCAGTTCTAAGAGGGAAGTTTATAGCAATACAAGCCCACCTTAAGAAGCAGGAAACATCTCGAATAAACAACCTAACCTTGCACCTCAAGCAATTAGAGAAAGAAGAACAAAAAAACCCCAGAGTTAGCAGAAGGAAAGAAATCATAAAAATCAGATCAGAAATAAATGAAAAAGAAATGAAGGAAACAATAGCAAAGATCAATAAAACTAAAAGCTGGTTCTTTGAGAAGATAAACAAAATAGATAAACCATTAGCCAGACTCATCAAGAAAAAAAGGGAGAAGACTCAAATCAATAGAATCAGAAATGAAAAAGGAGAAGTAACAACTGACACTGCAGAAATAAAAAAGATCATGAGGGATTACTACAAGCAACTCTATGCCAATAAAATGGACAATCTGGAAGAAATGGACAAATTCTTAGAAATGCACAAACTGCCAAGACTGAATCAGGAAGAAATAGAAAATATGAACCGACCAATCATAAGCACTGCAATTGAAACTGTGACTAAAAATCTTCCAAGAAACAAAAGCCCAGGACCATCTGGCTTCACAGGCGAATTCTATCAAACATTTAGAGAAGAGCTAACACCTATCCTTCTCAAACTCTTCCAAAATATAGCAGAGGGAGGAGCACTCCCCAAACTCATTCTACAAGGCCACCAAGTAGCAGGATACAAAATTAATGCACAGAAATCTCTGGCATTCCTATATACTAATGATGAAAAATCTGAAAGTGAAATCAAGAAAACACTCCCATTTACCATTGCAACAAAAAGAATAAAATATCTAGGAATAAACCTACCTAAGGAGACAAAAGACCTGTATGCAGAAAATTATAAGACACTGATGAAAGAAATTAAAGATGATACAAACAGATGGAGAGATATACCATGTTCTTGGATTGGAAGAATCAACATTGTGAAAATGACTCTACTTCCCAAAGCAATCTATAGATTCAATGCAATCCCTATCAAACTACCACTGGCATTTTTCACAGAACTAGAACAAAAAATTTCACAATTTGTATGGAAACACAAAAGACCCCGAATAGCCAAAGCAATCTTGAGAACAAAAAATGGAGCTGGAGGAATCAGGCTGCCTGACTTCAGACTATACTACAAAGCTACAGTAATCAAGACAGTATGGTACTGGCACAAAAACAGAAAGATAGATCAATGGAATAGGATAGAAAGCCCAGAGATAAACCCATGCACATATGGTCACCTTATCTTTGATAAAGGTGGCAGGAATATACAGTGGAGAAAGGACAGCCTCTTCAATAAGTGGTGCTGGGAAAATTGGATAGGTACATGTAAAAGTATGAGATTAGATCACTCCCTAACACCATACACAAAAATAAGCTCAAAATGGATTAAAGACCTAAATGTAAGGCCAGAAACTATCAAACTCTTAGAGGAAAACATAGGCAGAACACTCTATGACATAAATCACAGCAAGATCCTTCTTGACCCATCTCCTAGAGTAATGGAGATAAAAACAAAAATAAACAAATGGGACCTAATGAAACTTCAAAGCTTTTGCACAGCAAAGGAAACCATAAACAAGACCAAAAGACAGCCCTCAGAATGGGAGAAAATATTTGCAAATGAATCAACTGACAAAGGATTAATCTCTAAAATTTACAGGCAGCTCATGCAGCTCAATAACAAAAAAATAAACAACCCAATCCAAAAATGGGCAGAAGACCTAAATAGACATTTCTCCAAAGAAGATATACAGACTGCCAACAAACACATGAAAGAATGCTCAACATCATTAATCATTAGAGAAATGCAAATCAAAACTACAATGAGATATCATCTCACACCAGTCAGAATGGCCATCATCAAAAAATCTAGAAACAATAAATGCTGGAGAGGGTGTGGAGAAAAGGGAACACTCTTGCACTGCTGGTGGGAATGTGAATTGGTTCAGCCACTATGGAGAACAGTATGGAGGTTCCTTAAAAAACTACAAATAGAACTACCATATGACCCAGCAATCCCACTACTAGGTATATACCCTGAGGAAACCAGAATTCAGAAAGAGTCATGTACCAAAATGTTCATTGCAGCTCTATTTACAATAGCCCGGAGATGGAAACAACCTAAGTGCCCGCCGTCGGATGAATGGATAAAGAAGATGTGGCACATATATACAATGGAATATTACTCAGCCATAAAAAGAAACGAAATTGAGCTATTTGTAATGAGGTGGATAGATCTAGAGTCTGTCATACGGAGTGAAGTAAGTCAGAAAGAGAAGGACAAATACCGTATGCTAACACATATATATGGAATTTAAGAAAAAAAAATGTTATGAAGAACCTAGGGGTAAAACAGGAATAAAGACAGAGACCTACTGGAGAACAGACTTGAGGATATGGGGAGGGGGAAGGGTGAGGTGTGTTAGGGCGAGAGAGAGACATGGACATATATATACTAACAAACGTAAGGTAGATAGCCAGTGGGAAGCAGCCGCATGGCACAGGGAAACCGGCTCGGTTCTTTGTGGCTGTCTGGAGGGGTGGGATAGGGAGGGTGGGAGGGAGGGAGACAAAGAGGGAAGAGATATGGGAACATATATATATGTATAACTGACTCACTCTGTTATAAAGCAGAAACTAACACACCATTGTAAAGCAATTATACCCCAATAAAGATGTTAAAAAAAAAAAAGGTTACTCACCTAATTGGTTTGTTTTGAGGAAAAAATGGAATAATATATAACACATGCTTAGAGCAGTGCCTAACATTTAATAAGCGCTCAAAAACGAAGGTGAAATTGGAAAGATATTCTAAAATGCATTCTTTTTAGGAATCCCCAAGTGGCCTAGCTTTTACCTTAGAGCAGCATTTCCTGATCCATAGTCTTTGAAAGACTTGATAGTAAGTGTTCTGCACTAACAGGGGTCCATGATTAAATAATTTTGAGGAATGATACACACTATAGAAATCCCTTTGGAGATGGACACTAGCATACATTAACTTGATTTACTCTGGTAGATTTAATCACAAAACCCCTATCCTTTGAGATATCCATCTAAAACCCAAAGATCCAGTATTTTTATGAATATGTTTTAGAAATGCCTCCTTCTGGAAGTTTCCAATTTTTTCTTAAAATATTTACTCTTTCGCCATTTGTATCCACTTCTGCTTCCAAGAAAGGATTTGAAGCACATGCTAAGGGGTCAAAGAAATGTTAAACTTCAACCTCCTCTTTGCTGGGCTTCCTTCCTCCCCTAGACCCACTGCAAAACTTCAAAGCCAGTTTTGATATCCATTTCTTCATCCTGGTTCAATGGTCCTAAAGTCTACATACATTCTGCCTAAATGATCACCTCTTCTGCACTACTGAATATCTATAGAACCGTTCCCCCTTCCTGAAGTCCCTGGGCCACTTTCGTACCTCTCCAGGTCAAATTATTCCAACCATTGTGCCACAAGTTGTAAGGGACACAACGGTAGCATAAGATAATGTCCCCTAGCCGCATGGAGCTTACCTTATCCTGGAGAGGCCAGACCTACACTCCTGAGCGAGTCAGAAATCAGAATTCACAACCAAACTCTGTGACCTGAGAGGTGATCTGAGAGCTCCTCCTTCAACTTGACACTGACTTTCTGCATTGCATTTTCAGTGGAACGGCTTAGAGAAAAGATGAGTATTTTCCCAAGGCACGAACTGCCTCTATCAGGGGTAAGTAATGGGTACATCAAATCTCTAAGTATAAGTGCTATGGTTGCACCTGAGCTGCCTGGGACCTTAACCAGAGAAATGTGGAAGGTTTCCATTCCTGAGGGTCTTTATAAATAACTTCCTCAAATTCACCCAAAACTTGCATTACTTCTAGAAGAACTCAGAGGAAAATATTTTTAATTAATAACATGGTCTAGAAATCAACTGTGGACTAATTAGCACGGAATTTTGAGTTTCAAGCCGTTTGGATAATTTGGGGTGATCCAGATCAAGTTTGGAGCAGTCCCCATTTAAGTCAGCCTGTGAGACTTCCAGTGTTTGGAGTGTGACTTTGGGGGTTGGTGGGGGATTTGAAGGTGAGGGAAGGTTCATTCATGAGTTAAAGAGCAGATCTGGCCCCTGAGATTGACTGTGCTCAGCAAAAACTGCCCTTCCGTGTATGAAGATGCAATAACTGGTTCTGTAGTTCCCCACCACAGGGAAAGTTGGGGAAAACAGGGGAAGGAAACCAAGAACAAGAATACCAGGGACTCAGTCCCTTCATTTGGAACAATTACTAAATGAACATTTGAAAAGGTGTTACATAGTTTATGAAAGAGTATCACATGCGCTATTTAATTCTCACAAGTGTCCTTTGAGCTGGGATCCCTGTCTCCTATTTACAGATGGAAAAACCACAGCTCAGAGGCAAAGATAAAATGGTTTCCTCAAGATCCTATGGTTCATAAGTGGCAGAACCAGGACCCAAACACAGAGCCTCATGGATCCAAATTCCACATTCTTTTCCTCTTTAATCACCTTTAATTTTTGTTTGTTTGTTTGTTTGTTTTGCACTACGCGGGCCTCTCACTGTTGTGGCCTCTCCCGTTGCGGAGCAGAGGCTCCAGACGCGCAGGCTCAGCGGCCATGGCTCATGGGCCTAGCCGCTCCGCGGCATGTGGGATCTTCCCAGACCGGGGCACGAACCCGTGTCCCCTGCATCGGCAGGCCGACTCTCAACCACTGCGCCACCAGGGAAGCCCAATCACCTTTAATTTTTGACTGGACTTCTTTTCTACCACCTGAGGAGTCGAGATAGCAAGTGGTTGGAAGAGGAAAAGAATGTGGAATTTGGATCCATAAGGATCTGTGTTTGATGTTATATATGAAATCTGTTAAGAGAGTAAATCCTGAGTTCTCATCACAAGGCAAACATTTTTTCTTTAATTTCATATCTCTATGAGATGGTGGATGTTTGCTAAACTTGTGCTCATCATTTCATGATGCATGTAAGTCAAATCATTATGCTGTACACCTTAAATTTATACAGGGCTATATGTCAGTTTATCTCAATAAAACTAGAGGAAAAAAAATTAAAGGTGAAAAGGCAGAAGTTCTCCATGCCTACTAAACCCCTGCAACAAGTGACACTGCAACGTCAGCGAGCAGAAGAGCCTATCTGCTCCTGACGCATGCAGGTCCTCCAGATCTGTCCAACTCTTTGTCACATCCCTTGTCCACAAGCAGTAAACCAACCATTTCAAAATCATATGGAAATGGTACATCCAGACAGTGGAATATTATCCAGTACTAAAAAGAAATGAGCTATCAAGCCATGGAAAAAAATGCAGAAGAATCTTAAATGCACATTACTAAATAAAAGAAGCCAACCTGAAAAGGGTGCACACTCTGATTCCTACTATATGACATTCTGGAAAAGGCAAAACTAAGGAGACGGTAAAAAGATGAGTGGTTACCAGGGGTCGAGGCAGTGGAAAGGATGAATAGGCAGAACACAGAAGATTTTGAGGGCAGTGAAACTATTCCGTATGACACTATAATGGTGGATGCATGTTATTATACATTTGTTAAAGCCCATGGAATATACAACACCAAGGCTGAAGCCTGATGTAAACTATGGACTTTGAGTGGTGATGCATCAATGCAGATTCATCAAATGTAACAAAGGTACCACTCTAAAGGGAGATATTGATGGTGAGAGAGGTGTACATGTGTGGAATCAGAGTTTATATGGGAAATCTCTGTACCATCTGTTCAATTTTGCTATGAACCTAAAACTGCTCTAAAAAAAAGTCTATTTTAAAAAAAAAAGTAGGTTCACATACTCAAGTTGTTCCAAACATACTTAAAAGTTCTCCAATGACTTACCTGCCTATCAGTTTTTAAGTTTAAATTAGCTAAAAATAAATAAAATTTCAAATTCAAAACAAAAATCATGGGAGTCACCACAGAACCTCATCCTCATTTCTTTCTAACTAGAGGCTTCTTACAGTCCCTTCTTTCCAGGAGCAATAGACGATTCTGATAATCTGTTACCTAGATTTGGAAAGCCTTTCCCCAGTCGAGGGGATGTACATGAACATCCTAGCAAAAGTGAGTTGTTACAGCTGGAACACTACCCAAATATGGAACCATTCAAACGTCCATGCTCCCCCTTCACAGCATCACTCTGAACCCCAAGATTAGCAAAGAAAGTCCGTGGAACTGTCTTACAAAAGTGGAAGCCTATTGCCAGGTTGCATCAGCCATCCTGGTCCAGCTGGCATCTGCTTCTCCCACCAGAACAGGGACACTTCTTCCGTATCCGCTCCTGGAAAACACCTCCTAATGATTGTGGATGGTGCCCGAGAGAGGGGAAGGAGGAAAAGCGCCACCTTCCTGACCCAACAAGCAATCTGTTCACACCTGGCAGCGTGAGCTTTGATTATCCTCGACTCAGGTTGTGTAACTACAGATGTCTCTGGTTTTCACAAAGCAAAGGAGCTCTTGTCTGGAATAAATGAGATAGATAAATTAGAGGGGGAAGGGAAAGA
>NW_006793764.1:1195726-1262810 GCF_000442215.2 Lipotes vexillifer
GTCAAAGGTGTCCCCCCCCACTCCCCCCACTTTTCATCTGTGGTGATCTGGGCTCTCTAATCTATTGTACAAATGTCTGCACACAGCATGCCAACACTTGCTTGTAAACTCACGGGAGAAATATCACCTGGAGACAATGAATAATGTCTGCTTCATGCCGTTCTCCCCTAATATACTTTTTGTTTTGAAGGCATCATATGGATTAAGTTAGTAACACCCATCCTCACGTTTTCAAGCCGCTATCTCCCCCTAAATCATCTCTCTTTGGAACTTGACAGGTTACCACACCTTGTCTCATTTCATGCTGCAGCTTCCCATGAGCAGATTAGTCTTGCTTCACAAATCACAGGCTCCTTTCCCGAGTGAAACACCTTCAAAATTACAGCAACTTTCCCCAAGGGGTATCAAAGTTCTTTTTTCCAAGGTCTGTGGTGTTCCACTAAGAGGCTTCATTGTTCTGAAGCACCACACCTTGGATCATCTCCTTGGCTGAGGGTATCATCATAAAACAGCAAGAAGAGAATTCGCCAAGCCCATGATAACTTCATCTCTGCATTTAATAGGGTGTCCTCCGGGCAGGGCTCCAGGTGGCCTCCGCCTTGCAAACCTTCAGGGGGGCAGGCAATGCCTGGAGCTGCTCTCCCAGGCCCAAGGTGCAGAGAGAGACAGGAAACAGTCTATCAGCAGCATCCTAGTGGTTCTGTGGTTTATGAAATTCAAGCACAACTGCTTGCAATTTGCCAACTCATTCCAACCCATGGTTAGACAACCATATGTGGCAGATTCTGTACAGACACAAACCACAGAAGTGTCAAAGAATCTGCTTCCTCCAAGTATTCCTATGATATTCTTCATACTTGCAGTGGCTATGTATTGCTTCAATCCACTCAATATTCATTCCTTTTCTTGTGCTATTAGTACCTCAGTTTCTCCTGGGAGGATCACGTCTTAGTGCATAAAACTTGGTCCTAGCACTCAAGATGAACATTTGACCAGGCCTAGTCAATGAGAAGACTCCATCACCCTGGCTACAGCGATTGATCCAGTGACAGCCGTGCGACCCACATCTGAGAACTTCAAGAACAATTAAGAAAGACATGATCCCTTTCCACAGGGGTTGCTAAGCTGGTAAAATGTAACTCTGGATCTGAGGGTGGCTATCTTGCTACCACAGGGTGAGGGTGGGGGAGATCCTATGTGAAAATGGTGCCCTTGCAGAAGGAAGCACTGTCAAAAGTGAGAGAAATACACGATAACATTGTTTGACACCTGGATCCAGCCATGCCTGAAGTCACTGCCACATTCTAATCATAGGAACCAATAAATTTCCTTTCTTGCTCAAGACAGTTTTAGCTGGGCTTCTCTCTTGAAAACAAAGAGCTCTGATAAATACACTGCCCAATAACTTAAAGAAAATAAAAGGCATCAGCAGTCCCGAATGATTCATACATTAATTTATGGTAAAATATATATTGAATACCTAACCTACGTCAAGCTCTATGTTTGGTGTTAGGGACACAGAGACAAACAGGACACAATCCTTGCCCTAAAGGTTTTATATTCTAGTATCCAATTTAGCAACAAAATCTACAGTTTCAATAGCTCAAGGGATAATGAGGATTCTTGAATTTCTATTAAGAAATGAAATAGCATATGGATTAGCACAAGTATCTAGCAACTTCATATAATCCAGACGAGTATGCCTTAGTACTTAGGACGCAACTTACTTCTATTACATGCTTTTGTGAAAAGAGCTAAATGCATATCTAATAAATTCTGGGAAGCGGAGTGTGTGTCCACGTGTTGTTTATGTTTGCAGAGAGTCCATTCCTTCTTCTGATAATGAATTTAGGGAACCACCTCCACCACTGCTTGCAGTCTTGGTGAGACTGTCTATTTGGTGACTCTGTCAACTTGGCAAGACTGCTCCCAACCCAGATCAAGGCATGGCCATATGACATAAGTTGGTCCAATCAATTAGATCACTCCTTCTCAGTCCCCTTTTCAAGTCCTCCCCTCCCCCATATACCTGCCTCAGGCCTCTTCTCTTTTCCGTCTACATTCACTCCCAAGTTGATCTCAACCAACCTCATGGCTTTAAATATCATTCACTTAAATTAATTTAATTATGAATATCTCCATCACAGATCTCTCCCCTGAACTCCAGATCACCCGCTTGCATGTCCAACTGCCGACTCTTGATATTTCCATCTGATCTCACCCTTAGCATGCCCACACCACCCTCCTGAATCCTGCAAACTTGCTCTTTCCTACAGTCTTTTCCATATTAAGAACTGCTCAGGTGAAAAAACTTGGGAGTCATCATTGATTCTTCCCTTTCTTTTCACACTCCATATCCTGACGGCCATCAAATCTGACAGCTCTTCCTTCACAAGAGATCCAGAAGCTGGTCGCTACTTTTCATCACCTCCACTAAGATCACTCTGGCCCAAGCCCAGATCATCTCCTCGCTGGATGATTGCAGAAGCTTTCTTATCAGTGACCATGATTCAGCTTTGGGTATATTCAGTATATTAGCAACAGAGCAACCAGCGGGATTAAGTCAACACTATTCCTCTGCAAGGAAATGTCATCTCCCAACATCCACACCAATCTCCTCTAGGTCTTGACTCAAACCTCACCTTCTAGATCAGGCGTTTTCTGACCGCTCTATTTGAAACTGCATCACCCTCCTGCTGCAGGTCCCTATCCCATTATACCCTCCTTCATTTATACTCCATAACACTTACTGCTACCTAACACAATAAATATTTTTGGCCATTTTTCTTATTAGTTTATTATCATCTCCCCCAACTAGAATGCAAGCTCCATGAGGGTAGGGCTTCTGTCTGTTTTGTTCACTGCTGTAACCATAAAACCTAGAAGAGTAACTGGCACCCATTACCTGATGAATGAATGAACAATGAACACGGTGGTCTCTTTAGAGGAGGGACCCAGTGATGGAAAACAGTTAGTGCAGACTCATTCTGGAACGAGTGCCCAAAAGAGACCACACTTTATTACCTGCCACCTAAAGCTTATGAACTGTCCTTCTACCTTCACTAAGGCCCAGTTCTTCTGCATTCCCTTTGATTCTATGAGCTGCTCCTATCCAGCCAGTAAATTTCCCGTTTTATATAAGCCAGGGTCAGTTTCTGTTGCTCGCAACCAAAGATTCCTAGTTGACTCAAGGAGCCAAATATCTAGGCTCTCACTACAACACCATTTATTGTCATAAATGTACAGAGATGTGGTGGCCTGGTACTTTGAGTGTCCTTCTATTCTACAACAAGAGGTAAGGCTTTAACTGCAAATGACATAAGAAGAGCTGCTTATAAGTTAGATTCACAAAAAAGCATTAAGTAACTTCTGAGTCTTTTCTAAAATGACTATGCTGCTTATTTTAAACCAACAAGACCTCATTCATTTATTAAGTATATCTTATCCTTATAAAACAAAGATGTATGCACAAATATTCTAGAGAGGTTTTTTTTATAAGGTAACGATGAACAGCAGATTCATGAAGAGAGTAGAATACCTTCACTTCCATGTTAGCAATCAGGACCCTAACACCAGTAAGTCTGAGAAGATAAAACATGAAGGATACGAAAACTAGCATACATGTCTTTAAACATATTGATTCCAACTTTTATGTGAAGGACAAGAAAAGAAAATATACCAAATCACTAGCAATGGTTCTAAGTAGAGGAATAGTGGTGATTTGTACTTTTTATTTAACCCTTCCTGAATTTTCACAAGCTTAGTAGTTAATAAACATAATTATTTTAATAAAGAAATAAACAGCATCCTTTTGGAACTTGAAACAACAAGAATATTTAGGAGGTATGAGAATCTGAAAAACAGTGTGCATTTTGCTGACACCTTCTAGCTACTAACATAAAGTCATGGGAAATTAAATAAGACCCTCACCTTCAGAAACTGCTTTCCTTCTGGAAATCATCAGAACATTGGTATGAAGAAGGAAACAAGGGAACAGAACAGACTATGTATCCGTGCTTCTCAAACGACACTTAGAAAACCATCCATAACAGGATCACCAGGGGCACTTGTTAAAAGTAAAGATTCCCAACAGCCATTTCAGACCTGTTGTACCAGAATCTCTGAGGGTCAGACCCAGGAATCTGCATTGAACAAATTCACCCAGTAAGTCTTGACACCTGCTCAAGTCCAAGAACCACTAGAAAGATGAAGGAAGCTACTTGAAGCTCCTTGGGGATTCACCACGCCTCTGTTTGAATGATTTCAACTGAATAATAAAGCTTAAGTCTGTAGAGAGAAAAAACTCCATCAGTCAGAATCATCGCCAGGTTTCCACTTTGCTTTCTGTAGTGTAGACACAATCTATATCATATGCCAGTAGCATAACATCTGCAGGCCCAACCCCCTGATAAACCCATCAGCCAGTTGGTGGATAATGCAGTGGAATCTTCATTATGAAAGCATATTTGACAAGTTCTGATAATTGATAGTTAAACCATTTTTCCCATAACAAGCCTAGCATCAGTGAAAGCCTGATCTAACCCAATTAGCACTAAACATATTGGTTAGTCCTCTTTTCAGTATTTTAAAAGGACAGCACTGTAATATTTAATCAGTTCCATACTTGCCTGGTCCTTCCCCATCTTTTCACTAGACATTTTCCAGCCAGAATGAACAACCCTTCATACTGTTCTGCACCTTGCTCCCCGGATATACCATATCCAACCCCACCTCTCAGCCTCCCTGAATGTCCCTCCCCTCTCTTCTCTGCTTTCCTGGATCCTTAGGACTTGACTACCTAGAGCATAAACCCAATAACCATGGCTTAATCCAAGAAGCTATGGCTTTTCTTACCCAACAAGAAGTCCGGAAATGTACCTTCCAGGGTTGGTCCAAGTGCTCAAAGATGTGATCAAGGGCCCAGGCCTCTTCCCTCCTCTGGTCCACCCTGCTTAGCATGTGGCTTCTGTCATCTAGGTTGTAAGATAGCTAATCCCACCCATGAGCATCACGTGTGTTTTACAGACAAAAAGAGGTGAGGAGTAAAGGCAAAAGTCTTCGGTGCTAAGTCTGGCTCTTTTTATCTTTCTTTTAAAAAAAGAACAAAAACAAAAAAGGCTTCCCAGGAGCTCTGCTATGTTCATCTATTGGTCAGAAATATGCAATTTTACCACTTAAGCTGCAAGGGACTAGTTTGCTTGGGGGTGTTTTTTGTTTTTTTTTTTTTAGCTAGAATTGACTAGGACAAAAGACTGGGGGAAAGGATATTGGGTAGACAACTAACAGTTTCTGCCACAAATATCTGCAATGAAGCTTTTGAACTCCTTTTTCCCATAAAGATCTCTCCCACTGTAAAAATCCTTCATCATTTACTGTCCCTGCTCCTCCCACTGGAAGTCCAATCCATAATCATGAATCTAATACAGAGATTTATCTACATACATATAAAGTAGATGTAAATTTCAACCTACAATCTTGACGTATAAAATAATATCTCCATTTTCTTTAACATTGAATCTGACTCTTGGCTTGTTCCCCGTGGACATCAGTCATTATGTGAAATGAAGGATACTCCTAAGTCACAGTTAAAGACAAAACACTTGCCTGTTATTATGAATCATCCAGCCCATCACTGTTCTCACCAACATCCTTATTGTCCAAGCCCCGTCTATTTCATTGGAGTTGGAAGCTCTGTATGCAAGTCACATGTGGGCTACAGGGATTCTCAGAGATAGGAGTTCTAGAACATAGAGCCAGCCTCACTAAGGGTACGATGCAGTTATTTCCCTCTGACATTCTCCATTGCCACAGACCAAGAGATGGGCCCCACTCTTCTTTTACCCACCTCTGATTTTGGGGGTGGGGTCAGGGATTTCTGAGTTCCCTGTCCCCTACTGTTTCCTTCAAGGTCATGAGGCATAAAATTCTTCCCCATCCACTCCAATGAGCCTAGACTTTAAGAAAAGTCAGGAAGAGAAGGGTCTTAAAGTCAGCCTATGTTTCAAGACCTATGCGGGGGGGTGGGGCATGAAGGTCTAACTACCTTTGTAGATCAGGTGAGGGAGAAATACAATAAGGGGATGAAAATGAGTCTCTTAATGAAGTTTCCTGCTACATGTGTATGACTCGTGTCCACATCTAGGGAGAAGCTCGCAGCCCTCTCAGAAGACACTTTGATATTCCATACCTAACTTGTTATGAACATAGTATGCTCAATAAATGTCTTTCCTGTGATATCGAGCAAGTCACCCAAAAGAAAGTTTTGCTCAGTCACATGAGAAATGAGGAGTGTATGCACAGTGCCTGAAGACGGTATGGACAGCTACTGACTTGATATAACTGGGTCCTTGAAACACATTTTCTCGGACTTAATTGTGGGTACCAGTCAATGTCATCAATAGGGATTGCAAGTCTTAAACCTAGTGAGCAATTATTAAAAGAACTCTGGATATAGAGAAGGCCATAAATACTACAACCGAGAGGTGAAAGCAAATATAGGCCAGGCCAGTTGCGGAGTACAGAGAAAAAGCACGTGGATTTCAGAGGTCTGGGAGATCTCACTTTCTATCTCAGCCTGTGAATGAGTTGCTGAACCTCTCTGATCCTCTCTTTCCTTACCTGTGAAGTAGGAATAATACCTTCTTGAGCACTTTTTTTGAGCACTTCTAATCTTCATATCTTTACCTAAATCAAAGGAGGGTTAAGTGTCTTCAAGATGAAAATGAGAAAGCATGCAAAAACACAAGGCTTATTGCCCAGGAGTTGGTAGATCCTTCGGGAAATACTTGTTTCCCCATCTGCTTTTCTTTCTCCAGCGATTTACTCTGATCCTGAGCTCCTAAGTAGTGCATCATACTGTCAAAATGATTGCCTTTCAGTTCAACATCCCATCTGATTAATATTTTAAGCATCAAAACCCACACACTATTGATATAAACCTAAGAGTCATCAATGGTTTAATTACTCCTACCTCTGGGCACTTTCCCTTGGATGTTCCAAAACCTTCTTAAAATCACCTTCTCTGAAATTAAGCTTGGCATCCTCTTCATCAAAACCCTCTCCCGGAATACCCTGTTTCTTTTGGTCCCTCTGATTTGAAAAACAGAGTCATTTGTGTTTTCTCCCAGCCCGGGCACTAGTTTTGCCAATTTTCCCTTCCCCAAATCTGTCTTAGTTACCTGGTCTATTCATTTCCTTCTACCACCTCCTAAGCCTCGGTTCCCTTCACCTCACACACAGAGTGTTGACAAAGCTTCCTAACTCCTTTGCTAGTGGTGATGCCTGAATTTGCCAGCTATCTCTTCAACGCGTTCAATTCTTTGAGCCTCATCAGAGGGAAGGAAAGTGTGTCTCTCTACATCTAGCAAGTGCAGACACATATGGGGTCCTCAAGAAATACCAGATCAATTGCATCACTGTTACATCCAGGTGAGGTCAGCCATGCATGGCAACTGAGGTGCTGCTCTTATGTGAACTGGTGCTTTCCCTTTGTACTACCCATTTGGTTCCACAAGTTTTTTCACCTTCCAAAGATGCATTCTTTTAAAACTAAGTGTACCTTTCTTTTATTTAACAATTCACATAACCTTTTTATAAAAATCTCTTGGTATTTTCTTTAGTAAACGTGTGATTTAAACTGGTCATATCTTTTTTTTAACATCTTTATTGGAGTATAATTGCTTTACAATGGTGTGTTAGTTTCTGCTTTATAACAAAGTGAATCAGCTATATGCATACATATATCCCCATATCCCCTCCCTCTCATGTCTCCCTTCCACCCTCCCTATCCCACCCCTCTAGGTGGTCACAAAGCACCGACCTGATCTCCCTGTGCTATGTGGCTGCTTCTCACTAGCTGTCTATTTTACATTTGGTAGTGGATATAAGTCCATGCCACTCTCTCACTTCGTCCCATCTTACCCTTCCCCCTCCCCGTGTCTTCAAGTCCATTCTCTACGTGTCTGCGTCTTTATTCCTGTCCTGCCCCTAGGTCCATCAGAACCATTTTTTTTGATTCCATACATATGTGTTAGCATATGGTATTTGTCTTTCTCTTTCTGACTCACTTCACTCTGTATGACAGACTCTAGGTCCATCCACCTCACTACAAATGACTCAATTTCGTTTCTTTTTATGGCTGAGTAATATTCCACTGTATATATGTGCCACATCTTCTTTATCCATTCATCTGTCGATGGGCACTTAGGTTGCTTCTGTGTTCTGGCTATTGTAGTGAACATTGTGGTACATGACTCTTTTTGAATTATGGTTTTCTCAGGGTATATGCCCAGTAGTGGGATTGCTGGGTCATATGGTAGTTCTATTTTTAGTTTTTTAAGTCACCTCCATACTGTTCTCCATAGTGGCTGTATCAATTTACATTCCCACCAACAGTGCAAGAGGCTTCCCTTTTCTCCACACCCTCTCCAGCGTTTATTGTTTGTCGATTTTTTCACGGTGGTGATTCTGACAGGTGTGAGGTGATACCTCATTGTATAAACTTGTCATATCTTATTTTAACCCTCTGAAAATGGAGTTGCAAATATATTTTCTCCCTCACAGGCATATTATTTCTCTTCATGGGAGAATTTATTGCTTGAATTTATTTTTCTCTTTCAGCAATTTAACAAGCCAATGCAATAGCCTCTATCTAAAAGGATGAGTTGGTTTTTTTTCTTTCAAATGTTACTAGCAGAACTTATGTTGAAATTTCCCTTTTCCAAGATCTGAAATGTGAAAATGGAATTATCATTGAAAAAGTCAGGTTCTCCCCAAAATACAAGCAAACTTCACTTGTCCATCTCCCTTTCCTTCTCGATGCTATCTGACCAACCTTGTTACCTACTTTACATAATGTTTCAGAGAAAAACAAGATGTTTTGGGAAGTTTGCTCTGTAAACAGCACTTTGTGAAACAACTTTAAAAAGGGCTTAATGTCTATCCATAAACACCTCCTCTGTGATTGCAACAAGGGTCACAGTTGTAAACAGTTTACGGTCAATTACTTGATCAACAATTGTTGAAATAAAAGGTATGCTGGGTTCTTTTTGTGCGTCTACATTCCACTGCACTCCTCCCTTCCCCAGCCAAAAGAGGCCTTTTAACCAACTGCAGAAGGACTTGTTCACAAATGTTTCTAATTCAGCTAAACATCTTGATTGGAAATATCATAAATTATACGTATAGGCCTGTCAGTACAAATTTCAACAGGAGTAACATGAGTTCAGTTTGAAATAAAGTGAAAACTTAAGACCAGTTTTTGAACTTGCTACCTTGAGTTTTAATCCAAAGCCCAACCGAGAAAGAGAAGGCAAAAATTCTAGTCCTGTTGGATAAGAACCTACCACTGAGAAAGATACTTAGAGTGCCTTGAATTTATTTTTTATACTCTTCTGGGAGCTGGAGGGAAAATATTCAAAAGCATAAAAATATTATGGTAGAGAATCAAATCTAGCAAGACCTTTGGTGCATTTAAATACCCACTGCATTACCCAAATTTATGCTTGGCTTCTACTGAGGGAGTCTTAGGGATTTTCTCCATCCTAGACCATTAGAAAAGGGTCTCCTAAGGGCAACAGTATGTGACCCTACTAGACACTAAAATATAAGAAGAGAGGAAAGGAGAAGCTGGATTAGGGCCGATGATCTTGAATATTAATTACTTTTAATACGTACTCTTAAAGTTTATTCACACGAACTAACACAACATTGTCAGCACATAGGAACATCTCTCTTTGTTGTGGGATTGTCTAGAAAGAAAGTAAGCATATTAACAGCTACCTATAAAGAGCACATTCAACTGACTAGAGAATCAGTGCGATATAGAAAAACAGGAAATACTTTCTTTTTCTTTTCTTAGTGTAAGCACATGTATACACGTGTATTCTGCTTCTTTTACTTATGCATATGGTGAAAAAGATTTCCTTCAACTCCCCATTCCTAGAGAACAATCCTATACTCCACGAAATAATTTTTTGTTTTCAAGTATAAAGTGAAGAGAAAGGGTTAGCCTGACATATTATGACTGTAAAAACAATTTGTTCTCCATTTTCACTCACAAAGAAACCTATCTTAGAAATCATTTGGGGGCTATTAAAAGTCTAAAATTATATAAACAAAAAAATCCATCCAGGAAGATTCAGTATAAGTGATACCAAGATATTCTTCCTTTCTTAGCAAGAACATTTTATATTAACGTCAGAAACATAATCCCACCAGTTTAGTGTATTGATACGGACAAGAGTATAATGAACTTAACTCCTTGTCCGGATAAGCAAGGAAAATGAAGAGTTCATTGGCATCTAAACTGCAGTTGGGGGAACTGAAATGTACTTTAAAATATCTATTACAGGGCTTCCCTGGTGGCACAGTGGTTGAGAGTCCGCCTGCCGATGCAGGGGACACGGGTTCGTGCCCCGGTCCGGGACGATCCCACGTGCCGCGGAGCGGCTGGGCCCGTGAGCCATGGCTGCTGAGCCTGCGTGTCCAGAGCCTGTGCTCCGCAACGGGAGGGGCCGCAACAGTGAGAGGCCCGCGTACCGCAAAGAAAAAAGAAAAAAAATCTATTACGTCCTGTACGATTCTATTCCTGTGACATTCTGAAAAATGTAAAACTGCAAGAACAGAAAATACATCGGTCACAGTCAGAGGCCAGGGAAGGGGAAAGGCGACTGACCACTGAGGGGCATGATGGGACTTCTTCAGGTGACGTACCAGTTCTCTATCTTCAATGTGGTGGTGGCGAAGTAAATAAACATTTTTGTCAAGACTCAGGAACTATAAACCTATATAATATATGAAAATTATACCTCCATGAACCTGACCTTTAAAAATATCTATTGAGAAAACAATTTGTTGAACAGTTTGAGTACAAAGATAAGATTATAAAATTTTGAATTACCCACATTTTTCAAGCAGATTAAAAATAGTGTTTGCATACAAAGGGTGTGATCCACTGAAATGTCAGCATAAGGAACAAAGGGTAGGCTATTACTGATATATGCTAATGACAATGCTTCCTTTGAGAAGGACCTCTGCTAACATCTGGTGGTTATCCTACCTCCCCTTTGTGCTCTTAACTGGAAGATCATTTCAATTTCAGATACACTGCAATCAAGTCTAGCTTTTCCCTCACTTGCATGAATTAGTCATGTTTTAGTCTAGGCCAGAGGTTGGCCAAATTTTTCTGTAAAGGGCTAGATGGTAAATGTTACAACTAACCACCAAGGCAGCCATAGAGAATAATAAATGAATGAGTAGCTGTGTTCTAAGACTTTACAGACACTGACATTTGAATTTCACATGATTTTCATGTGTCACCAAAAAAAAATTATTCTTCTTTTGATTCTTTGCAACCATTTGAAAATGTAAAAACCATTCTTAATTCTGGAGCTATACAAAAACAGGCAGTGGGGCCATAGCATATCAATCCCTGATCTAGGCTATTAGTGGCTAATTATAATGGCTTCCTCCTCAGGTATTTCTTGTATATTACAAACTCCTTTCTGTTAAGGCTGTCCATCCCAAGAGCCACTGTTTTATTAAAGTCCCAGAACCGTGCCTCCCACACAGAACTACTCAGATTGCCTTCTCTAAATATCTGAGAAGATAAAAGGTGAGGAAATATATGGACCATGAAAAAGAAATCCTGCCTGCAGTAAAAGGAAGCAGAAGAAAAACACTGGATCCACACATTTCCAACGAAGGTTTTTCAGGTGTCCAGACCAAATTGCCTAGTAAACGAGGTCCAAGCACCTCAATTTGCCCCCCGTCAATGTGTAAGGGGTTAATGTTACCTGTTTGTGTAATAAATTGCTAATATTAATTTTTTTTCAAACAGCGGTTAAACCGACCATAACTTACAAACTTTTGTATTTTTAGATACACAGGATGACTTGATTTTTCTTTTCTGTTCTGTCTTAGTGAGGACAGGAATGGGGTGCATTTATCTGAAACAGATTTGTGTGATGGAAACATTTCCAGCTGCACAAGTGTTGTAACATCTACACCCAAATTAGCTCATGAGTCAACATATCTCGTTTGTTATTACATTTATTGCATCAATTATCTACAAATGAAATACAGCTGCGTTGTCAGTATCCCGATGTTCAAGCATCTGCTTAATGAGCTTGCAAGGTAGGAAACATCAGGAGCACTTGCTGACAACAAATAAAGATGAAACCCAATCCTCTCGCTCTGGACAGACATTGCCCAGCTGAAATTCCTTTCATTTATGGGCAGTAGTAGTCATATTTTAAGAGACTAATCAGGTATTTATCCCAAACACGAGCAGCAGTACATTCGATTTATTTGCTAAATAGAAATCGGGTAAATCTGGCATCCAAATCACAGTCACCACTTTGCCTGTACAGCCCAAGGTCACTTAGGTAACCCTGACGGGGGAGGAGAGAGGACAAGGCAAGGGACAAGAGCCGCCTTCCCAGCAGTGCCATGCCCAGTCTGACATTTTGACAGTCCCTCTAATCTTTTTCACATTTCTTTCTACAAAACAGGATGGTGGAACCATATGCTCCCAGTTTCCCTGAAAGTTTTTGGATTTTTTTTTTTTTTTTTTTTTAAAGAGATGGGTCTGGAGGCCTGGATCTAGGTAGAGTCAGAGCTGGGAATTATCTCCATATTTCTACCAGTTGAAAGAATCTCCAAGGATCTCCCCCATTGCCAGTATATATTTTATAGGCACTAGGTAGACACCTGTTTTCAATCGCACCTTGAGATCAGAGGAGCCCTCCAGGAGCAGCCTGCAAGCTTAGGCCTGGCCCAGAGCAAAAGGAACAGTGGCCTGCCCAGCGTTGTCTCTTCTGTTTGCTTTCTAAATGATTTCTGAGCCACATGTGGGAGAAAGGCCTGCCCAGGCTCTTGCTTACATCATGCATGTGGAACTCGAGTCTCGCCACAGGAATGCTATAGAGGCGGACATTTGTTTAAGCTGCTGGTCAGCCGGGGTCTTCCTCATTGTAAATGGATTTGGGCTCGTAAACTATGGAAGATTAGTTTTAAGCCCTCACACTAGACCTTGCTGAGCAGATTCCAGGTGACATGAAAGGCAGAGGAGGGGCACCCCGCCCTCGGGATGTCTGGACTCAGAACCCAGGGTGTGGAGATGGATGTCCACAGCAGCTGGATCAAGAAGATGTAGCCAGGGCAGGTTCTGCCTAAATCAGCCACATATAACATACCTCCCCCACCAAAAAAAAAAAGAAAATTCACTGGAAAACAAAACCCTTTCAACTCTAGGTATAAATGGGATTGTCATTAAAGGGCCAGGCCGCCGCCTCTGGTGGAATCTGACCTCTAAAGCACATGTTGAAAAACTCCTCAGTCAACAAGTCCCTTAGGACCAGGAAAAAGGATTTAGGATACTGATTCCCAGACTTAAAGAAACCTGGGTTCAAATGTCACCTTGAGGGCTTCGCTGGTGGCGCAGTGGTTGAGAATCCGCCTGCTGATGCAGGGGACACGGGTTTGTGCCCCGGTCTGGGAAGATCCCACGTGCCGCGGAGCAGCTGGGCCCGTGAGCCATGGCTGCTGAGCCTGCGTGTCCAGAGCCTGTGCTCCGCAACGGGAGGGGCCGCAGCAGTGAGAGGCCCCCGTACCGAAAAAAAAGAAGAAAAAAAAAAAAATCTCACCTTGACCACTTTCTCGGCCTGTGACAAGGACAAGCCAACTTCATGATCTGTAAACTAGTATATAAATGGTAATTACTTACTGCAGACATTCCATAAATGTGAAGTCCTAGGGTGTAGTTGGAGCTATCAGATTCCCTTACGCCATCCAAGTCCCAGCAAAAGTTGGACTGCAGTTGCCCACATGATGTGCCCGCCTGTGGTGTTATCCTATCCTCCTTTTCACCATCCAAGCTTTCCTGTTACCAAACCCTGGACTTGACTCTCCCTGCTCCCCACAGCTAAACATGACTTCTCACCCTCGCTTAGGTTAGGTGTTGTACTGGGGAGACTCAGATAAACCAATTCTGTTCATGTCTGAGAATAAGTGAATAGGATGTTTACTGCAGTCCAAGACAACATCTTAACCCCAGAGAAGTCAGGGACAAAACATAATCAGGGACTGCACTTGAGAGTGGTCAAGACAGGGAGACTTGTTAATGCCAAAAAACAAAACAAAACAAAACTTGTGAACCAGACCATCTTCACCACACCCAGGCCTTCATCTTATTATCCTTTCAGGATCAAGAGGAGGGCTGTACAGTCAACCAGTGGCAGTATCGGGCGAGGAAGTGGCTGAGGTGCCTGCTGCCCTGACATCCCAAATCCCGATGTTACAGCAGCAATGACTGCTCTGTCACCTTCTCTCTACCCGACTCTTCAAGGTACTTCAGAACACACTTAGGCTTTGGAATGCTTTAGGCAAATTTTCTTTCCCCATCCCCACTCCCTCTCCCTCATTTCTCTTCTCACCCACTACCAGGGAAGATGAGGACCTGAGTTTGGGATGTGCCATCAACTAAATGTGTGTTTCCCCTCTCCAGAATATTCATATGTTGAAATCTAATCCCCAATGTGATGTATTTGGAGGTGGGCCTTTGGGAGGTGACTGGGTCATAAAGGTGGAGCCCTCATGAATGGGATTAGTGCCCTTATAAAAGAAGCCCCAGAAATATCACAGTTAAAAGACAACTGTCTGTGAACCAGGAAGTGCAGCCTCACCAGACACTGAATCTGCCAGCACCTTGGCTTTGGACTTCTCCTCCAGGACTGTGAGAAATACAACTCTGTTGTTTATAAGCCACCTACTCTATGGTATTTTTGTTACAGCAGCCTGAAAGCACAAAGACAGGATGCAAGTGGCAAGAGCCACTAGCATTAGTATCTGCCACCTCTGCCCGAGGCTTAGTTAAGTGGGCCACGGCTCAGAAAGAACTATGTAATTTGGTTCCATTGACGCACATGTTAAAGTGTTGGTTAATGATAGCAAAACACCCACAAGGTTTACATTCCTATTCACAAAGGGTTTCACACATGAGTCTCCTGGTGTTTTCCTGCCTATTATCATCATTTCATAGCGTGTCATTCCACTCAACTTTTTTAAGTCAGTTATTTTGACTCCATCTGACCTGTCATCATGGGGTTGCTTTTCTTTTCTCTCCCACACCAAAGCGGACCAAGTCCCTCTCTCTCTCTCTCCCCTCCACCAACCACCGAGCCCCATCTCACACACACACACACACACACACACACACACACACACACACACACCAATGCGGCCCTTATCACACACACACACACACACACACACACACACACACACACACACACTTCAATGTGGGCCTGCCCTTCAAAAGCCAAAAACAACAAGATCAAAAAGTCATAAGTGGAGCAAATGTCAAGTGGTCCCCCTGGACTCCTACTTAACCCCTTCCAGAGATCTGGCTGGAAGCTGACAAGGAATTGATTTGGTGAGGAAAGCAAAAGGCTTTGTAAACATGACCCCACTCTTCTTATAAATCTCCAAAATGGACAGTGAAATGATTCCACACAACTGCCATCTGCTCCCAGGGAAATGGACACACAACTGCTTTTCAAAAGGTAACTTTAACTGTGAACAGACTTTGATAATTGGGGTTGTTTATGATCCAATGTAATGAAATTTGATGTTGCAAACTGGAAGCATTTTCTCTTGTTTTGTTTCCTTAGACCTTCCTCTCTTCCTACTCTAGAACTGTACCAAAAAACAGGTGTGGGAAATGTCTGAGCAGAAGTTAAGTAACGGGGCCCTTTTATCTACCTGACAGAGACATATGGGGAATTTTAAGACCTAGTGATTACAAATGGGCAGGAAATTAGCATGAAGGAACTTTTCCATATCTTGCCTCTAAACACAGTATGCATCACTAATTTATCATATTAGACTGGGGCCACAGTGTGCTGGCCTGCAACTCTTTCATACAGTGAAAAAAAATTGTAAACCACTCTGAAAGGCCCCAAAGGCATCTTCTCAAATTTCAACTCTTTCCAAAACTGAGGCAATATTACCCAAGTTGTATATACACAGTAAGATGAAAACCGAAATTTTCCAAGGGTGCTTGGTTGGAACAAGCTTACAAAATATTGACAGTAACCAGAATGATCAAGTTAGTTTCCTGTAATCAGATAACTTTTGACTTCAGTTGAGTGGCCACTTGGTGAAGGAGCAACTACATTTGCAAATCAAACATAGATTGCAATGTAGCATTGCAAAAATTTCCAATGCCCTGAACCAAAGTTCTAGGGTTATTAAATAACCCTCAAAGATGCAAGCAACTTCCTCACCTTAAAAAGGAAAAAACTAGAGAAATTCACCTTCCATGTGGCTTTAGATTCATGCTCTTTTTAATCAAAAGCATTTGATGGTCATTAATTACATGTTTGTCAGAAACTCTAGGCTGGTTCAAACATTGTTCTTTGAAAGGGAGTATCACGTTCAAGGGCAATGCCAGTCGACAGAAGGTTTTATTGCACTTTTACTTCACCTTTTCCCCAGTGTCAAGAGATTCAGGTTGCATATGAGCTGACAAGCAGCAGCAATGGAGAGTCTATGGCGGGTGATAGACAGTGGGGTTTGTAACTTTCATAGATGTGGGCTGCCATATTTCAGGGGACAGGCTCCAGTGACGGGTCTGCTTTCATTTATTTGTGCATGAGTGCTTTGGTTCCAGGGCTCAGTTATGGAGTTTGACATCTCCCAAGGTGCTTCAGAAAGCCATATCCAAGCAAAAATGTGCCAAATGACAACTTAATCATAGCCAGGAGATGGGGCATGGCGTGGTAGGCCACTGTGGGTACCCCATTCCTGAAACCCAGTCTGCTGTCACTATTGTTTGCAGGAGGCAGAAAGCAATCCTTTAGGAGCAGCCCTAACAAGAATAAGCCACAAAGATCCAGGTTCCAAGTGTAACAGAAAGATAAGAACCACCTACACACTAGGAGTGTAAAAGGGAAGAACAAATCTGACACCATATTGGATTTTTTTCTTTTACTTTAACCTTTGTATTCTATTGCTTTTGCTACAAGATAATCACTAAAGGGATGTTGCCTATAGCTTCAAGTATAGATAATGGCTTATCTCCAGGAACCCTGCCTCCCATGCCTGAGCTTAACATGAAATACTTTAGTTTAGCTCACAGGAAACATCCTGACCAGGCCCACCTGTGAATGGTTGCAGGAAAAAGGAAATTAACACATCCCCCCTCCAGAGTCTGGCCAGAACCAGTAAACATTGCAACAACTGACTACCTTTTTTACTCTATACCTCCTCACCTCCCCCTTTGCTCTATAGAAGAAACTAGCATCCAAACCCAAGCAAGATGGTTCTTTAGGACACTAGTCCATCATCTTCTTGGTCTGCTTGCTTTCCAAATAAAGTCACTATTCCTTGCCCCAACAATTCATCTCTTGATTTATTGGCCTGTTGTGTGGCAAGAAGTATAAGCTTAGACTCGGTAACAGGTGGACTGCAGGGGAACTGGAGTCCTGGGTTCTGTCCTAACCAGCCCATGTCAAGTTTGGCCAGTCTCTGCTTTTTCCTTAGACTGATTTGTACAACACAGTAGGCATGCTGCTGATTATGGTAACGACTCCCTGCATCTTCCATCCTTGGTGTCTTTGCTTATGCTCATTCTTCCTCCTGGAATATCCCCCACTGCTCCCCATAGCTTCCTGCTCAAGTTCAACCCAACTTTCAAGGTCCCAGTTCAAACCATCTCTCTCCCAAGAGTTTTCTTAAAATCACACAGATGTCATCTGGCATCTCCTTCTCCTCATAGAAGTTACCCTACTGATATCCATGAGTCCCTGTCACTTATTTTCCCATTTCACTGTAGGCAAAACAATTCCATTCTGCCTCACTAGAGCCAGAACATACAACTCAGTCTAGGGAAATGTATTTATATTAAGCATTTAAGAATCTTTCCGGGCATTACTGAAGATTTAGCAGTTCTTAGGGAAGAATTACACTGAGAAGTATGCAACCTTGCATCACCTCCTGGCTCCATGTCAAGCTCTCCCTCCCTCCCTACCTCCTTCCCTCTCTCTCTCTCTGTCCCTCTTACAACCAAAAAAAAATGTTTTTTCTTGCTTTGTCCTGAGTAGGGCAATTCATTCAGGACACTTGGGATCTTAGCTTCCACTTGCAATGATCTGTCAAGAAATTTCTTTTGAAAAAGTAACAGCACTCACCCTGAAAAAAAATTCCTCTAAAAACCATTATTATCGATTGCATTGCCTTTGGAATTAATATCCCTCCAAAATCCCCAGGTTGTATGCCTACATGCCATTCATTCTCATATAACATATAGTCTATTTTTTATCTGAGCTTTTTATATGTGTCTTATTCTTTCATTGGTTTGAGTTTTCTTGAAAGCGCAAACCACATATATTCACTTATTCCCTTAAAGTACCTAGCACATTGCTTTGCCAATATAAGACTCCCAATTTCTAGAATTATATCAGAAAAAGGGTGAAATCGTTTATCATTCTTCAAAGTAACATACAAGTTTTCTTTAAGTGGCATTCATAGAAAGTAGGCTCAAATACCACCACTCCCATATAATTAGAATCCAAGTAGACAGAAGAGCACATATGTGCTCATCAGATCTTTAAATTAATGTGTTAAACACATTAATTATTTTTTAATAATTCATCTTTCAGATTCAATACAAGGCTGATTAATATTCTTTATGGTTTCCCTCCACAAATTTTAAAACTTGTCTTTTATTTCTTTAAATATGATAAATGTTATATTTTATGCCTAAGAATGCCAGTATCTGTAGCCTTTATGGACCTATTTCTGTTACATGTTGTTTCTGTTGGTTCTCACTTAGGATGACTTTTTTCCCTAAAATGTTTAGAGAATCATGACAGTAAGTTGCCTATTTTCCTGAATGGAATGAAAGTGGTTTCCTCCAGAAGGGATGTGCATTTTCATTTGCTTCTGTCAGGAGCCTGGGGGCAGGAGGGAGATACCAGTCTACTACTACTTTAAACTTGCTTCTTAGTTTTTGTCGGACCACTCAAGTAGTGTGTAGTTTGGCTGCAAACATGATTCAAGGGTGCCATGATCACGCCCTTTTTTTTTTTTTTTTTTTTTTTTCAGAACTTTTATTTTTCTTCCTCCACTCAACAGCTGAGCATTTTGCTTCCAGTCCTGATTGGAAGAATGGAAGTAGGTTGGGGAAAAGGTTTATTTTTAGGTCATCCATATGTTGAAGGTCAACAAATCCCAAGCAGGATAATTAAAAAGGAAATCACACAGATACCACAAAACACTTAAATCTAAAAGAACATCTTGAAAGTAACCAGAGACAAACAAAACAATTTATTCAAGGGGGTGTCTGTTAGACTGAAAGATATAATGGAAGCCAGAAAAAAATACCATATCTTCAATGTGCTGAAAGAAAGCTGGTAACCTCAAGATCCATACTTGGCAAAATATCCTTCAAGAATGAAAGTGAAATAAAGATACTTCCACACAAACAAAAACTAAGATAGTTTGCCACCAGGAGAAAGAAGTTCTAAAGGATGTCTTTCAAGCAGAGGAAGGATAATTACAGATAGCAGGTTAAAGATACAGGAAGAATGAAGAACAAAGAACATGAAAAATACATGAGTAAAGTAAAACATACATGGACCATATTAAATAAAAATGATAATGTCTTGTTATAAAAATAAAATACATGACAATGACAGTATATAATTCAAGAGTAGGGTAATTGGAGTATATTATCTCTAAAGGCCTTGTCTTGTTTAAAAAGAAGATACTGATTGATTTTAGACTTTGATAAGTGAGATGTATATGTACTAATTTCACAAGTAATCACTGAAGGAGTAGAAACAGTCCAGTAGAAGAAAAAAGAAATGAAAATATCAACTGAAAAAAGTAAATAAAGAAGAAAAACATAAAAGATCAGACTAATAGACCAAATAAAGGCTATAAAATATGATATAAATTCAAATATGATATAAATTCAAATAAATTCAAATATTTGAATAAATGAACTATATGCTCCAATTAAAAGATAAAGATTAGCAGACTACATTTTAAAGCAAAAGATGAAGCAATTATATTTTTCACCCATTATATTAGTAAAAAGAAAAACTAAAATTCATCTATAATCATACTTCTCAGAGAAAACCATTTAGTTTTTTTCAGAAAGGCAAAGACACATTTTTATATAAAAATTGTAATACATGTACATGTTTTGTAACTTTTTTCTCTTAAAAACGTCATGAATATATTTTAATATCATTAAAACGTTCTCAAAAGTTGCTATGAAGATTAAATGAGATAATATATGTAAAGTAAATACAAAAGCCTTTGCATTTACTATTATATTACATCATGTGTACGGTGCTTCATTTAGTTTATTTAACCAGTCTACTGTTGTTGGACATTTTGGTTGTTTCCAATGTTTGAGATATATTAAGATACAGATATGAAGATGACACTTCTCTTCAAAGAACATTCTTAGAGCCAAATATTGGTGAATATCCTTGATTATGTATGTGGGCTACATTTCCTAGTATATATAATACATCTGATGCCTATTTCAAGATCACCCCCCAAAATATCTACAAAAATGTGCTCTTCCACAAGAAATGTGTACATTTTTCCTTGTTCAAAGGGAGAGGTTATTATTTTCCTTAACATTGTTCACAAATGAAAGAGGAAGTCCACAAATGAAAGAGGAAGTCCAGAGAATTTTCTAGGTCACCAGATTTACTTAACCCTTCTAGTATCTCCAAACTTTTAAGAGTCAAAAGCAAGAGACACAACAGAATGGACAGAAAAGAGTAAAACCCCCTCCTCCTTCAAGAAAAATTTTAAGCCAGGTCATGGAAGCAACCTAAATGCCCATCAACAGACGAATGGATAAAGAAGATGTGGTACATATATACAATAGAATGTTACTCAGTCATAAAAAGGAACGAAATTGGGTCATTTGTAAAGACGTGGTTGGACCTGGAGACTGTCATACAGAGTGAAGTATGTCAGAAAGAGAAAAACAAATATCGTTTATTAACGCACGTATGTGGAATTTAGAAAAATGGTACAGATGAACCAGTTTGCAAGGCAGAAATGGAGACACAGATGTAGAGAACAAACATATGGACACCAGAGGGGGAAAGTGGGGGCAGCAGGGGTGGCGGTGGGATGAATTGGGACATTGGGGTTGACAATATATACACTAACATGTATAAAATAGCTAAATACCAAGAACCTGCTGTATAACATAAATATAAAAGTTTTTAAAAAAGAAAAAATTTAAAACAAGATGCCCAGTTCTACTTCACTATGTCTTCGGACACCAACTCAAATTAGATGTCTTTTGACTTTAAAAAATCAAGATGAGTGTTTTTACCTTTGTGTATTAGAGTCTTGACAAAGCAACACCCAGAAGCCAAACTGCAGAACTGCTAGATTACATCTCACAGTTCCAGGGACAAAACTCCAACTGGCATAAGTCCTGTGTTCTGATATTTACAAACTTTCCTTTCTTCCCATTCACCATCCCATCCATGATACAGTCTGTTATGAACATGATTTTGAGTTAGAGGAAAGATTTAAGTCCTGGCCCTATCATTTCCTATTTGAGACAGCTTGAATAACTTAACCTCTAATCTCAGTCTCCTCCATCGAACATATTGCTTATAAGCACACTCTAGAGCCACAGGTGTGGGTACATAATCTACCACCTACCAGCAGTGCTTCCTTTAGTCAGCTTCCTTATCTACAAAATGAGTTTATTATGGGGCTTACCTAAAATCAGTTTCTTAACCCAGTATTTGCCTTACAAGTAAGTACTCAATAAATGTTATACAATTGGTTCTCACTATTTGTGGGTTCTGTATTTGTGAGTTCACCTACTCAATAAAATTTATTTGTAACCTCAAAATCAATACTCACAGTGCCTTTACGGTCATTAACAAACGTGCAGACCAGTGAAAAATGTGAGTCACTCAAAGCACATGTTCTTACCTGAGGTTAAACAAAACAGTGCTCTGCCTTCTTGTTTCATCTGTCATACTTTAGACAAGTATACTTTTCACATTCTATTTCTGTGCTTTTCCTTTGGTGATTTCGCTGTTTAAAATGCCCCCCAACCACAGCGGTAAAGTGCGGTTTAGTGTCCCTACGGTTGTGATGTACATCGTGGAAAAGAAATACATGTGTTACTGAAAACTGTAAGACGTTAATGGAAGAAATTGAAGAGGACACAAATAAATGGAAAGATATTCCATGCTCATGGACTGGAAGAACACTATTAAAATGTCCATACTCCCCAAAGCCATCTATTGATACACAATGCCATCCCCATCAAAATTCCAATGGCATTTTTCACAGAAATAGGACAAACAATCCTAAAACTCATATGGAACTACAAAAGACCTCAAAGAGCCAATGCCAACTCGAGAAAGAATAACACAGCTAGAGGTATTACACTCCCTTATTTCACATTATATTACAAAACTATAATAATCAAGACAGTACAGTACTGGCATAAAAACAAACACATAAATCAACAGAAGAGAATAGAGAGTCCAGAAAAATACCTACACATATATGTTCAATTAGTTCATGACAAAGGAACCAAGAATTTACAATGGGAAAGAGACAGTCTCTTCAACAAATCATGTTGGGAAAACTGGACAGCCACATGGAAAAGAATGAAACTGGATCACTGTCTTACACCAAACACAGGGAGAAAACTCGAAATGGATTAAAGACTTGAGTGTCAGACCTGCAACCATAAAATTCCTAGAAGGAAACATAGGCAATAAGCTCCTTGATTTTGGTCTTGGTGATAATTTTTTGGATCTGACACCAAAAACAAAGGCAACAAAAGCAAAAATAAACAAGTGGGACTACATCAAATTAAAGTGCTTCTGCACAGCAAAGGAAATCATCAACAAAATGAAAAGGCAACCTACTGAATAGAGGAAAATATTTGCAAATCATGTATCTAATAAGGGGTTAAAATCCAAAATATAAAAAGAACTCAAACAACTCATTAGCCAAAAAATAATCAATTCAACTTTTAAAAAAGTGGGAAATCTCAATATTTTTCCAAAGAAGACATATGGATGGCCAACAGTTACATGAAAAGATGCTCAGTATCACTAATCATCAGGGAAATGCAAATCAAAACTACGAGATATCACCTTGCGCCAGTCAGAAAGGCTATTATCAAAAAGACAACAGGGCTTCCCTGGTGGCGCAGTGGATGAGAGTCCACCTGCCGATGCAGGGGACACAGGTTCGTGCCCCGGTCCGGGAGGATCCCACATGCCGCGGAGCGGCTGGGCCCGTGAGCCATGGCCGCTGAGCCTGCGCGTCCAGAGCCTGTGCTCCGCAACGGGAGAGGCCACAACAGTGAGAGGCCCGCAAAAAAAAAAAAAAAAAAAAAAAGACAACAAATAACAAGTGTTGGTGAGGATGTGGAGAAAATGGACCCTTTGCACTGTTGGTGAGAATGTAAATTGGTGCAGCCACTATGGAGAACAATATGGAGGTTGCTCAAAAAATTAAAAGTAGAACTACCATGTGAATCAGCAATTCCATTTCTGGGTATTTATCTGAAGAAAACAAAAACACTAAAAAAGATATATGTTGCTTTTAGAGGAAAACATAGGCAGAACACTCTAACATAAATCACAGCAAGATCCTTTTTGACCCACCTCATGGAGAAATGGAAATAAAAACAAAAATAAACAAATGGGACCTAATGAAACTTAAAAGCTTTTGCACAGCAAAGGAAATCATAAACAAGACAAAAAGACAACCCTCAGAATGGGACAAAATATTTGCAAATGAAGCAACTGACAAAGGATTAATCTCCAAAATATACAAGCAGCTCAATATCAAAAACACAAACAACCCAATCCAAAAATGGGCAGAAGACCTAAATAGACATTTCTCCAAAGACAACATACAGATTGCCAACAAACACATGAAAGGATGCTCAATATCACTAATCATTAGAGAAATGTAAATCAAAACTGCAATGAGGTATCACCTCACACCAGTCAGAAAGGCTATCAACAAAAAGTCTACAAACAATAAATGCTGCAGAGGATGTGGAGAAAAGGGAACCCTCTTGCACTGTTGGTGGGAATGTAAATTGATACAGCCACTATGGAGAACAGTATGGAGATTCCTTAAAAAACTAAAGATAGAACTACCATATGACCCAGCAATCCCACTACTGGGCATATACCCTGAAAAAACCATAATTCAAAAAGAGTCATGTATCACAATGTTCATTGCAGCACTATTTACAATAGCCAGGACATGGAAGCAACCTAAGTGTCCCTCGACAGATGAATGGATAAAGAAGATGTGGCACACATATACTATGGAATATTACTCAGCCATAAAAAGGAACGAAATTGAGTTATTTGTAGTGAGGTGGATGGACCTAGAGTCTGTCATACAGAGTGAAGTAAGTCAGAAAGAGAAAAACAAATACCATATGCTAACACATATATATGGAATCTTAAAAAAAAATGTTCTGATGAACCTATGGACGGGACAGGAATAAAGACAAAGACGTAGAGAAAGGGCTTGAGGACACGGGGAGGGGGAAGGGTAAGCTGGGATGAAGAGAGTGGCATGGACATATATACACTACCAAATGTAAAACAGAAAGCTAGTGGGAAGCAGCCACATAGCACAGGGAGATCAGCTCAGTGCTTTGTGACCACCTAGAGGGGTGGGATAAGGAGGGTGGGAGGGAGACACAAGAGGGAAGAGATATGGGGATATATGTATACATATAGCTGATTCACATTGTTGTACAGCGGATACTCACACAACATTGTAAACCAATTATACTCCAATAAAGATGTTAAGAAAAAAAGACATATGCACCCCCATGTTCATTGCAGCAATGTTTACAATAGCCAGGATATGAAGACAAAAACAAACTGTTTATCAAAAGATGAATAAAGAAATAAAATGTAATATACACACAGAGGAATATTATGTTATTTGGCCATGAAAAAGAATGAAATTTTGCCATTTGCAACAACATAGATGGACATTATGATAAGTGAAATCAGTCAGACAAAGACACCATATAATCTCACTTGTATGTAGAAATTTTTTAAAAAACACAACAAGCTCATAGATACAGAGAACAGATAGGTTGTTGCCACAGGCAGGGGGATAAAAGGGGGTCAAAAGGTATAAACTTCCAATTATAAAATCATGGAGATGTAATGTACAGCATGGTGACTAATAATACTGTACCACATGTTTGAAAGTTTGTTGGCAAGCAACTGGAAAATAGACATACTCTGACTACAGCCTTCAAAAGGAATGCACCCTTCATCTTGTGTTGAGACTTCGTGGTGGTACGGAGAAAAGGAAGAATAACTCCTATACCACTCCCTAAAAGAATAAGCATAAAAGAAAGAAGAGTAGGCTGTCTGTCCTGAAATACATATAAGATGGATGAGAATGGCAACATCGGTCACCTTGGTTGGAAGAGTCCTTCAGATGAAGGTGGTCGGCAGTTTCTATGGTCAGCCACTTTGACACACACATTATTGTGTCAAATGTTGTCTGAGCTACTGCTTCAACAAACCAGAAAGCACGTAACTGTATAAGAGTTAATAAAAGACATGAACTAGGAACCATGTCAGTCTTCACACTTAGCCACACTTTCCACTGCCTGAGTGATAAAATCCAGCCTTGATTGTTTAAGCTGACCACGATATGGCTCCAGCCCACCTATCCCACCACCCCCTTACACAAATCCCCTGCTGCTCCAATATAACCTCATCACTGGGCCCCAGGCACATGTTCTTCCCACCTTCACTGAGTCCCCACTTTCCTCCCATCTGATATGCAGCCCTGTTTCTTCTTCATCCTGTCTAAATTCTTCCCATCTATCAAAGTCAAGTTAGAGCCCCGTTTTCTCTATGGAACCTTTCCCAATCACACAATATACTTGCTATCAGTAGCCAACAAGACAAAGACCAAAAGGGGATCTCTAGATCTATGAAGGGAGAAAGGCAACACAAAAAGAGAAAAAAAAAAACAGCTGTCCAATTTAAATTTTCCAGTAAATCTGTCTTGTTCCCCGACTAGGCTGTTCATTTTCTTCTATCAGTTTTCTCCATAGACTGCTCCCTCAATTTTGGGTCTCGCAATTGCTTAATCTGCTTGCGAATATACATATTTGCTTTCCGAGTAGTCAACTTCTACCCATAATCTCTCAATCTCTGCTCTCTGGTCCACACACTAGGCTAAAATGTGACTTTCCCAGTCCAATATTAACAGTTCACATAGAACCAGAAATTTGGCCTGTATGTTACCAATATATATTACGGAAAAAGCTGCAAGTTTAAGCCCTGTCTTACCAACTAGATTATAAATTCTTTGATAGTAGCTCTTTCTTTATGCTCCACCCCGGTTTTTAGACAGTGTAATGATAACAATGATAGCATTAATACCATATAAAACATACAGGAGACAAGAAAACTGAGTTCCAATAGAAAACAATGCTAACAAGATATTTAAATCTACTTAATAAACATTTGCAATGAAATTTAAATACCTATTTTTCTTTCAGATTCTCAAAGGTAATACGTGCAACCCTCTAAGATATTTCTTCTCAATAATTTTACAAAATTATCAGAGTGCTAGAAGCAAAGGGATTCATCTCACTTCAAATTCTCTGATACAGGAAACTTAACAGAAATGCCCTAAGCTCCCAAATATAAGAAAAACATGTCTCTAGCTATATAGGGATCTTTATAAAGCATAACCTATATGTATATGTGTATGTGTGCGTGTGCATGTGTGTGTGTGTGTGTGTGTATATATATATATATATATATATATATATATATATATAGTTTAAGATTCCATTACTATAGTAAGAGCTTTTTCTTGCCGTCGAAAATGGAGAAGGCAAGTTTATGAGGAACTACATTCTCTTTTTCTAGTTAATAACAGTCCTCTGATTGTTGACCCAAAAAGTTAGTTCCCAGACCTGTACTTCACCTCACATAAATATTGCACAAGCTAAAGTCACAACATTATGGTGCCAGAAAGAAACATTATAAAAGTATGCAACATTTATCAGGTTGATTTTCTGGCAAAGATAGTCCAAATATCTGTTTGATAAGAAAGTGATAGCTTTCGGCAATGAAAATGCAATTTAGTTTGTGAAGCCAGATAACTCCTTCCCTAGACAGAAATGAACTGCCTCCCTACGTACAGCACTCATATCCTTGGCAAATCATGGTTGACTTATATTTGGCAAAGAGCATTCTTTTTGGTCCAGCATGAAGCTTGGGAAAGTTGAGGGGTGGGGGACCCCCCAATAGCTGACCAGTCCAATGAAATGAACAATAGTGACCATCACAACCCCACAGTGACACTGGCCTTGCACTTGCTGTTGATTTCATAGTATTCATTTCTGCTGCCAAAGGGGCTATTGTTCCCACAGGATTTCACTTAAGATGAAGATTTCTTCCAGGTACTTCTAGAAATAATGCCAGTAAATCCTGGAAAATATCACTATCAAGTTATTATAACAGAAAGACCAACAAAAAAAGTTCCAGATTCAAAGGTGAATAGCAATTCCAGAGGACACACAGTCCCGGTTCATCACACTGCCCCAGTGCACTCCCTCCCAGAATGTAAGATGCACGTGCTTGGTATTCAAGTGACTGCTGGAGACACTGAGTCGTGTTTGGAGGAACGAGCTCAGACCTGACCTAGGATACAACTGTAATTTTCTTCATACTCAGGAGGAAGGTGGGAAATGAGTAAAATATGAAGGAAATCCCATCAAGAAAAAATAACCTAGATTTTGTCCTCTAGGCTCTCACTAAGTCAAAGCTCACCAAGTCAATTTATTAGTAGGCAAATTTAAATTCCAATTTGAGATACAGCATAAGCAAAGCACAGTGGACCAGTGAGCTCTGTCTTAAGGATAAGTAAGCTATACTGTGGCCTCTCCTCCTCTAAATGAAACTATATTCATAATAAGGGAACAAAATTTACCCTAGCAAAGCAAATCAGTATTTCTATTGTCTTCTCAAGGTGTGGAACCACCAACGTGATCACCTAGTAGTCAATTAGATTTGGTCATAAAGTTCCCCAAAGGACTCAATGACTGTGTCACCATTTACCTTTTGCTACACACTACCTTTCCTAAATACAAAAGGATGACAACATCTACTTCAGGGTGGTAATGCACTACTTAGTAATGGCAAAGGTATGTACAAAGCACTTCTTATCTATGATAATGAGTGTTTCAAAGAAAAGAAAATTATATAAACTGTAGAATCGGCATCAGTGGGTTAAATTCCCATCAGATCCAGAGAGAGAGTTTGGATGCATGCTACTTCAAATTCAGATTTTTTGCAAAGAACTTCTCCGGTTGGTGTGTTGTGAACAGAGTAAACAGTTCATTCTGGTTTTCCTAGGACTGCCTTTGTTTTAGCACTGAAAGTCCCACCTCCCAGAAACCCCATCAGTCCTAGGGAAATCAGAACGTTTGGTCAACCTAGTCATGGCACAAAAAATAAAAATGTTATAGACCTATATTTCATCCATCTTGAAACTCTATGCTTTCCTAGTAGACTTACATGCATGTGTAAACAATAATAGTACTAGGCAAACACAGAACATACAACAAACACACTGCTAGTCATTTATTTGTGTAATCCTCACAATAAGCTTGTAAATAAGATGAGCAATATAGTTTCCTCATTTTGCAAATGAAAAAACTGAGAGGCAGACAAGTGACTTTCTCAATTTATTCATTAGAACATAAGCTAGACTAAATAATACAGTGACTCAAAATAAGACCGTTCTATTTTCTCTCAGTCAACAAACAGTACAGAGATAGGTGGGCTACAATCAGTGATCAGCTCTGTTCCATTTCATCATTCAGGGACCCAGGTTCCTCCTACATTGTTGCTCTATGCTTCTCTACATTGCAGTGCTCATTGACCTGATGAGAGTTGGCTCTTCAGGGTCACATCAGCGTTTCAACCCATCAGAATGAATACAGACAAGTCATGAAGGACTGGTGATTTCCTTTAAGGAGGGGATACTGATATTTCATATACCATTTCCACTCACATTTCTTTGGGAGTACATAATTATCTGCCCACACCTAAATTCAAAGGGCTTGGGAAAGAGAGTCCCAACCTGAAAAGTGATGTCCCATTCTCTACTTTCAAAAGAAGGTAGGAGAAATGCATACATGGGTACACTTCGTTGTCTCCAGTGATTGAATAGCTGGTGTTTGGAACTGTTAGGATCAGAACCCAATTCTGTCTGATTCTAAAGACCACAATTCTCCCCCCATGCCTTGCTACCCACCCCTAGAACTTTTTTTTTTTTTTTTTTTTTTCTGTTGCTTTGCCAGGAAATATGTCACCCAATGAAAACACTTCTCAGAACTTATCTTAGGGAAAACAAGCCATTTTAAACACCCAGAGACCACAGTTTCTTCCAACTTATCCTGAATAAGGCTTAAACAAACTATACCCTTTCACTTAAAATCTGAGAGAGTTCTGCCTCTTGAGTGTGAAGTGAAGCCCAAGACCTGGCAACTTCAGAGAGTGATGTTTATACAAAGAGAAATTAAGGAAACACTCCCATTTACCATTGCAACAAAAAGAATAAAATACCTAGGAATAAACCTACCTAGGGAGACAAAAGACCTGTATGCAGAAAACTATAAGACACTGATGAAAGAAATTAAAGATTACACAAACAGATGGAGAGATATACCATGTTCTTGGATTGGAAGAATCAACACTGTGAAAATAACTATACACCCAAAGCAATCTACAGATTCGATGCAATCCCTTTCAAACTACCAATGGCATTTTTCACAGAACTAGAACAAAAAATTTCACAATTTGTATGGAAACACAAAAGACCCCAAATAACCAAAGCAATCTTGAGAAAGAAAAATGGAGCTGGAGGAATCAGGCTCCTGGACTTCAGGCTATACTACAACACTACAGTAATCAAGACAGTATGGCACTGGCACAAAAACAGAAGTATAGATCAATGGAACAGGTTAGAAAGCCCAGAGATAAACCCATGCACACAGTCACCTTATTTTTGATAACGGAGGCAATAATATACAATGGAGAAAAGACAGCCTCTTCATTAAGTGGTGCTGGGAAAACTGGACAGCTACATGTAAAAGAATGAAATTAGAACACTGCCTAAAACTATACACAAAAATAAACTCCAAATGGATTAAAAACCTAAATGTAAGGCCAGACACTATCAGACTCTTAGAGGAAAACATAGGCAGAACACTCTATGATATGAATCACAGCAAGATCCTTTTTGACCCACCTCCTAGAGAAATGGAAATAAAAATGAAAGTAAACAAATGGGACCTAATGAAACTTAAAAGCTTTTGCACAGCAAAGGAAACCATAAACAAGACCAAAAGACAACCCTCAGAATGGGAGAAAATATTTGCCAATGAAGCAACTGACAAAGGATTAATCTCCAAAATTTACAAGTGGCTCATGCAGCTCAATATCAAGAAAAACAAACAACCCAATCCAAAAATGGGCAGAAGACCTAAACAGACATTTCTGCAAAGAAGATATACAGATTGCCAACAAACACATGAAAGGATGCTCAACATCACTAATCATTAGAGAAATACAAATCAAAATTACAATGAGGTAGTGCCTCACACCACTCGGAATGGCCATCATCAAAAAATCTACAAACAATAATTGCTGGAGAGGGTGTGGAGAAAAGGGAACCCTCTTGCACTGTTGGTGGGAATGTAAATTGATACAGCCACTATGGAGAACAGTATGGAGGTGCCTTGAAAAACTAAAAATAGAACTACCATATGACCCAGCAATCCCACTACTGGGCATATATCCTGAGAAAACCATAATTCAAAAAGAGTCATGTACCACAATGTTCACTGCAGCACTATTTACAACAGCCAGAACATGGAAGCAACCTAAGTGTCCATTGACAGATGAATAAAGAAGATGAGGCACATATATACAATAGAATATTACTCAGCCATAAAAAGAAATGAAATTGAGTCATTTGTAGTGAGGTGGATGGACCTAGATTCTGTCCTACCGAGTGAAGTAAGTCAGAAAGAGAAAAACGAATACCGTATGCTAACACATATATATGGAATCTTAAAAAAAAAAAAAAATTGGCCTTCCCTGGCGGCACAGTGGTTGAGAGTCCACCTGCCGATGCAGGGGACACGGGTTCATGCCCCGGTCTGGGAAGATACCACTTGCCAAGGAGCGGCTGGGCCCATGAACCATGGTCGCTGAGCCTGCACATCCGGAGCCTGTGCTCCGCAACGGGAGAGGCCGCAACAATGAGAGGCCTGTGTACCGCAAAAAAAAAAAAAATAGTTCTGAAGAACCTAGGGGCAGGACAGCAATGAACACGCAGAAGAAGAGAATGGACTTGAGGACACGGGGAGGGGGAACAGTAAGCTGGGACAAAGTGAGAGAGTGGCAGGGACTTATATACACTATCAAATATAAAATAGATAGCTAGTGGGAAGCAGCCACATAGCACAGGGAGATCAGCTTGATGCTTTGTGACCACCTAGAGGGGTGGGATAGGGAGGGTGGGAGGGAAATGCAAGAGGGAGGAGATATGGGCAAATATGTATATGCATAGCTGATTCACTTTGTTATAAAGCAGAAACTAACACACCATTAAACACAAAGATGTGAGCAGCAGAGTGCACAGAGGTTCTGCTAGAAAAATAGAAAAATATCATGGATAGTTTCTCTAGCAAAGGTACCCAGAAATGAGGAGGTGGCAGGCCATGGGTGTACCCATGATCAAAGCCAACTAGTACCATCGAAAAGGGAACAGCTTAGGACTTAGCTCTCACTGGTGACATTACCCATAAAGAATATTCCTGATTAGAAAGTGGCTTAGGTTACTTTTTAGCCTTTTCAATTGCTTCTGAAGGTAACAAGGGCCTGAAGATGGAATTTCACTTTGAGTTTATCCTATAGCTTCTGTTGCTCTGGACAAACCTAATTTACAGAAGACCAAGCTATCTGTTGTCACTGTTACTCTCATCCCATTTGCTTTTCTCATTATTCGTAGCAACTTCCAGCTCCTTCCCTGCATTGTGGGCTCATCATTGAGCCCCTTAGAACTCCAGCCTCTGTAACACCAGCTTTGTAGCTTGCTGTGAGGAAGTGAGGACTCAGTAACGATGGGCCTGCAAAAGATTCACCCCTTAAAAAAGGACAGTGTAAATCAGAGGTTTGTCCTGGAAAAGATATCAGGAAAGAATGTTATGGAGCTGCATTTTTTTCCACTTACAATTAACATAGCTTTATAGAGCCCCATGGAATAAATGCATATTCTTATAATGATGCATACACAAACAACACACACCAAACAGATGAGGATTACATCAAGCAGATGAGGGTTACATCACAGGATGGTGAAGGTAGAGCAACAGCATAGAGGAAAACTAAATGACCAAATGGAGCAGAAGCACCCACCCAGCTCAACTCAGGGCTGTTATTTGAAAGATACTACTTCTGTTTGCTTTTGATAATGAGAAAATTAGAAGTCTCTGAACCACTTATCATTATTAATAATAAAGAACATTTCCAAGTGGCATACATTTCAGTAATAAACGGGATTCCCTATATCAGTGCCCATGCTTGTCTGGATGTGTCTACACATTCTGTAGACATCACACAATCATTTCCTCACCATTGAAAGCAACATTCAGATTCTTTACACTCATTCCCAAGACCTATGAGATGTGTCTTTCAACTGGGCTGTGTATTAAATAGACAAAGTATGATATGCACAAAGCAATTTAAAGTTGTAGACTTTTGAAGTCAAAAAAAAAGAAAAAAATATTCTCACATCCTCTAAACACATCTCTAGGGAATCTGTGTCTAATATTGAGATTGGGGCAATTTGTTTTACTCTAGTAGAGGCATTTAACAATATAAAAATGTTAGCCACGCAATAGAAATTAAAGCAAAAATAAACAAATGGGACCTAATCAAATTTATAACCTATTGCACAGCAAAGGAAACCATAAACAAAATGAAAGCACAACCTGCAGACTGGGAGAAAATAGTTACAAATGATATAACTAATAAGGGTTTAGTTTCCAAAATATACAAACAGCTCATACAACTCAATAACAAAAAAACAAACAACCCAATCAAAAAATGGGCAAAAGACCTAAACTGACATTTCTTCAAAGAAGACATACAGATGGCCAACATACGCATGAAAAGATGCTCAACAATGCTAATTATGAGGGAAATGCAAATCAAAACTACAATGAGGTACCACCTCACAGCAGTCAGAATGGCCATCATCAAAAAGTCTACAAATAACAAATGCTGGAGAGGGTGTGGAGAAAGGGGAACCTTCCTACACTGTTGGTGGAGATGTAAATTGGTGCAGCCACTATGGAGAACAGTATGGAGGTTCCTCAAAAAGCTAAAAATAGAGTTGCCATATACAATCCCACTCCTGGGCATATATCTGGACAAAACTATAATTTGAAGAGATACATGCACCCATATGTTCATAGCTAAGACATGAACAATAGCTGAGACATGGAAACAACCTAAATGCCCATTGACAGATGAATGAATAAAGAAGATGTGCTACATATATACAATAGAATACCACTCAGCCATAAAAAAGAATGAAATAATGCCATTTGCAGCTACATGGGTGGACCTAGAGATTATTGTACTAAGTGAAATCAGAAAAAGAAAAGACAAATACCATATGATATCACTTATATGTAAAATCTAAAAAAAATGGTACAAATGAACTTATCTACGAAAAGAAACAGACTCACAGACTTGTGGTTGCCAAGGGGGAGGGGAGCTGAGGAGGATTGGATTGGGAGTTTCAGACTAGCAGATGTGAACTATTATATATAGAATGAATAAACAGCAAGGTCCTACTGTATAGCACAGGGAATTATAGTCAATATCCTGTAATAAACCATAATGAAAAAGAATAGGAAAAAGAATATACATATATATACACACACATATATAAGGCATATATATATATATAACTGAACCACTTTGCTGTACACCAGAAACTAACAACATTGTAAATCAACTATACTTCAATTTAAAAAAAATGTTAGCCACAGCTTTTAAGAGAGATACTACATTTTGACCACTTAAATGCTAATATCTGGACATATGTGAAACACAGAAGCAAAGAAGCAGCTTTCTAATCTTTCTTCCTAAAATTAGATCGTGGGTTGTAAGTAAAATGAAGCCAGCTGCTTGTGACCCTCTGGTCCTGCTCTGTTATTTCCTACTTTAAAAGGAAAAGCTGACCAGCCATTTTAGAAAAAAAGATTTCTCATTTAAATCTGACAAATCAACACAAGACTAGCTAATCAGTCGATACCAGCTGCTGGTTCTCTTTCTGTTGGTAGGTCCCAGGACGAGGAAGGTCTCCTGGATTTGAGCCCAGGAGACAGCACAGCTGCTCCCAGACACCCACGCCCACCCTGCACAGCCTTGACTGACAGCACAATCACATGCCAAGCTTCCCCTCCTGGAAGTTCTGCCACTTCCCAGGTCAAGCCTCCTGGAAAGAAATTAATTCTTAGCTAAGCCCTCCTCCCTAAGAGCTAGTCAAAGGCAACTGTGCACAATTTGAGACAGAGAAACTGAAGGATATTTCCCAAGCCAAATGGCTTTGTGCAAATCATTATGCTAAGAGAGGCAGTTTAGCAAAGTCCAGGCATATATGGCCAAAGACCTTTCCTTTCTCCCACCTCTCAGTTCTCTCCACTCCCACTTCTCATGCATTCCTGGAGAAACTTAGTCTGCAAGTTTCTTACTCATTGACAGTTGACTCATGCAAGCCCCTTTCCATCAGGACTATTGGATAGACAGAAAAACATATATATGAATATTTTTTACTCTCACCCAGAAAATTGGACTTGCCTAAGCTATAGAAAGGCCATTGTATCTCCCAAGGTATTTGAATTTCACATGAAAAATCAACTCCCAGACACAACCACTTACACATATAGTTTATTTAAAAATAAAATATTCATCTCTGTATTCTAACTGGATTCTAACATATTACCTTAGGTAGGGACTACTATCCATCTCCCCATTTTACACAAGATTCCCCAAGGCTCAAAGACACAAGTAGCCAAACTATGGTCCACAGGCCGAAGTCAGGCCCCTGCACCTGTTTTATATTGAAACACAGTGGTATCCATTCATTTACATATTTTTAATGGCTGCTTTAGCTATGATTCCAGAGTTGAATATTTTGGACAGAGACCATATGGTCCACAAAGCCAAAATTATTTATTATCTGGCCCTTTACAGAAAAAGTTTGCCAACTTCTACTAGAGAGAGAATCTGCCTTTCACTAAGTCACTACTCAGCAATTTTCCACAAGGCCTTGAGCCTGATGAATTTCCTAGGGCAAGTCAGATACATCCCTAGCCCAGCACATCTGACTCTTTCCACTCTGCCACACTGCCTTCAAAAGAACTGTTCAGTGTCTACAGGGCTCTCTGGCTGGGCCAGGAGAACCACAGATCAAACCACTGTTATAGAGCAACATACAGAGGAAGCACCCGGGGCTGTACAGGATGGAGTATACTATGAAAACAGAAGGGCTATTCCACCCGATTGCAAAGCCCTTACTTGCAAGTAATACCAAAGATGAACATACCCAAGACTTTTCCAAATGGCATCCATGACCTTGAGCTGAAGGCCCCTGGGACATTTGCCTGTGGTTCAACCCTTGGAGAGACCTCTGCAGACTTCTACCATTCTTAGAACTTTGCATGTCTAGTCTCTTGTGTTTTTACTGTTGTTGCTTCTGTTATTGTGGTTTGATTTCATTGATTTTTGAGGCTTTTAACTCTATTTAATAATTTGAGTCCTACATTCATAGAAAGATTTGATGGATGTTTATTTATTACCAGGAATGGCTTGATTTTTGAGGCTTTTAACTCTATTTAGTAAGTTGAGTCTTAGAGTCATAGAAAGATTTGATGGATGTTTATTTATTACCAGGAATGTGGAAATGTGGGGAAAGCCCACTGGAATCAAAAACTACCTTTGTAGGGCTTCCCTGGTGGCGCAGTTGTTGAGAATCTGCCTGCTAATGCAGGGGACACGGGTTCGAGCCCTGATCTGGGACGATCCCACATGCCGCGGAGTAACTAGGCCCATGAGCCACAACTGCTGAGCCTGTGCATCTGGAGCCTGTGCTCCGCCATGAGAGGCCGCGATAATGAGAGGCCCGCGCACTGTGATGAAGAGTGGCCCCCGCTTGCCACAACAAGAGAAAGCCCTTGCACAGAAACGAAGACCCAATACAGCAAAAATAAATTAATAAAAACTCCTACCCCCAACATCTTCTTAAAAAAAATTTTAAAAACTACCTTTGTAAAAATCCTAAAATGCCTATTGTGCATCAAGTAGTTCTAGAATTTAGAGATTGTTTTTTTGTTTGGAGGGGAGTTGTTTAGTTTTTCTTTAAGAGGATGGGGAAGAAGCAAGAAGTGGAGATAGGGAGTATAAGACTAACCAGCCTAGAATATATCCTCCTAGATGGCAAAACCCACCCATTTTACATAGCCAGGTATCCCCCAGTACCTTAAACACATACCCAGTGTGGCAAACGGCACTGCTCCGAACCTTGGAAACAAGACCAGAAAAGTACATACTCAAGGATGTACTGTTCTTGGAAGATTTCTGCACCAGACACAAACTTGTACACATTCAGCTTATGGTAAAAGAATTCTCATGTTGCAACTGGTTTGAGATTCCAGGAATGTGTGTGTTCAAATTTTTGTTTGAACATTTTGAGTAACTTGCAGCTTTTCATGTGTTTTATGTTTGATTTTGATGTAGTTATTTTTTATTGGAGTGTTTTTGAAGAAACGCCCTGTGGTAAGTACGGTGACCTGAGAGAGGGAAGAAACAGTCTTTCCCATCTCTGAAGGCTACAAATTACAACCTAGGAAAGCTGTTTCCTCCAAGAAGTGCTTCATCTCCAGGGTTTAAAAGTGAAACCTTAGCACAAGGAGTTGCCTGGTGAGAAGACAGCCAACAAGAGTGTTAGGCAGGCAGGAGAAGTGGGCAAGATAGTGGAGTAGGAAGACCCTGAACTCATCTCCTCTCATGGGCACACCAAAACTATAACTATTTACAGAGCAACTATTGATGAGAAAGACCAAAATCTAGCATAAAAGATCTTCCACAACTAAAGACATAAATAACCACAACAAGATGGGTAGGAGGGGTGGATTTGCAGTAGAGTCAAGACCCATACCCCCAGCTAGGTGACCCACAAACAGGAGGATAATTACAACTGCAGAGGTTCTCCCCAAGGAGCAAGTGCTCTGAGCCCCACACTGGGCTCCCCAGCTCAGAGATCCTGCACTGGGAAGACAAGGCCTCAGTATGTCTGACTTTGAAAACCAAGGGGGCTTATGTTCAGGAGGGTTGAAGGGCTGTGGGAAAGAGAGATATGCTCTTCAAGGGTGAGTGCAAAATCTCACATGCTCCAAGTCCCACTGTAGAGGAGTAGTTTGAAAGGAGCCTGGATCAGACCCACTTGCTGGCGAGCCTCCTAGGGAGGCAGGAGGCAACTGTAATGGAGACACTGGTGGCAGCCGTTTCTGGGACCTCATTCTACCACAATAAAACTAGCATTGGCAAGCACCATCTTGGAATCCTCCCTCTAACCATTAGCTCTGGGGGTTTACTCACGCACCAGTAAATTAGCAGCAGCCAAAAGCCCCACCCCCAGGCCAAACAGACAGCACGGGGGAAGCCTACTCCACCCTCCGGTGGCCCAGCAGACACCAAAGGAGGCACGGCCTCACAGCCAACCAGGCCAGGGGCCCACACAGAGGTACTCCTATAGCATGCAGGTGACCAGAGGGGAGCATGCAGGTGGGCCCCAGAGGAAGTCTCTGACATAAGATCACTTATCCAAGATTGGAAAATGCAAAAGACCTAACGTTTAGAAATAATGACAGTAAATTGGACAAAATGAGGAGACAAAGGTATATGTTCCAAATGAAGGAACAAGACACAACCTCTGAAAAACAGCTAAACTAAGTGGAGATAAGCAATCCATCTGATTAAGAGTTCAAGGCCATGATCATAGAGATGCTCCCTGAACAGGAGAAGAATGAATAAACATAGTAAGAATTTGAACAATGTGTCAGAAAATATGAAGACCCAAAGAGAGCTGAAGAATACAGTAAACGAAGTTTAAAAATACACTAGAAGGGGCTTCCCTGGTGGCGCAGTGGTTGAGAGTCTGCCTGCCAATGAAGGGGACACGGGTTCGTGCCCCGGTCCAGGAAGATCCCACATGCCGCAGAGCGGCTGGGCCCGTGAGCTATGGCCGCTGACCCTGCACATCCAGAGCCTGTGCTCCACAATGGGAGAGGCCAAAACAGTGAGAGGCTCACATACAGCAAAAAATAATAATAATAATACACTAGAAGGAATCAACAGTACAGAGAAATGGATTCATATCTAGAAAACAAACTAGTGAAAATCACCAAAGCTGAATAGAAAAAAGAATAAGAAGAATTTTAAAAGAATAAAGAATTTAAAAACTGAGCTTAAGACACTCCCTGTTACATCAAGCATGCTAATATTTGCATTTTACAGATCTCAGAAGGAGAAGAAAGTGAGAAAGGGGCAGAGAATTTATTTGAAGAAATAATAAATGAAAACTCCCCTAACCTGGGGACCAAATCAGACATTCAGCTCTACGAAGCACAGAGTCCAAAACAAGATGAAACCAAAGAGGTCCAAACCAAAGCACATTATAATTAAAATGGCAAAAATGAGAGAGAAAGAGAAAATCTTAAAAACGTCAAGAGAAAAGCAACTAGTTACATACAAGGTAACCTCATAAGGCAGTCAGCTGACTTTCCAGCAAAAACTCTGCAGACCAGAAGGGAATATCATGAGATATTCAAAGTGATGAAAGGAAAAAACCAAGAATGCTCTACCCAACAAGACTATCATCCAGATTTGAAAGAGAGCTTGAGAGTTTTACAGACAAGCAAAAGGTAAAAGAGTTCAGCACTGCAAAACCAGCTTTGCAAGAAATGTTAAAGGGACACCATTAAAAAGAAAAGAAAAAGCCAAAACCAGAAATGTGAAAATTACAAAAGGAAAAATCTCACTGGTAAAGGCAAACATACAGGAAAGGTAGTAGCTCAACCACTTATAAAGCAAGTAGAAAGGTTAAAACATAAAAGTAGTAAAATCATCTATATTCAAAATAAGTAGATAAATGACACACAAATGAAAAAGATGTAAAATACGACATCAAAAACATTAAATGTGGTGGGGAAGTAAAAATGTCAAGATTATTAGAATGCATTCAAACTTAAGAGATCATTAACTTAAAATAATCATACATATACACACAACACAGACACATAAACATATGCTGTTATATATGAACCTCAAGGTAACCACAAATGAAAAACCTCTAATAGATACACACACAAACAGAGAAAGGAATCTAAACATAACACTAAAGTGAGTCATCAAATCACAAGGAAAGGAACAAAAACAACTACAAAAACAAGTGGGGAAGACACTTAACAAAATGGCAATAAGTACAGACTCATCAATAACTTCTTTAGCTGTAAATGGACTAAATACTCCAATCAAATGACACAGAATAGCTGAAAACAGAAAAAAATCAAGGCCCATGCATATGCTGCCTACAAGAGACTCATTTCAGATCTAAAGACACAGACAGATTGAAAGTTGAGGGGATGGAAAAGCGTATTCCAAGCAAATGAAAACAAAAACAAATCTGAGATAGCAATACTTATATCACACTAAGTAGACTCTAAAACAAAGATTTTAACCAGAGACAAAGAAGGACATTACACAATGAAAAGGAATCAATCAATCAAGAAGATATAACAACTGTAAATATATACACACTCAACATAGGAGCACCTAAGTACAGAAAGCAAATATTAACAGACATAAGGGAAGAAATTGACAGTAGCACAGTAATTGTAGGGAACTTTAACTCCCCACTTACATCAATGGACAGATCATCCAGAGAGAAAATCAATTAGGAAACACTGGCCATAAACGACACATTAGACCAGATAGAATTGATACTTACAGAACATTTTATCCCCATAAACAGAATATACATTCCCTTCAAGTGCATATGGAACATTATCCAGGATCAAACATGTGTTAGGCCACAAAACAAGACTCATTCAATTTAAGAATACTGAAATCATATCAATCAAGCATCTTTTCTGACCACAACAATATGAAACTACAAGAAAAAAATTGCAAAAAAATACAAAAACCTGGAGTCTAAACAACATACTACTAATCGATGGGTCACTGAATGAATCAAAGATAAAATTAAAAAAATAACTGCATACAAATGAAAATATAAACACAAAATCTAAGTGACATAGCAAAAGCAGTTCTACAAAGGAAATTTATACTGATACAAGCTTACCTCAGGAAACAAGTGTCAAATAAAGAAAAACCTCAATCTAACTTTATAGATAAAGAAACTAGAAAAACCATAACAAACAAAACCCAAAATTAGTAGAAAGAAATCATAAAGACCACAGCAGAAGTGAATGAAATAGAGACTTAAAAAATTAGGAAAGGTGAAACTAAGAGCAAATTCTTTGAAAAGATAAACAAAATTGATAAACCTGTAGCCAGACTCATCAAGAAAAAGAGGGAGAAGACTCAAATCAACAGAATTAGAAATGAAAAAGAGGTAACAACTGACACTGCAGATATACAAAGGATCGTGAAAGATTACTGCGAGCAACTATACACCAATAAAATAGACAACCTAGAAGAAATGGACAAATTCTTAGAAAGATACAACCTTCCAAGACTGAACAAGAAATAGAAAATATGAACAGACAAATCACAAGCACTGAAACTGTCACTGTGATTCAAAAATCTTCCAATAAGTGAAAGTCCAGAACCAGATAGCTTCACAGGTGAATTCTATCAAAAATTTAGACATGAGTTAACATCTACCCTTCTGAAACTCTTCCAAAAAACTGCAGAGGAAGGAACACACCCATGCTCATTCTATGAGGCCACCATCACCCTGATACCAAAACCAAAGATACCACAAAAAAAGAAAATTACAGGCCAATATCACTGATGAACATAGATGCAAAAACCCTCAACAAAATACTAGCAAACAGAACCCAACAACACATTAAAAGGATCATACACCATGGTCAAGTGGGATTTATGCCAGGGATGCAGGATTCTTCAATATATGCAAATCAAACAATGTGATACACCATATTAATAAACTGAAGAATAAAAACCATATGATCATCTCAATAGATGCAGAAAAAGTGTTTGACAAACTCAACACCCATTTATGATAAAAACTCTCCAGGAAGCAGGCACAGAGGGAACCTACCTCAACATAATAAAGTCCATGTATGAAAAATCCACAGCAAACATCATTCTCAATGGTGAAAAACTGAAAGCATTTCCTCTAAGATCAAGAACAAGACAAGAATGTCCACTCTTACCACTTTTATTCAACATAGTTTTGGAAGTTCCAGCCACAGCAATTAGAGAAGAGAAAGAAATAAGAGGAATCCAAATTGGAAAAGAAGTAAAACTGTCATTGTTTTCAGATGACGTGATACTATACATAGAAAATTCTAAAGACACTACCAGAGAACTTCTAGAGCTCGTCAATAATTTCAGTAAAGTTGCAGGATGCAGAATTAATACACAGAAATCTCTTGCATTACTATACTCTAACAACAAAAGTTCAGAAAGAAATTAAGGAAATAATCCCATTAATCATTGCATCAAAAAGAATAAAATACCTAAGAGGCAAAAGACCTGTATGCAGAAAACTATAAGACACTGATGAAAGAAATCAAAGACAAAATAAACAGATGGAAAGATATACCATGTTCTTGGATTGGAAGAATCAATACTGTCAAAATGACTATACTACTCAAAGCAATCTACAGATTCAATGCAATACGTATCAAATTACCAATAGCATTTTACACAGAATTACAACAAAAAAGTTTACAATTTGTATGGAAACACCAAAGAACACAAATAGCCAAAGCAATCTTGAGAAAGAAAAACGGAGCTGGAGGAATCAGGCTCCCTGACTTCAGACTACACTACAAAGCTACAGTCATCAAAACAGTATGGTACTGGCAGAAAAACAGAAATACAGATCAATGGAACAGGATAGAAAGTCCAGAGATTAACCCAAGCACTTATGATCAACTAATCTATGACAAAGGAGGCAAGAATATATAATGGAGAAAAGGCAGTGTCTTCAATAAGTGGTGCTGGGAAAACTGGACAGCTACATGTAAAAGAATGAAATCAGAACACTCCCTAACCCCATACACAAAAACAAACTCAAAATGGATTAAAGACCTAAATGTAAGGCCATAAAACTCTTAGAGGAAAACACAGGCAGAACACTCTGACACAAATCACAGCAATATTTTTTTTGATCCACCTCTTAAAGTAATGAAAATAAAAACTAAACTAAACAAATGGGACCTAATTAAACTTAAAAGCTTTTTCACAGCAAAGGAAACCATAAACAAAATGAAAAGACAACCCACGGAATGGGAGAAAATATTTACAAATTAAGCGACCAACAAGATTAATCTCTAAAATATACAAACAGCTCATGTAGCTCAATATCAAAAAAACCCCAAACAACCCAATCAAAAAATGGGCAAAAGACCTAAATAGGCATTTCTCCAAAGATGACACACAGATGGCCAAGAGGCACATGAAAAGATGGTCAACATCATTAATTATTAGAGAAATGCAAATCAAAACTGTCAATACAATGAGGTACCACTTCACACCAGTCAGAATGGTCATCAAAAAATCTACAAACAATAACTGACGAGGGTGTGGAGAAAAGGGAAGCCTCCTACACTGTTGATGAGAATGTAAATTGGTAGAGCCACTACGGAGAACAGTATGGAGGTTCCTTACAAAACTAAATATAGAACTACAATATGATCCAGCAATCCCACTCCTGGGCATATATCCAGAGAATACCATAATTCAAAAGGATACATGCACCCTAATGTCCATAGCAGCATTATCTACAATAGCCAAGACATGGAAGCAACCTAAATGTCCATCAACAGAGCAGTGGATAAAGAAGATGTGGTACATATATACAATGGAATGTTACTCAGCTGTGAAAAAAAAAGAACAAAATAATGCCATCTGCAGCAACATGCATGGACCTAGAGATAGTCATACTGAGTGAAGTAAGTCAGAGAATGACAAATATCATATGATATCACTTATATGTGGAATCTAAAAAAAAATGGTACAAATGAACTTATTTACAAAACAGAAATAGAGTCACAAATGTAGAAAACAAACTTATGATTACTGGGGGGAAGAAAGGGGATGGATAACTTGGGAGATTGGAATTGACATATACACACTATATATAAAATAGGTAACTAATACGGACTTACTGTATAGTACAGGGAACTCTACTCAACACTCTGTAATGGCCTATATGGGAAAAGAATCTAAAAAAAAAGCAGATATCTGTATGTATATAACTGATTCACTTTGCTGTACACCTGAAACTAACACAACGTTGTAAATCAATTTTATTCCAATAAAAAATAAAGAATAAAAGCAAACTATAGGACCTCCCTGGTGGTGCAGTGGTTAAGAATCTCCCTGCCAATGCAGGGGACACAGGTTCGATCCCTGGTCCAGGAAGATCTCACATGCCGCAGAGCAACTAAGCCCATGCACAACAACTACTGAGCCTGTGCTCTGGAGCCCACGAGCCACAACTACTGAGCCTGCTTGCCACAACTACGGAAGCCCATGTGCCTAGAGCCCGTGCTCTGCAACAAAGAGAAGTCACCACAATGAGAAGCCTGCACACCACAACAAAGAGTAGCCCCCGCTGGCTGTACCTAAAGACCGTGCACAGCAAAGAAGACCCAATGCAGCCATAAACAAATAAATAATGTCTACTTTAAAAACAAAACAAAACAAAACAAAACATACAAAGAACTCATACAACTCAACGTCAAAAACAAAACAAAACAAAAAAACCACCTGATAATAAAAATGGGCAGAGGACCTGAATAGATATTTTTTCAAAGAGAATATACAGAAGGCCAACACATGAAAAGATGCTCAACATCACTAATCATCAGGAAAATGCAAATCAAAACCACAATGAGATACCACCTCACACCTGTCAGAATGGCTATCATCAAAAAGACAACAAATAACAAGTGTTGGCGAGGGTGTGGAGAAAAGGGAACCCTAGTACACTGTTGGTGGGATTGTAAATTGATACAGCCACTATGGAAAATAGTATGGAGATTCCTTAAAATTTGAAAATAGAACTGCCACAGAATCCAAAAATTTCACTTCTGAGCATTTACCCAAAGAAAGCAAACACACTAATTTGAAAAGGTATTTGCATAGCAATATTCATTGCAGCATTATTTACAATAGCCAAGATATGGAAGCAAGCTAAGTGTCCATTGACAAACAAATGGATCAAGATACAACACACACACACACACACACACAGAGGAAGATTACTCAGCCATTTAAAAACATGATATCTTGCCATTTGCGACAACATGGATGATCTAGAGGGTATTATGCTAAGTGAAATTAGTCTGACAGAGAAAGACAAACACTGTATATTATCACTTACATGTGGAATATAAAATATGAAACAAATGAATGTAATAAAACAGAAATGAACTTACAGAGAACATACTAGTGGTTACCAGTGGGGAAATGGAAGCGAGGAAGGGCAAGATAGGGGTAGGGTATATAAGAAGTATATAAGTTTATATAAGAAGTATAAACTCTATGTATAAAATACATAAGCTACAAGGATATATTGTACAGCACAGGGAATATGGCTAATATCTTATCATAATTTTAAAAGGAGTATAATCTATAAAAATCACTATGTTGTACCCCTGAAACTAATATAATATGGTAAATCAACCATACTTCAATAAAAAAAATAAGTTTTTTTTAATTAAAAAAAAACCTTTTAGGTCTAAACAATAAAATACAATGAGCGGAGCTTGTAAGGTTATTGATTTAAATAAACCAACTGTAAAAGAAAAAGACAAATGCCATATGATCTCACTTATATGTGCAACCTAAAAAACAAGATAAACAAAACAAACTCACAGATACAGAGAACCAACAGATGGTTGCCACAGGGGAGACGGTTGGAAAGGATGAGAAATAGGTAAAGGAGATTAAGAGGTAAAAACCTCCTGTTATAAAATAAATAAACCACAGGAATGTAATATACAGCATAAGGAATATGGTCAATAATACTGCAATAGTTTTGTATGGGGACAGATGGTTACTTATCATGGTGATTATTTCACAATGTATGCAAATGTCAAATCATTATGTAGTACATCTGAAACTAACATAATATTGTACAAACTATATTTGTACAATAAATAAATAAATTTTTTTAAATTATATTTTTTAAATATATATAAAATAAATTTTTTAAAAATAATAATAACACACAAAAGATGTCTTTCAAAAAAGGGTGTTAGGCAATGGTTCTACTGGGCTGGGTCTCAGTGCCCTGGGATTCATCCTCTTCTTTTGCCTTAACTCTCCCAACACATATTATCTGACACATCATCAGACAGGGTATCTTATACCTCAAGGGAAATATGAGCTCACAGGTACTGCTGCAGAACAAATTTGTAATGTACAAATTGAGCAACTCTCCCAGGAGGCAGAAGAATAAAGAGATAGAAAATATATAAGAGCATTTTAGATCTGTGGAGGAAGGGAAAACTGTCTATATCTGGATAATGGGACTTAGAAAGAAACACAAAAAAATAAAGAGGAGAAGATGTTTGAAGAAATAATGAGGATAAATTTCCTAGAAATAAAGCTAGATCAAAGATCTGAAATTTAAAAGACCCATAGAATTCAGACAGAAGATATAAGGTAAAGTACACCTCTATCTAGAAATGTAATTTAAGATTGGCAAAGACAAAGCAAAAATTCTAAAAGCATCTGGATTGAAGAAGATCACCTATAAAAGAATAAGAATCGTATCGTAATTACAACTATTAACCCTAATACAAGGTACAAGAAATTAATGGAGCAGTTAAAGTACTGAAGAAAGATACATTCAAAACTAGATTTTTTCCAAGCAACCAAATTGTCATTCAAATATGAAGACATAATAAAATACTCTTGGGCACACAGGCTTCACTAGTTTTTTTTGCTACACACAAGCACACACACACAAACACACACACACAAACATAACAGTAAGATTGTGTACTTCTGAAACACATTCAGAAGTACAAGAAATATGGGAAATAATGTGTATCAAATTTCTTGGTAAGATATATTACTATCCAAGCAATTTTAAAGGACAAAGAGGAAGAGAATGTATAACTCTAATAAACTAGAAAAAAATTCTAGAAAATATCAATATGATGGAGCTGGTGGGGGAGACAAGAAGTGTAAGAAAGAATGTGAGTGTTCTCTTGTTAAGGGCAGTATATAAATATTGACATGTTTAAAGAATCAGTGGAGATAAATAAACATGAGTCTTATGATGAAGGCAACTACCTGAAGTAAAAAATACAGCATGACTTTTCAACAAGCAAATACAAAAACATAAGTTCCAACTATCCAATGGAAGACAGGAAAAGGGAAAAAAAGAGAATGGAGAATCTGAACCTGTTATTCTTTTCAGTTTATCTATCAGGTAAGTCACATAATTCTCCAAAGTCAAGAATACCTTCTCCTGATGTTAACTTCTAGTGGATATTTTGCTTTACTTTTTGTACTTAGGAATCTGATGCACCTAAAACTTTTGCATATGGAACCAGAGGAGCATCAAAGAATAAAAAAGCGCTAGTTAATGAAAAGATTTTCTTATCCCTACTGCTCTTCAGTGCCACCTTTGCCCTAAATCAAATGACCACATGAGTATTTTTTGGATGTTCTATTCTGTTCCAGTGATATATGTCTATCCTGACACCACTATCATACTGCTTTGATTCTGTAGCTATGTACTGTAACAAACCTGGATATCTCCTAACTTTATTCTTAAAGAAAGTCTTGGCTATTCTTAGACCTTTGCATTTCCATATACTTTTCCCAATTAGTTTGTCAATTTCTACACACACACACACACACACACACACACACACACACACACACACACAGAAACCTGGCATACTGATAGGAATTACATCTTTAAACTGTTGAGTCTTCCAATCCAGAAATATGATATAGCTATTTATTTAGGCTTTCTTTAATTTCTCTCAATATTTTTCATTTTCTGAGAAGAGAGCTCACAAATTTTTGCTAGATATAGTTCTATATAGTTGATTTTTTGAAAATTGAATAATTTTCTAATAAATTATTGCTGATATATACAATGTATAATTTTGTATATTGACCATATATTTGGCAAGCTTGCTAAATTAGCCTATTCTAAATAATATACCTATAAAGTATTTTGGGTTTTCTATGATATATCAAGTGTTTGATTTCTTCTTTTATAGACATTATTCTTTTCTCTTTTTTTTTGTTCTTTATTGTGCTGGCTGCCTAGGCTCTTGGATGCAAATGCTGAATAGACAATGATGATAGTGGATATATTTTTCTTGTTTCTTATTTCAAAAAGGAGACGTAGCTTTCAGTATTTCAACATGAGGGTAATGTTTCTTGGAGGTTACTTGTGAGTACTCTATCAAATTAAGGAAGTTTCATTCTATTGACAGCTTTCCATGAGTTTATTATCATAAATATTAATTTTTAATGGGCTTTCTGCATCTATGGAGATAATCTTATGATTTTCCTTTGTTCTTTCATACAGTGCATCACATTGTTTGATATTTGAATTCTGAACCAGCCTTACATTCCTGGCACAAAAAAAAAAAACCCAAACCCACCCCCCAAAAAAAAAAAAAAAACTTGGCCCTGATATAGTATCCTTTTTATATAGTGCTGGATTCTGTTTTCTAACACTAATTTTGGATTTTTTTAATCTATATTCATGAGTGAGATTGGCCTGTAATTTAACTTTTCTGTAACGGTCGCATCAGATGATGTTATCAAGATTAAGCAGGTCTTATCAAATGAGCTTGGTCCATGACAGGGAGAATGCTTCATGCCACATGGAGGAGCCGTCAGCCACCGGCTGCCTGATGGCCTGAGCAAGCAGTACCCAGACATGCAGTGAACTGACTGACTGTTGATCTAGCTGGTGGCATTGCATACCTGGCCAGATGGGTGCTGTGAGCTAGGACTGTGGGCAGGGGAACTGGCCAGGCCACAGACAGTTGAGCATAGGCACTGTTACATCTTCTACTCTGCTCATCTGTATACACCCTTCAAAATAACAGCTTTTGCCTCAGTATTCCAGGGTTTCTTTTCTCACAGAATCCAACAGAGTTGCAGTTCTTCATGTGCCAGCCCTGAGCTGAGTAAAAAACTTCCAGCAGAGATGATGAAAATGACAAACTCCGTAACTTTCCAAGGTTACCTGCCAAACTGTCACTGAATTTACTGCTATATCCACTGCAAAGCTCATTTAGCATCATGCTGTGTTGATATCCAAGTCCTTTCGTGTTAGTCAACATCAAGCCCACCTCTTTAATTCTGGGTGAATGTGGGCTGTGACCCAGCAGAGGACAGGCCCTCTCCCTGGTGAACATGCTGTAGTGGACATCTATTGTAAAAACTATAAAATTACCCTTGGTTGGAAATATGAACTTGCCTTTGAGAGCAACAGCGATAAGAGATGAAAGTTTATTACTGAACTTGCTCATGTGTTCAAAGACAATTGTTGAGAGAGAAATAGAATTTCCATTCTATTTTGAATCCATTTTTGTGAAAGAGACTGTAAACAAGATAGAAACAAAGGAGCCCCGTGGATGACAATATTTCTTGAAATTTAACCTCACAGACTAGCTGCAAAGCTCATGACACTCTATTTCTCTGGTTATTCTTGGAGAAGATAGCCCCTTCTTGTATATATCTCCTCATCTTTAAGTTATTTCTGAAGTTCTTGATGAACTTTTTTAAACAATCCCACGTTTTAGAGAATGAACTGATGCTTCATCTATCAACTTTCTTCTTTTAAGCTATGTTTTTAATGCAGAATTTAGTTATGCAGGTAAATGCCTTTACTCGTGTTCAGTAGATAAAATGATAATTTCTCAAGAATATAGGAATGGAGTCTCTTTTATATAAAAATGTCTCACCACTGATCTTTATTAGAGTGAAGGCAAGGGAGTGCTGTAGGTCATACTACAAAAAAACTGCAAACACTGTAAATTAAATGGGTATTCATTTTGGAGATTAATTGCTAAGTTATAGTGCTCAATTAAATACCTTCCAGAATGTGTCACTAAGTCTATATATCAGTGTTTTTACTTTTGCTCAAAAACAGAGAAGCTCACAACTTTATATAGGTTAATGGAGAAATGTGTCTAATGTTAATATCTTGTCTCTTTAAGCAATGAGGTATCTTATCTAAAAAGCAAGTGAACTAGTTGTTATAAATGGCTGCCTACATAGAGAAAGATGCATTCATTATTAAAGAAATATTTATCTCTTGTTCAGTTATTGAAATTGGAAAATTGTACCTTTAATGGAAGCAGTAACTTATACATCAGTAGATTATTTTATGACTGGTTCAATGAAGATAAGAGTTCCTAGTCTACTATCAATTTACTTGAAGAATAATTAGTTTTGCAAATCAAAGGTGCTAGAACCAAAAGGAAAATTAAATACCCCAGACTTTATTTTAAAATTTTTTCAGAAGGTTAAAGCTACAAGATAGGTTTTAAATTTAAGTGAATTGATATTTGCTTTGTGGATTTTTTTAAAAACTGAGCTGGGAAATTTTCGCTTTCCTACCTACTAGAAGAGACTGTGTAAAACTGGTATTGTTCCTTTCTCAAGTAATTAGTAAAACTCAGAGAAGCCATCTGAGCCTGGAGCTTTCTTTGAGTGAAGGTTTTAAATTACTGATTTTTTTTTTTTTTTTTAATTCTCGTAGCAGTCTTCTTCTTGTCAAGTTGCGTTTTTCTAGTAGGTTTTCCATTTCATCTAAATTTGGTACTTCCGTATTTCTAGTAAATTGTCCATTTCATCTAATTTTCTAATGCATTGTCCTAATATTGTTCATAATATTTTTATGTCATTTAATGTCTGTAGGATACACAGTAAAGTCTCATTTTCATAACTACCTTATTGTTGCTCAATTTGGCCAATGTGTTTATTACTAATTATTCAAACCAGCTTTGGGCTTCAATAATCTTCTCTATTGTACATTAGGAAATGTTTTCATTAATATCTGCTCCAATTTTTATTATTTTTTCTTTTTTCTTTGGGTTTGTTGTTTTTTCCTCTAACTTTTTATCCTTAAATCATTTACTTTAATAGATGCTTAGATCATTTACTTTTACATTTTTCTTTTATAATATATGCATCTAAGGCCATAAACTTCTTTGTGCAGAGCTTTAGCTGTATCCCACAATACATCATATGAAAATGTCCTATTTTCATTTTAATTCAGTTGAAAATACATTTTTTAACATCTTTATTGGAGTATAATTGCTTTACCATGGTGTGTTAGTATCTGCTTTATAACAAAGTGAATCAGCTATACATATACATATATCCCCATATCTCTTCCCTCTTGCGTCTCCCTCTCTCCCACCCTCCCTATCCCACCACTCTAGGTGGTCACAAAGCACCAAGCTGATCTCCCTGTGCTATGCAGCTGCTTCCCACTACCTATCTATTTTACATTTGGTAGTATACATATGTCCATGCCACTCTCTCACTTTGTCCCATCTTACCCTTCCCCCTCCCCGTGTCCTCAAGTCCATCTCTAGTAGGTCTGCGTCTTTATTCCCGTCCTGCCCCTAGGTTCTTCATGACTTTTTTTTTCTTTTTAGATTCCATATATATGTGTTAGCATACGGTATTTGTTTTTCTCTTTCTGACTTACTGCACTCTGTATGACGGACTCTAGGTCCATCCACCTCACTACAAATAACTCAATTTCATTTCTTTTTATGGCTGAGTAATATTCCATTGTATATATGTGCCACATCTTCTTTATCCATTCATCTGCCAATGGACACCTAGGTTGCTTCCATGTCCTGGCTATTGTAAATAGAGCTGCAACGAACATTGTGGTTACATTCTAATTTATACTGTGATCTCGCCTTTGCCCCATAGATTTTTAGAAGTGTACTACTTAACTTTCATACATTTTGGAGTTTTCTACTTTTCTTTTGCTTAATGATTTCTTTCCACTGGTTTAAATAACACAGTTCCTATAATTTTAATCTTTAAAATTTCTTGAGACCCATTTATTTTATGACACAACGTATGTTCAACTTTGATAAATTTTTCAAGTGCGTTTAGAAAAAACGGATTTTGCAGCCACTGGGTACAGTGAAGGGTATGCCTATTTTGTCGTCTTTCATTGTGTTGCCCAAACCTTTTATATCTGTATTGAATTTTCTAATTCTTCTATCACTTACTAAGAAAAAAGTATATTAAAAATCTCCCACTATGATGGTGAATTTGACTATTTCTCTTAATTCTGTCATTTTTTGCTTGTGATATTTTGAAGCTAAATTATTAGTTACATATACATTTAGAATTATATCCTGGTGAATAAACCTTTTATCATTATCAATATTCTTATCTGTAGTATACTTTTTGCTTTAAAATAAACTTTTTCTCTTTGCACTTTATTAGTTCACGTGTTCTGTGTTCTGGTTTCTATCCTTTCTTGCCTTCTATTAGATTAAGTGGTTTATATTATTTCATCTTTTTCTCTCCATTATGTAATTTTATATACATACATTCTTTTGTCATTTGTTTAATGATTACCTTAGCAATTACATCTTTGACCTCTTAAAATCTTTTATCACTTCTCAATGCAAGGCCTTTAGAACACTTCAACTCTATTTACTACTCACTTGACCAGTGTTTTAATTGCATATGCATCTTTATTTCTTATTCAATTTTGAAAGAATTTTTAAGAACATAAAATTCTAAGTGGTCAGTTATTTTCCTTCAGCACTTTAAAGATATCATTCCCTTCTCTGATTTTTCCACTTCTGTTGAGAAATTAACTGTTGGGATCATGGTTGCTCCTTTAATGGTAATATAACTTTTTTTTCCCCCCTTTGCCTGTCTTTCAAATTTTTTTCTTTGTCTTTGGTTTCTAGCAGTTTCTCTCTAATGTGCCAAGATGTGGTTTTATTTTTATTTATCCTGCTTGGTGTTTATATTATTTCTTAAATGTGGGATTTCACATGTTTTATCATATTTGGAAAGTTCACAGCCATTATCTCTTCGAATATTGCTCCTGCTGCATCTACCCTCTTCTCCTTTTGGAATTCCAGCTTCAGATGTTACAGCTTTTCATGATGATCCATGTAATGTTTAGTTTCTTTTATCTATTTTCCATCTTTCTGTCTCTCCACGTTTTGTCTAAAAGATCTTCCTGACCTATCATCCAGTTCACTGAAGTTTTTCCTCAGCTTGCTTTAAACTGCTGTTAAATTCAATCCACTGCATGCTTAATTTCAATTATTATTTTTTATCCCTAGAATTTCTATTTGGTTCTTTTTCATAAGTTCTGGTTTTCTGCTGAAATTTTTAATTCTCTCTCTTAATTCCTTATGCATGGTTATTTACAAGTCTGTGTCTGATAATCCCATTGTCTGATGCCCTAGGAGGCTGTTTCTATTTTCTTATTGTCTCCTTTGATTTATGGTCAAGTCTTGTCTACTTTTACGCCTGGTTGTTTTTGTTGGAATTTTAATATTATTAAAAACTGTAGAGATGATCTGAACCTTTGAATATGTTAGCTTTCTAGAGAGGATTTAATTTTCTACTGGCAGGCAAGGAGATTGGGGCATGAGCAATCCAGATCACCATAATCCAATTAGGGTTTGAGATTATTCAAAAACTAAACTCCAGTTTCTGCAAGGGCTGGTCTACTTCTTGTATACCCTTAATCATCGAGTGATATTAAACTCTCTGTGGTTTTGACTCAAAGATTGCAGTTTACTTGGTCCCCTTCTCTCTGAAGGGCACTGAAATCCAACTTTTGGCATTAACAAACACATGAGCCTGTTGAAAATTCTGTTCAGCTCTTTATCATCAAGTGAAACAAGCAAATACCTCCAGGGTAAAACCATTCCCAAATGCTCACTCTTCTTCATGCCTTCTTTCCCAGATCCTGGCCCTGGAATAGCTCAGTGCCTTTCTTATAGATTTGAAAGGCCTTTAAAAAAGAATTTTTAAAGATCTGAACAGCTCTTCTAGTTGTCCTAAGTGGGAATATCGGGCTAAAGCAGATTGTACAACATTACCAGAAGTCTCTTCACTGCATTTTTTAAAGCTCAAATCTCTCAATGTTCTTTTAGATACCACTTATCTTTTAAAAGATTTATGGTGTCCATTTCTTCACCTCATACTCACAATTCGACTCTCATCTTTTCCCTCAATGGTCCACCAAAAAATCTAAGGCAAAAGTCATCAATGACCTATTTTGCTAAGTCAACAGGATCCTCTTCAGCCATCTTCTCCTTCAACTTCTCAGCCACATTTGTCAACTGTTGGTATCTCCCCCTTTTCCCTCTTTATACCTTACAAATTCTGAATCAAGCGTCTATGCTGCCTATTCAAAAATAAATAAATGCACTTCATAAGGAAATAGCCCAATTCCATGATTAGAAGACAATTCTTTCAGCTCAAAATTTTGAGCAACTTGAAATGCAAATACCTCAGGAAAGGTATAGCAGATCTATGTGCATTCTTGCTTACACTACCTTCAACTTACTTGCTAAAGAGAGAAAAAGAGAAACAATTTTTAAAGTTCACTTCTGTCCACAATTTCTTTCATTGAAGAGCTGTCCTAGAATAAGTGTACAATGAGGATGAGAATTCCTCTCTTAGTTCCTATGTATTTCTCCTTGAGTTAACTTATCACTCAAAGTTCAACCCTCATGTTTAAAAATACAACATATGCGCCCTGTAAAATATCCCTAAAATATAAGCAAAATACTTCATTTTGTCAACTCGTAGAACTGGTCTAAAACACGTAGGAAAAAAATATATCTGTGCTTGACTTTTCTGAAAGATATGTATTGATATGTATCTGTTTATATAGCAGATACTCTGTTATTCTTTACGGTGCCCATGGTGATTTAAGCAATTTTTGCTCACTTTAACACCATACCCCACAATATATATATTACAATTCCACTGTAAGTCATTATCAATTATTTATATGTTTAAGTCAACAAATGTATACTGAATGCTTACTATTTGTTAGGAATTCTTTTGGTACTGGAGATCCAGGAAGCACACAGATTTAGTACGAAGCTTGAGTATAAAAGTTATAAACGAATGTGATCTGTGCTACAATGATAGTCTGAAGAGAGCTTAGGAGACAGATATACCCTTACTGCTGACAGCATTTTGCTTCCCATTATACGGAAGAAGCTGACTGCCTTCAAACACCAAGAAAGCAGCCACAGGTTGCCTTCTAAATTTGGGGAAACCCAGTGCTGCATTTCAACACCGTAAGAGCCACTGAAATGGGAGACTCAGAGCAGTACCTGGGCTCCGGAGCCCTCCGACCACATGTCAAGGAGCTGCACTAAATACTCTCCTTGAGCTCTCCAGCTATATGAGTCTACAGTAACCAATTTCCTGTTGGAACCCTCCAAGCAAGAAACACACCCAGCGGGAGGTCTGACCCACCACAGATGTCTCATACGATATATATTTAACTGCCTTCTTTTCCTATATCCAGTAACCCCCAAATGGCTATCATTAAGATGCTTTTTACTGCCCCTCTACCTATCCATCATCAAAAAGGGAACATTGGATGCTCCTGAAGACAGAGACAAAAGGTTTTTTAGGGCAGGGACTTCCGAAGGTAATTTCTGCCCTCACACCTTTGAGTGGGTCCCTGAGGCTGGGCAGATTTAAACAGACCCAAGTTAACTGGCTCAGATTTTCTTTGTCAGTATATATCCTAATATTTGTACCCTACAAGGACGTACAGAGAAGAAAGAACTAAATCTGTGGGAGGAGAAAGGGTCATTAAAGGTCATAAGAGAAGAGTTTTCTTGGATTGGGGTTAAGAATAAGTAAGAGTTCACAAGGCAGATTAAAGCTGGGGAGAACATTTCAGGCAAAAGAGTAACGGACAATGGCATAGAAGAGTAGTATAAATGAAGAACAAACAATTTTTTATTTTTTACATTTTTATTTATTTATATCTCTTCCCAAATTTCATCTGTTTGTTTATGACAAGGCTGTCTTTTCTGCATTATTTTTATGAACAGCAGGTCCCATCATTAATTTGAAGCACTTCTATGTTATTCTTGATCCTTCTTGGGGAAGTAATTATTTTATCTGCCTATTAAGAACTTTTCATAAACCAACAGATTAGTAGTGTACCGTTCATACTTTGGGCACCCCATAAGACCCCTCCTCCACCACAATTTGCTATTTCAATAATCTGTTCTAACACATGGCCTGCATCTCTTATTGACTGGAGTCTCTCCTCAAATATCTGTCAAGGGGATAAGAATGTACCAGTGTATTGCCGTCAATGCTCTAGAAAAACAAATTATGTAATACAGTTTTTACTCTCAAGTTTATGGTCTCACTGGGAAGGCATGACAAAAATCCCAGCAAGGATTGAACAATTCAAGGCAGCATAAACACAAAGGCATACTTTTCTTGCTTTGCTGTTAAACAGCTTCATGTTGTCCTGTCCAAACTGGCTTGCATTGTGCCACAGATGACACTCATGATAATTTTTTGGTTTAAAAAAGTGCCACTAAAAAGAATATAGGTTAACATCTCAATAACAAGGGACCTCAAGTTCTACTCTATCGATAATTCTACCACCTTGCCCAGCTGGAAAAGGAGGGTGACAGTTAACCTACAGCCCTAGACATTTGAAGATGAATTTCAAATGTATCAGGAAAATAAAGGAATCTCAGCTGTCACTGACTCGACTGGGCATGAAAAGTGAATTGCAGCAGCGCAGGGCCAAGAGAAAAGATATTTTAGAGGAAAAACATCTAGGTAATGGGAGCAGATCTAGTTTCACAAAGTTCAGCTTGGTAAGCAGAATATAGTAATCTCTCAATCTGACAGGTAAGCAGGTTAAACCCAGAGAAGGAATTACTGTCCTCGCTCTGCAAAGATCTAGGTAAGCAGGCAGGTAAGCAGGTAGGTTCTGCAAGCAGATAAAGGACCTAGGCGCCGAAGTTTGGCTAAGTGACAAAACTCCAGGTTTTGGGTAGGGTGTGGTAAAAATAGGTCCCAAATCATTCATTCATGCAAAAATATTTTTGGAGCCAATTCTGTACAGGGCTATGTACCAGGACCTGAAGTACTGGGGTAAACAAAACAAGCATTGATCCCTTCCCTTTAAGAAATGTATACTCATTAAGGGGAACAAAAGTAAGTAAAAAAAACAAAAGAAGTATACATTGTCATTAGTGTTATGAAAAACACCAAATAAGGCACTGAGGTAGAGAATGTGATGGGAAAGGACCCTAATTTAGAACTGATGGTCAGGGCGTGTTCTCTGGGGCAGTGTTATTTAAGATGCAATGCAAAGGATGAGAAAGAGCTAGCCATAAGAAAGGACAGCATTCTAGACAGAGGTGCAGCATGTGCAAAGGCACCGAGGTACGAAAGTAGTTGGTGTGTGAAGAGATAAAATAAGATCAGTATAGGCGGGGCAGGCTGAAAATTGGAAAAGTGGTTTGGCTTGTTCAGCAGAGACCAGCTCATGAAGGGTCTTGTAAAGCATGGCAAGAAGCTTGGATTTTATTCCAAATTCATTGAATGAATTCAAATTCCTTTTATGGAATAAAAAGGATACAATGTAACCTATAATACGAGAGTATCACTTCGGCTGTTAGGAAGAGAAGTGATTAAAGGAGGGCAAGAAGAAAAGTGGGAAAACAAATTAGGAGACAGACGGTGGGAGATTAGACCCAGTGAAATGGTGGAGATGGAGATAAAGGGATGAATTTAAGATATATTTTGGAGTTTGAATTGAGACCTTATTGCTGGATAGAAGGTAAGGACTTAGGGAGTTGGAGAAGTAGGGATGACTTCCAGATTTCAAGCCAGAAAAACTAGAAAATTGTTACTATCAATTTCCATGTTGGAGAACACCAGAAGGATGAGAGAAATTTGAAGGGCAAAACAGATATGCTACCTTTGAGATATGTGTAAGGCCTCCAACTAGAGATATGAAATAGATTTGTGAATCTGGAGCTACGATAAGAGGTTTGGCTAATGACATAAATGTTAGTGTTAGTCTAAAATGGTATGGACAAGACCACCATGGTGAGAGAAGTAAGAGGGGAAAATGTATAGTTAAGGATCAATCCGTAAGGAATCCCATAAGGTAAAGCAAAGTTCTCAACCTGGCTTCACGCTAGAATCACATAGGAATGCCTGTGAAATGGTTCTGCAGCCGTCAGTGCCCTCTTTTGATAACACTCAGTCACTGCTGTCTAAGTGTGAATTCCTACAAATGCATTAAAGTCCCAACCAATTGCTCTAAAAAAAAAAATGAGGTTGGAGAAATGGCTATTGGATTTGGAAACATGAATGTTTATGATAACTTCTGCAAGGAGAATTTCAGTTCTCAGCTTTAGACACTCTGGGGTTTCGGGAGGGTTATTAAGATCGTCTTAATTAACAAACTTGGGCTGCAAGCTTGACTTAGTGCCAAGACTTCTATGTAGTCCCGACAGCTCCTTAAACTCCCCAGTCCTGTCTGGGCTTGGGATTGGGATATGGAAGTTGGGGAATAGACTCAAATAAGAGAAGGAAGACTACAAGGAACTACAAGTCAACAGAAGAAAAGAACAAATACACAAATTGGTATTAAATGGTCAATATTTCATGATAATGCAACTGAGGCACAGGTGAAACAATTATTCAATCCAAGATGCGATTTTTGGATCAATTCAACAAGTATTTCAAGCTCTGAATAGGTGGTATAGGAGAGTAGGCTTGCCCTATTTAGCAAATAAATATGTAGGAGGTCTAGTTAAATTTGAACTTCACATAAACAAGAAATATTTTTTCAGTATTTGGAACATGCTTAGACTAAATTTTTTTCACTATTTATCTGAAATTCAAAGTTAACTGAGCATCCTCTATTTTATTCAGCAATCCTTGACAAGAGGAATGTTAAGACACATACTCTCCCTTTCCTCATAGATCTTAGTAAAGAAACATTATCATTTTCCTATGAATTTGAATTATTCCAGAGGTCCATGGCATGAAGGACTCTAATGGCAAAGAACCAAGTGAGTGGATCCTGAGATACTGGTGAGCAGGTGTGAGTCACCCAGCCAGTGAGGGACACACACAAACAGCCTCATCTCAAAGTGGCTTTGCCACTCCTTCTTTGTATTGACTATATATTCTTATTTTCTGTATTCTTGATGCTCTGGCACCTGGGGCCTCAATGACTCGGGAGGGACCACCCCTCTCAGGGTTAGGTAATACCTCGAGACAGCCAACAGCTTACCACCTCCTTTAGGACTCTCACAGTCAAGCCACTATCCACCTGCCCTAATTACCCTGGGGCCAAGTATCAGATTACTAGAGACAGCCCCTCTGCACAACAGCCCACTAAAATTATTCAAACTAGGTAACCCTGAATCTGCTTACACTGCCTTGCTTTTCATGGGAAACTGCTGCTCACAGTTTCTCCTTGTTCCTTCTGCCTCCTGACCAACCCTGGTGCTTCCCAATGTAGCCCTTCATGGAGTGGTGAGCCCCCTCCTCTTGGGAACTGTGCGTATCTTTTCAACCGTCCCCTGATCTGTTGCTCTCACAATACCTGAATAATAACAAAACCTACATTTTAAAACACTCTCCACTTAGGGGTATTCACAGAACTCCCTGTAGTGATTAAAAAATAGGAAAAAAAATGTTTTCATTATTGTAGAAAACGGCCAATAAGTTAGAAACTTTTAAACATCAGTTCAAGTTGGCAAAGCAATTCCTTGGACTCTGAGGAGATACATAAAAAACAAAGGATTCTCAACAGAAAGACGATTCCCCAAAAATGGAGAATCTATAAAACCTGCTCCCGAGTGTGAATTTAGAGTTTTAGAAAGGTTTGCAGAATAAAAATTAAAGTAATAAAAAATAAGTAAATAAATGAATAAAAACTAAAGAAAAAATAAAGGTTTACAGACATGGCCACTGGTATTCTTGAGGTTCCACAGCAATGTATATTGGGACAGAAAGGTTCCATAAGAGTAGATTTCCCACTCATGTTAAAATGTATGGCTTGGTTTTCCCTGGTGGCGCAGTGGTTGAGAGTCCGCCTGCCAATGCAGGGGACACGGGTTCATGCCCCGGTCCGGGAAGATCGACATGCCGCGGAGCGGCTGGGCCCGGGAGCCATGGCCGCTGAGCCTGCGTGTCCGGAGCCTGCGCTCCGCAACGGGAGAGGCCACAACAGTGAGAGGGCTGCGTACCGAAAAAAAAAAACAAAAAACATTAAATTAGAACACTTACTAACACCTTACACAAAAATAAGCTCTAAATGTATTAGAGATCTAAATGTAAGACCGGACACTATAAAACTCTTAGAGAAAAACATAGGAAGAACACTCTTTGACATAAATCACAGCAAGATCTTTTTTGTTCCACCTCCTAGAGTAATTGAAATCCAAACAAAAATTTAAAAATGAGACCTAATGAAACTTAAAAGCTTTTGCACATGGGCTTCCCTGATGGCGCAGTGGTTGAGAGTCCGCCTGCCGATACAGGGGACGCAGGTTCGTGCCCCGGTCCGGGAAGATCCCACGGTACCGAAAAAAAAAAAAAAAAAAAGTATGGCTAGATCCCAATCAATTTGGGGGAGTAACAAATCTTTGTCTCCTCAACCAAGCATCCAGCTGAAATTTAAGACATAAAACCCCTGGCTCATGAAAGCACAGCAAAATTCAGCACCTTCACGAGAATAACAACATGTAACACTAGTCAAGTGTTTATCACCTAGCAGCTTTCTTACTTGGTGCTTTACATACTTTAACTCATCTAATCCTCTCAAGTACCTCTAATATAGGTACTATTAGAGTTCACATTTTACAAACGGAGAAACTAAGATGCAGAAGGATCAAGTTATGTCCACAAGTTCACACAGCTAGTTCACACATTATCAAAGCTGACTCTGATTGGCATCAGACTATAAGCTTTCTTTCTAAAACTATTATCAGCCTTCTCTTTGAGACAGTTTGCCTTAAGGCTGTGGTTCTCAAAGTGTGTTCCCCAGATCAGCAACATCAGTAACCCCCTAGAACTTCTCAGAAGTGCAAATTCTTCACCCCATCCTAATCCTACTGGATCAGAAACTCAGGGAATGGGCCCTGCAATCTGTGCTTTAACAACTCTCCAGGTGACACTGACGCATGCTACAATTCTAGAACAACTGCCTTAAGTGTGCTTAGCTCATATATTAAAAATGTCTAGGGCTTCCCTGGTGGCGCAGTGGTTGAGAGTCCGCCTGCCGATGCAGAGGACCCGGGTTCGTGCCCCAGTCCGGGAGGATCCCACATGGTGCGGAGCGGCTGGGCCCGTGAGCCATGGCCGCTGAGCCTGCACGTCCGGAGCCTGCGCTCCGCAACGGGAGAGGCCACAACAGTGAGAGGCCCACGTACCGCAAAAAAAAAAAAAAATGTCTAGACTTGTACCCTTACCTCATTGTTTCTGAGAACCCTTTTTTTTTTTTTTTGAAACTGACTCATTCTGTTTAAGAGGGATTTTCTATGGAAATCTTAGGGATGGATGTAGAAAGGGAGTTACTATACTGTCTTCTACAATGCTTGCAACTGAAACTCAGTACCCATCAGTGCTCAAGGACCTTATATGGTGCCTACAGTTCAAGTCAACAAAATCTCACAAAGGGAATAAAACATCAACAGCAACATCATTCTACCATCTTAATTGGAGAAAGCCATGCAATAGTCAAAATTTTTAAATCAAGTTTTTGTTCTCTTAATCAGCTTGATTTCCTCCATTTAAGCCTACTCATTGCCACCCCTCTGACTTGACCCAAATATGTCTTTTTTCTCTCAAGACTTTGATCTCCCTGAGAACAAAAACCGTGACTTGCTACTCCATGTATCTTTGTATCAAAGACAGAGCCTGGCTCAAAATTGGTGCTCAGTAAGTGACTCTCAAACATAATTGCATCCTCCAACCTCCAGTTCACACAGATGTTCCACAGTCTGTTGTAAATCAAGCCACGAAATTAGCATTTTTTAAACCCACATTTACCTTTCGTTCCTTTCTGTCCCTGGGAAAAGAAGTTACTATAGAATTCACAATATAACAGGGGGAGGAGACTATTTCTTCACAGTAAAGTTCTGGCCAAAGATCTTGATTTATTGGGCACTAGGAGAATCTGATCACTACATATTTATAGCAGTAGCTAGAGATAAGTGCATTCAGCAAAGTGCTACTGAAATGCATTTCCTTCATTTCCTTGACAGCAAAGGGAAGCAATGAATGCTTTAAATCACAGAAAATATTTAGAATATGAAAGACAAATGGAAGTCACAACTTTCTCAACCTGCAGAAGAGACAAAATTTTAAAAGGTTCACCAAGAGTTTGTGGGAAACTCTGATCCCTCTTCCTCTGCTTCTAGAAGAATCCTTGAAGCCCCCATTTGTTTACCAGGCTCTGGCAAGAAGTTATCACTACAGAGACAAATGTGATATCAAATGGATGGTCATTATTTAAAAACAGGTCTGTTCTTCATACTTCTCTCATTGTTCAAGGACAAAGGTATTAAAAGAAACTAGCCATGTGTTAATTCTATTCCCCTTATTTCACTCCAATCCTTGAAACCACAAATATAGATGTTACAATACAAGTTCATTTTGAATTCCATTTTTTTAATATTTTTATGACAAAAAATTCTGACAATGTAGAAGTATATAGGAAGAAAACCCTGGGTCTCATCACTCTGGTCTCCTAAACTCTTAGAATAACCACAATAAACAGTTCAGAATGTATTCTTCCGTATTTTTTCTACACAGGTACCTGTGTGTGCATGTATACATTATCATACACTGTACACATATATGCATGCTTATTTTTCAGATGCTCCTATGCTTGTCATCTGTATTATGTTTTCTCTCGCACATTTAAATCTTTTATAAAATTTTAAAACAAGAATTTTTATGTTGAACTTTTTTTCCCCAGCTTTATTAAGATATGATTGGCCTATGTTGTTTAAGTCTTCAGTGTACAATGTGGTGGTGTGATACATACATAAATATTGCAAAATGATTAAATAATAATATTCCATTATATATGTGTGTGTATACACATACACACACATTTATGTTCCATTACATATATTCACAATATGTACATATACATATATATTCAATTACTTAATATATAAATATACACACATACATACACACACGTCTTTATTGCTCAAAAAATTTAAAAACTAAAAATACTACTACTATGTGATCTTGCAGTTCCATTTCAGGGTGTGTGTGTGTGTGTGTGTGTGTGTGTGTGTGTGTGTCTCCAAAGGAAATGAAAACAGGAACTTCAGAAGATATCTGCACCCCCCAAGTTCATTGCACCATTATTCACAATAGCTAAGACATGGAAACAACTTCTGAGTCTGTCAATGGATAAACCGATTGGTTTGTAGAAGTTTGTTTTTCATGTCAGCTCATGATGTTACATAAAGAACTCTGTTAGGATTTTTGTTGGGATTTGAAAGTTTACTTTGTATAGAATGAATATTTATATCTATATAGTATTCTCATCTGGAACTGTGTCTGCTTTCGTTCAGGCCTTTTGTTGTTACAGCTGTTTTTCTGGAAAGCTACCATTTTCTTCATATAAAGTCTTATATTCTCTCTCCAATTTATTCCAAGATATTTGAGCTTTTTTTTTCCATTTTGAACGGGTCTTTTCTCCTGTTAATTGTTTAAAAATAAGAATGTTATCCTTTTACACATATTAATCTTATTGCTGGACACAGTCCTGAACTCCCTTTTATTAATTCTAATCATTTCCAATTGATTGTCCAGGATTTTCTTGGTAAACAATTAGCTGATATGTAAACATAGTTTTCTCTCATTACCTTTATCCCCCGACTCAATACCTTGACTGGTACCTCCAGAAAAATGTTGAAACTTGGCTTTATTTTTAACTTTAATTGGAATGTTTCTAATATTTCATTAATAAGTATGTTGCTGATTACAGGTTTCTTATATATTCTTTTCCATGTTAAGAAAACTTCCTTCTGCTCTTAGATTACTGAGTGTTTGTTTTAATAGGAGTGGGTGTTAAATTTTAACAAATGCTTATTTATGTCTACTGAGATGATCTCGCAGCGGGGAAACACAGTGAATTCCGTCAAGAAGTTTCCTAATGGTGAACCTTCCCTGCATTCCCGGGATATGTTTTCATTGGTTTCTGACTCAATGTAGATGTCAGTACCAGGTAGACTTGAAAAAAAGAGATCAGGAGAAAATTCTTCTCCCCACTTTGGGAAAATGCCTTCCTCAGGACACAATAAAGAATCAGAGTCTTCAACTGCCTGACCTAAACATTTCTATTATACTAACTCTCCCAGCTCCATGTCCCAGAGTAAAACTGAGTGACATAATAGGTCACGTGCCTAGTTTACCATTAAATGGTGTTACCTTGGGGAAACAAGGGGAAAAGTAAAGCCAGTGGAAAACTTAAATAAATCCTATCCAGGAAAAGAAACCATCCAACCTAGAACACTGCTTGCACAGCTGCCCTCGGTATTGCTACCAGTACCTGTGAAATCCTACACCCAGAAACATTCTACCCCATCTTACTCCCAATGAAATCTCTTCTCAGCCCAACCTCCCAATGGACTTAGGTCAAATTCTAACTGTAAGAAATCAAACTACAACTAGTTACAAACTACAAACTACAAACTAGTTACAAAGCATGCTTTTAATTTCAAGATATGATAAGGTCAGAGAAATGGCAGCACCAAAGTGACCCTAGTATACTTCTCAAAGCCAAGGAGATGAAATAAGCATGAGATAGAGAACCCTGGGATAGCTTAAGCTAAAGTTGCCATATTTAGCAAATGAAAACATAGGATGATCAGTTAAATTTCAGTTGCCCCATGGAATATATGGGACATATCACTTGCACTAAAAACAGTTCAGTGTTACTCATCTGAAATTCAAATTTAGCTTAGGGTACTATATACCCTAGCTTGGGCTCCAAAATAATTTGCCTGTATTTCTATCCTGGTCCCACCGCTTATTAGCCATGTGACCACTAAATGTTAGGAACCACTCTAAAACCAGTTTCCTCAATGTTAAAATGAGTTATTTTGAGGATTAAATGACTTGAAGCATGTAAAATGCTCAACATATCTCTCAGCACATAGAAAACAATAAATGCTAGATGAACCTTAGGATTTAAGTAATGGTTACCCTTGGGAGTTCAGGGGTGTAAACAGTACTGGACTAGGGAGTAAGGAGACGTGTTTTATTCCTGACTGTGTTTCAAACTAGCTGTGCGCCCTTAAGCAAGTCCCTTAACCTCCCTAGTTCTCCATGTCCTTATCTACCAAATACGAAGGTTGAACTAAATGGTCTCTTCCCACTCTTAAAAGTCTGATTCCTGGACCCCTACTGCTTATACTTTGGAGAAATATATCAAAATGTTGTCAATTTTCCTTAAATGAATTCTTTCCTTGGAGCAGTACATGATTAATATCTTCTGAATACTACTGAGAGTAAAAGTATGCCGAGTTGAGATTTTAGTAGCTTTTGCTTTGAGGAATACAGGTGCAATTGGCCATACTTATTCCCAGACAACAGTCCATGTGGTTTCATGGTTTCACCTCAAGTTATAAATCAACTCCTGGAGACTGAGCCCAATCCAACACCCTGAATGTAAGTTACAGTACCTTCAGCTTTACAACAATAAGCAATATGGTATCTTGTTTGTCACTGTACAATGGTTTATGGCAGACAGAGGAATAGGTGGTGGGGTTTCCAAACAGATAGCTGCAATGTGTCTTTAAAGCTAAATAAATACCACCCTCTAATTTCATTTTAATTTAACTGAGGATTAATTTTGGGGTTTTTTTCCTATAAGCTACTAAAAACTTTTGATTTTTTTTATGCTGTAATTATTACTGTTATTCAATAAACCAAGAAGAAATGATTAGTCTATGAACTAATCATTAGTCTATGATTAGTCTTAAATGAACTGGAGATTCATTTAAGCCCATGTGCATTTGATTTTCAGAACTAAAAACCACATTCCCATATAATACGTCTACAGAGCAAGCTTAACACACAGACAGACACAGACTGTCTCAATCAGAAGCATTATTAAGGGCTTCCCTGGTGGCACAGAGGTTGAGAATCCGCCTGCCAATGCACGGGACACGGGTTCGATCCCTGGTCCGGGAAGATACCATATGCTGCGGAGCAACTAAGCCCATACACCACAACTACTGAGCCTGTGCTCTAGAGCCCGTGAGCCACAACTACTGAGCCCGCATGCCACAACTACTGAAGCCTGCGCACCTAGAGCCCATGCTCCGCAATGAGAAGCCACTGCAATGAGAAGCCCGCGCACTGCAACGAAGAGTAGGCCCCGCTCGCCACAACTAGAGAAAGCCCGCACGCAGCAGCGAAGACCCAACACAGCCAAAAATAAATTTAAAAAAAAAATTTTTTTAAAAAGCATTATTGAAAAGTTTATACTTTTGTGGGAGAGTTGGGGGAGATCATGTAATGTTAGCACAGGAAGAAAATTTGGTGATCTAGTCTGACTCTTTTTTATAAGGAAACTGAGGTTCAGAAGAGTTAGATGAATTCTGCTAGAACAAAAAGCAATAAACCCATCTTTTCTCTGATGTTCTCTTTACTCTGAAATACTCTGATCAAAAGCATGTCCTCTAGTCAACAGCATTTAAGTAGTTAGTGAAAATGTGATAGATAAACGTTTCTGCTGACCTACCCCAGAAATCCATGAACCCTGTGAGTAGCTGTTTTATGCTGGGCACTATTCTAGGCACTGGGATATTAATAATGAATAAGACAAGGTCCTGCCCTTGAGAAGATCTGTCTTCTTCCTGTTAACTGAAGAATTCGTAAGCCAAGCCACCTGTCCTTTTCATAATCACAGTATACATGGATCCAAAGGGTACTATGGATATCTGGTACCACAGTTAATGAGAAACCACTGCAAAGAGTCTTCCGAAACATTATTTTAAATCCTATTCCTGAAATCCAAGTTTACAGTTTCAAGAGTTTCTCCTGAAATTATTATAATTTATGTTTTCGGCATTGTCCAGGTAGCATGGCATAGTGTAAAGAAATATGGGTTCTACTCCCAGACCTGCCACTAACAAACTGGGTCATTTGGAATAAGTGACTAAACTTCTCTGGTTCCCTATTTCCCCATCTATAAAATGAGGAGCTTGATTGACAGGACCCCAAGTCTCCTCCAAGTCAAAAAACTCCTATCTAGGGTGCAATACATACAGTCAGCACAGGATGTTAAATGATAGAAAGTGATCAAGGGAGCTTGGCTGGGGCTGAGAATGAAACTAGCCAACCCCAAAACTCCAAGTCAGCATACTGTGGGCATGACACGTAATTCCTTCCAAGTCTCATCCCAGAAATTAGTCCAACGATGAAAGAATATTCTTAGGTGTAAGCAAGTGTGTCCACGTCATTTGAGATCCCAGAAGTAGCCAGGGCTTTATAAACTGACACAGTTGTCAGGTAGAAAACCAGTCTTTTGGAAAAATTATGTATTCTACGTTACTTCTCACTTTAGCACCTAGCCAAGTGTGCTGAGCTACTGTCATATCATTCATCCACTCTTT
>NW_006793764.1:1262897-1272763 GCF_000442215.2 Lipotes vexillifer
TAGTGTCAAACTTACTTTGACGTACTGGGGGGAAACACTGGCCCCAGAGAGCAAACAAAACTACCCCATATTATAATAAATATACCATATAGGGAGGGAACTAGTTGCTAGAACATCTTTTTCTTTGCACTGTTATTCCCGGAAGCCATGCTATTTTCTCAGCTCTTACCTGGCCCATACCAGTTGACCCCTTGCATCCTACTTCAAGCCACCAGCAGGCTCATTGTGTCAATGTACTGCTGCCTCTGCAACATTGAGACAGTCACACTTCAAGATGAGCAGGCTGGATTTCTTATTAGCTGTGTTCGGATGCAGGCTAGGAATCCCTGCTGATAGGGGCCAATTTTATATGCTTTATAATAAATTTCATCCTCAAAACATTAGTCTACATAGATAGGAAGCCACTGAAATTGCTTATACAAAAGAAAAAAAGAAACACCACTCTGAAGTTATAAAAGTGCTATACAAATGCCAAAAAATTCACTGCCGTAAGACTTCTGGTCGCCTTTATTAGTTATTGGGCTCAAAGGTAGGGGAGCTAGACAAGCATTGGCTTGGAGGTCAGGAAACCTGAGTCAAGTCCAGCCCTGGAAGGAAGTAGCTTTGTGACTCTGGCTGAGTCATTTCACCTCTTAAGTCTCAGTTTCACTGTTAACAGTTGGGCTATGTATGCTCAAAGACTCCCCACCTCCACCACTGGCCCCTGTGCTGATGTCTTATGATCCCAAATTTTTTTCTCTCAGTTGCCTGCCAGTAAATTACCTGCTTGGGAAGATGTATTAACTATTAGGCCAGTAGGGTACGATTTCACACATTCCTGATGCAATAAATCAACAGTACGCCTTTCCCTTTTCATTAAACTTGTGTTTTTTTGTTTTGTTTTGTTTTTGGTTGTTGTTGTGTTGGGTTTTTTTGTTTTTTTTTTTTTTTTTACATCACTCTGGCCATGGAGGATTACGAAAGACCAGGTGCCTCCAGGGTTAAAAGCAGGGTAAATCCTGGAGCTGGGACCTCTAACACTGGCTCTCTCATCAGTTTTCCAGGTGAACTGGAATCATTGTTCTGAAACTTATTCACTTGTAAAGTGAGAAACGAGGGTTCCTGTGAAGTGGTAGCACCTAAAACCCAAATGGGGGACAGTAAGATGTGGTGGCTGGGGAACTATACTCAGAGCTGCCCCCTCCCATTCATTCATTCACTCATTCATTCCCCTATACCCAGGACTTTCTGGAACCTAGTGCAAAGTGAAAATGCCAGTTCCCTTGTTTAACAAAAAAAGGTGGGAGTGGGGGGGAGGATATTATTAAAAGTTCTGGAATAAAAGGTATTTTGTGTTCCACAATCTCTCTTGATCTGCCTGGGGTTTTTGTTGTTGTTGTTGTTGTTATTTAATGTTGTACTCCCTCAGGCAGGGGAATACTTTCAGGGAATTCGAACCCTCACAGGTGTTACGGTCACTTGGAGCATGCGCAGCCCCTGGCTGTCAGTTTCCCCTCCCACCAGAGCAGGATGGAGATGTTATGTGTTGGCACTGGTCTCAGAAGTCAAGCCAGGCATTTCTCCTTCCCAGGATCTGCTACCTCCATCCCTGGTAGGTGGGCATGGCTAGAATACACTGGGAATCTGGATCAGGTATGGTCAAGAGGCTCCCCCCACACCAGGTAACCTGCAAAATGCCCTGTGGTACTGCCAGCCCAGGGCATGGATGACCACCAGCATGCTCTGCTCCAAGATGTGGTGGGACATGTGCATCTACCCCAATCCTCTGGGCACCAACACCGAGGTGCCCCACTGGGGCAGAGGGAGGCAGCGGTCACCGGCTAGAGAAGGAGACAAGGCAGGGCCTTGTGAGCCAGGAGAAGGGGAACAAGTGATCAAGATCCCCTTCTAGGGAGGCTGAAGGAGGCGAGACCAACAGCAAGCCACCTCCAAGCCCCTAGCAAACGCTCAACTGTCCCATCAACGGTACTTCCCAAACACAAATTCAAAGATAAGATTACTAAGCGTATCTAGACCACTGACCACAGAGCATCAAACTCCAAGCACTCCTGCACTGCTTTTACGTCTAGGAAATGGATCCTACTCATGCCTGGAGAGCCCAGATTCTCTCATATCCCCTTTACTTTGCATACACTCTGTATGTATGTCAGCTTCCTACAAGTCTCCTTCTTTCCATTTTCCTCTCAAAGTGCATAACACGTCCCTTCTTCAGGATTTTGACCTAGACTGCTAATGAGGCAATAAGCATAGAGCCATAACCCAAGTGATTAAATGCCGTTCTGCTTCTGCCTCCTTCTGTCTCCCTTCCCTACAGACCAGCAAAGAGGAAGGGACAAGCTTTTTATTTCTTCCAATGTGCCTGCACTCCCCTGCTACCTTGCATCCTATTTCTTCATGGAGACACTGAGCCTTAAAGAGGTGGCTTTCCTACATTACAAAGGAAATCTATGATCATCAGGCTTAGATCTTATTCTGAGAGTAAGGAAATTGAGGAATTCCTTCTCTAATGTTGCCTCATTTAAGCATATTGTTTTGCTCTGGACTAATAAAATCTTACTCTGCATGTCAAAAACTGACTGTGGGAAGGTACCCTAAGGCATAAGGGTGAGCAGTACACTATGGCCTGCCTTCCAGGGTTCTTATAATTGTACGACCTTGTAGAGCTATTGTGAGGACAGAATTAACATAGATAAAACACAGACCGGTGCCTCGCAACTGCTATGCACTATAAAAGTGGTGGCTGCTACTTCAGACTTTGATTACGCTTTGCTTTTTATTATGCTTTGCAGACACAGTTTTTACAAACGGAAGGTTTGTGACAACCCTGCACTGCCAGATGATAGGTAACATTTTTTTAGCAATAAACTATTTTTTAATTAAGGTATATAGATTTTTTTAGACATAATGCTATCACATAATTAATAGACTCTAGTACAGTGTAAACATAACTTTTATATGCAGTGGGAAACCAAAAAAATTGTGTAACTCGCTTTATTGTGATTCTTGCTTTATTGCTGTGGTCTGGAACCAAACGTGTAATATCCCTGAAATATGCCTGCATCGGCTTTTTCTTCTCCTAGCGTCTCTGCTATAACTTCCCTATCATCTGAGGCAAATGAATGCCTCTGGCACAACAGAGGGAAGCCATGCCCAAAACAATGCAAAAGAGAATTGGATATTTCAAATAGTATATCTCTGTTACACGCATTTCATTTAACATTCAAAAGTTAAAAATCAGTGGTGGAGCAGCCTGATGGAATAACTGAGGACACAGGCATCTAATTTGTAGCAACATGGATGAACCCACAGATTACCATACTAAGTGAAGTAAGCCAGAGACAGAAAGACAAGTCTCATATGATACCAATTATATGTGGAATCTAAAAAAGAGACACAAATGAACTTATTTACAAAACAGAAATAGACTCTCAGACTTGGAAAACAAACGTATGGTTACCAAAGGGAAAAGGTGGGAGGGGGGGAGGGATAAACTGGGAGTTTGGGATTGACATATATACACTACTATATTTAAAATAGATAACCAGCAAGTATCTATTAGTACAGCATAGGGAGCTTTGCTCAATACTCTGTAATAACTTAAATGGGAAAAGAATTTGAAAAAGAATAGATATATGTATAACTGAATCACTCTGCTGTTCATCTGAAATTAACACAACGTTGTTAATCAACTATACTCCAATATAAAATAAAAGTTAACAAAAATATGATTGTCAAAACTCTCTTCCTTTCCCTTCCCTCCTCCTCAGTTTCTCCCCCCTTCTATCTCTCGTTCTCTCTCTCTCTCTCCAACAAGAGCCTACTCCACTGACAGTCTTTATCAGTCTGGCAGAGACACTGCAAAAAATAAAAGAACACAGCTATTCTGAGAATTAAATGAGATTATACATACTGTCAATCCCCATTATTGCAGATCCTGTATTTGCGAATTCTCCTGCTCTAGAATCTGTAACCGAAAAGTCAATACTTATGGCACTTCCATGGTCATTCATGCACATTTACAGAGCGATGAAAAATATGAGCCACCGCAAGCACACAGACCCAGCTGAAGGCAAACAAGGCCACACTCTGCCTTATTTCAGCTCTCATACTGAAAACAAGTGTCTTTTCAGGGTTACTTAGTGCCAGCCTTGTCTCATTTTTGTTTGTGATTTTGCTGTTTAAAATGGGCACACACCCCCACCCCAAACCATAGCACTGCAGTGCTATCTCGTGTATTCCTAAGTTCAGGAAGGCCACGATGTGCCTTACACAGAAATACATGTTAGACAAGCATCATTCAGGCATGAGTTATGGTGCCATTGGCTGTGAGTTCAATGTTGATAAACCAACTATATACATTAAATAAGGGGTCTTTAAACAGAAACAGAAAAAAGGGTGTATGTTGATTGGTTGGTGAAAATATTTTGACTCGAGACTCACAGGAACCCAGCCCTCTAGCAACAATGCTTTACTATTTGCTAATTCAGTGCTCTCAGCAACTTTATAGAACTGTCATGAAAAATGAGAATCGACTACATATCCATAATGTATGGATATATACACATATATGGATATGGATATACATTGTACAGTTGGCCCTTAAACAACATTGGGGTTAAGGGCATGCACCATTTACATAGTTGAAAATCCACGTATAACTTAATAGCCAGCCCTCTGTATATGGGGTTCTGCAACTGCAGATTCATCCAACCACAGATCAAGTAGTACTGTAGTACATATTGAGTGAAGAAAATAAAAAGTTCCCAGGAAAGTGGATTTCAAATCCATGCAGTTCAAACCAATGTTGTTCAAGGGTCCACTGTATGTCAGTATATGTACATCTGTGTATACAAATATCTGGCAAGTAAAAGGTAGTCAACATATGTTCAATATCATTAACCCCATTTAAAGATGAAAAAAATAAGCTTTATAATGTTAGATCCCTTATCCAAGACTGTCCAGGTACCCACTGTAATACCTGGTCTACTTCTCTGTTGCTGCACAACAAACCTCCCCACACTTAGTGGCATGAAACCACCACCACTGTATTTCACTCATGGATTCAGCAGGTCACAACCTCTGACAGGACACACGGGGGATGACTCGTCTCTACTTCATGATGTCTGGTTTCTTCCATTTCCACAAAGATATAAAGGACTGGTAAAGAGGGAAAATAGTCTGGTACGGGTCACTGTGTGAAGATTTTTATCTAGGCCCAGATTTTTCCATGTGATGCAGATCACGTTGTGAAACATAATACAAAGGACAGATTTCAATAACAACAAGGGTAAATGTGGTTCTGAATGAAAGTACAGACACCTCTATAGAGACATGTTGCTATTGCTTTAATTTCGAGATTGCCTGTTGTAATCCTTCCTTATAAAGAGACGGTAGCAAGTTGGGACATTCATGCCCCCAGAAACACTCACTTTGAAACACAGATGCAAATGGATTACCTTCCCACAAAGCCCAAGGTAAAATACAATTTATGCCAGGTGATGGATTAGAATATTCCAGCATGGGTTTATGTTGTCAACCCCTATCAATACAGCACCAATCAGAAGAGATTAGTCTGGCATTGTCGAGATTCTTGTCCAACAATTGTAGTTTAGAATTTAAAAGTGTGCTGTCTCGCTTTATATCAACATCACTGTAAAGTAACATTGAATAAATAGAGAATAAATTGTATGCAGAGAATAATTTTTTGACATGCAAGTTTAACTATAACAAAGGAAACCTTTTAAGATGTGACTGCATTCAGATAAGAAAACACCTCTTTTATCAACTGTGACCATGTGCATGTGGATGTTTCAGAATTTGAAAACCTCCTGGTAAAGTTTCTAATTTTTTAAAAAACGACATTAACTCAGGAAGGAGAGAAAATTCACCATTCACCAACTTAATCTACATGTGCTTTAGAATATTTGATACTTTGATTCTTAGTTCTTCCTTAGTCTCACTTCACAAAGAGCCAGTAAAATAGGTACCTGTACCAACAGAAATTGGTTATCTTACACCTAGAAGTTCCTTAATCCCTTGGAGCTTCAGAAATTGTACTCTGGCTCCTGAAGAGGCAGATCTGGGTCATTTTACAAACTTCTGTCCAGACGTAACACAAAAACGTATCTCCTGATTCTAGCTACAGACAAGAAGACACTTCCCTTAGCTGCCAGAATCTTGACCAAAAAAAGTCAGCCTTGCAGTTTTGATCTGACCCAACACTATTCAGTATTAAAAACTTTTATGGCTCCCATTTGCCCACAGGAGAAGGTCTAACCCTCCTTAACATGTTCTAGAAGGCCCCTTCTGATCCAGCCCTGCTTCACCTCCCACTGCTTCTCATCCCCATTCCAACCAAGAAGACTGAATCTCAGCCACAATGAGCTGCCTGTTGCTCTCCAAACATCTCCACGGCTTTGGGGCCATCTCACTCTTGTTGTTCTCTTTGCCTAGAATTCCCTTCCTCTACTTCTTCAGCAAAAAGGTGACCTCCTCTGTAATGACTTCCCTTTCTAGTTCTTACACACTGTGTACACACACACACACACACACACCCCTCTCAGGCAGTTCACTAGAGTGTCCCCCTCAGGGTCACCAAAGCTCTTAGCTCAAATCTCAAATACAAGTATTGGTCACACTGTTGTAAGGATTTTTCTGTGCCTCTCTGGAAATAGTTTATCTTTAACCTCCAGCACCTAATAAAGCATCACTCAACCGTTCACTGAAAAACATTTACTGAGCATCTGTAATATCTCCTACCCAGTACCCTAGAGTCATCCCGAGGGTAACAGGGTCCACAGTGATCACATGGGTCTCCTCTTCTTGACAATGTTGGGAGGGAACATCTGCTTAAAATTAACAACACAAGCAATCTTGCAAAGTTTCAGAGCTGAAAAGAATATTAGGAATCACCCAGTGCTATTCAACTCTCATCTATAAAGATAAGGAAACTGGGGCCCGCAGAGAGGAAGCAACATTCTGATGATCGATACAGTGAACCAGGCAGAGTTCTGAGGCTACGACACAAATCCCCTGACTCCTACCAGGTTCAGTGGTTCCCCCCACCAACCACTCCACCATGGTACCCGCTCCCAATAGTTTTGAGCCACTTCTAAATATCACATCTGCCCTTACAGGATGAAAGTACAAGATTTAAAAGAGTGTGCCTCCAATTCTTCAGTCACTTCCAAAAAGGACAAAGAATAATACGGTTATCTATCAATTAGGGTTACCAGTTGTATGCGACAGGAACCAACCCTGCCTCATCATTTGAGCAGAAAAGGAATTAATTGAGAGGACAGAGGGAATTTCAGAGAACTCCCAGGAAAGCTGAAGAATCAGGCTCAGAAAGCAGGTAGAAACCAGGGAGACTGGGAAGCCAGAAAGGAGCCACAAAATCACACCATAAGAACACTGGGTGGCGGGGTCAGTGGGAGCGGAGAGCACTGGGGAAAGACCCTGCTGCCAGCACCAGCCACTGCCCAGTGCAGCTGACCTCACTGCTGCTGTTGCCCTGGATGCTGGATGTTGCTCCAGCCACCACTGCTTCCATGATAAGTTCTCCACTGTCCCTCCATCTCTACATCATTTGTTCTAGATTTAAAGTCTGGGTGGAATGTCTTATTGGCCAAGCCTGGGTATACTTGTTAGGTCACACACCCAGGCCTTATGGCCAGAAGGAGAGGCTCTCATGTTACCAATTGCTGCCTACAGATGATGCCCCAACTCAGTGGCTTAAAAACATCTTCTCTCTTCCGACTCTGGGGGTTGACTGGGCTCAGCAACGCACTTCTCACTCGGGGCCTCAGTGTGTCCTGTAATCAGACGCCAGTTAGAGCTGCCGTCATCTGAAGGGTGGACTGGATGGACATCTAGAGTGGCCCCCTCACATGCTGGCAGGTGACCCTGGCTATCAACCAGAATAACCATACGTGGCCTCTTCATGCAGCCTGGGCTTCTCACAGCATGATAGCTGGGTTCTCAGAGGAAGCATCCCAAAAGCAAGTTTTCCAAGAAAGGTAAGGCCTGTCATGATAGCGTCTGATGTCACAGAGTATAATTTCTACCATATTCTGTTGGTTTCAAGCAAGCCATGTGTCCAGCCCTCTAGGTTCAAAGCGGGGGAACCACATGAGGGTGGGAAGGCTGGGAGGCCTGGCTCACTGGCACTCATTCTTGGAGAACAGCTACCACACACAGCAAAGCAAGGTCTGGCTCTGACAGCTTTTTTTAATTGGGGTGGGGGAAGAGTGGTGACAGCACACAGGAATGTGCAGTGCTGGATAACCAAAAACATTGAAAAGCCATTTCATGTCATAATAAGTATAGGATTTCCCGTGGGCATAGGGGTTCCAATACATTCGTTAAAAGATCAGCCACAGAAAGTTAAAGTACTATCACAGATAAGTACCTTAGGTCATTTTGAGTAGGAATGGGAAAAGCCATCTGCACCCCACACACACTTGCTGCCTCCTGTGCGTTACCTACTTCCCAGTGCCAAGGACTCCCCCCACCTCAAGAATCAGGACTCTGCACAACTGCCCCCATTTGCTCCAAGCAAATCCAGCCCTCTCAGAAGTCCTACTGCATTTTCATCTGCTGGTCCTGGGGAGTTTGAAATTATGGTCAGGAAAGACTGTCTCATCTATACACGGAAGGGAAAGAAGAAATAACGGGACAGGGAAAGAAGAAAAATAGAAAAGAGGCCAAAGAATTTAAAAGCTTGGCTTGAAAAGAAAGTGAGACAAGAAAAATCTAGTCGTCCTTGTGCCTGTCCCAACTAGACTTTAAATTTTCTTGAATTTTCATTTCCATTTAGAGCCAAAACTAACAGCCTCTTGATAAAGTGATGGAAACATCAACAGAACTTTCTTGGAAGAATATACAACTTTCATAAAAATCATCGGGGTGGTATCTGGAAGAAGCGATGTGAAAAAAAGCTGTGTATCCCTGTCACTTGGCATTTTTCCCCTACTCTGTTGCCCACTGTGAGAGAATTTCCTAGCCAGAGTGAAGCTACACTTCCACTTCTCTGGTGATGTGTCTACAGCCGTTCGTTCAAAGAGCATTTATGTGATGAGAGCATTCTGGGTTCCCAGCACTGTTCCAGGTGCTGGAGGCAAAGCCTGCCAAGTCAAAAGCTTTTGACAGATTTGCTAGAGAAGGGATAGCTGTTCCAGTGACATTCCTAATAAAGATTCCTAAAGTGTTTACACAAACGAATGAAAGGTAATACACCAAAATGCCAACAACAGCTATTTAGGATGGCAAAACTATCCATGATAATACCTTTATCTGTGTTCAATTTTTCTGAAATAAATTCTATCTGAAAAGATACTTGATGGGTTGAATTGTGTCCTCTGAAAAGATTTTGAAGACCTAACCCTCAATACCTATAAATGTGACCTTATTTGGTAACAGGGTCTTTGCAGATAATCAAGTTAAGATGAGGTCATTAGGATGGGCTCCAAGCCAATATGAGTTTGTCCTTATAAAAAGGGGAAGTTTGAACACAGATAGACATAGAGAGAAGACAGGGAGAATAAGGAATGCCTGAGGATGCCGGAAGCAAGGAGAAGGGCATGGAACCGATTCTCCCTCACAGCCCTAAGAAGCAACCCTACCTATATTTTGATTTAGGACTCCTAGCCGCCAGAACTGTGAAATAAATTTCTATTGTTCCAAGCCACCCAGTTTTTTATGGCACCCTAGGAAATTGTTGTAACTTTCATGACTAAAATTTTTAAATCTTGGTTAAGATGAGGTTTTACTTATTCAACAAATAGCTATTAAAAAGGCATTTTGAGAAAACAATGTTTATTGAAGCTGGAGATTAGAGAAAGAAAGGGAATACTTGCAGGGAAAGA
>NW_006793764.1:1272775-1303337 GCF_000442215.2 Lipotes vexillifer
GGGAAAGAGGAAGACCAGAAAGTCTTATAGTGTGTATTAGGAGTGTTCTGAAGGCAGAAGGAAACAATTTAGAGATTATAAGAAGTATGACCTCATTAGATTTGTGTATCAGAAAATCCATTCAGAGTGCAGGATGAATAGATTCAAGGGAAACAAGACTACAGTCAGGAAAGCCAGTTCGGAGACTGTTAAAATGAACTAGGCCATCCATGATGATGGCCTAGATAGGACGGAACCAAAGGAAATGAGAAGTAGATAACCATGAAATATATTTAGGAGGTTTAATTAACAAAACTCAGTGACTGACAGGTCATGAGGGTGAGAGGGAGTTAAAAATGATATTCAAACTTCTGGGTTTTGCAGTTGGTTGGGTAGCAAACGTGCCTTGTATGCTCTCTGATTCAATGCACGTCAAGAGATCATCACTATTGCCTGACTCAACCTATCACTCACACCATCAAGGTCCAAGTTTCCCTCTCTGGGACACTCTAGTGAACCTCATTTTTCACTGTCCCTAACAAAACCAGTATCACAGTCCAAGACCACGTTCAGCCTACCTGCCATAACACACTGCAGCATTGAGGGTACAGATGCTAGAGCCAGAACTCTGAGCTTTGAGACGTGGCTCTGCTACTGTAGGACCTTGGGCAAGTTACCCGACCTCTTTGCGCCTCAGTTCCCTCCACTATAAAGTGATGATGATAATCGTATCCACCTCAGCAGTTATGTTAGTAAACGAGTGCTTTGAACAATGCCTGACTCACACATAATATGCACTAAATAAAATTAGTCACTTTGATGAAACTGATGACACTATTACTTACATAAACCCAAAGTTCCCAAACGCTGATCTGTGGCAAAATTGTTAGTTTAACATTTCCAACTATCCTTCATGTGGGAAGGATTATCCTGTCTCTGGGATTATAGTCTTCCTAATTGGTCAAAGGAGGGGTGGTAAAAATAACCTTTCCTCTAAAAAATGATGATGATAGTAAATGATGGTTGGATATATTTTTTTGATGTCCATACTTACAATGTAAAAGTGGGCAGCCCTAGGTCAATCACCGAAATAAATTTGAAATCCTAAAATAAATCCCAAAATAGATCTATGAAACCCAAAAGCTTAGGAATCCCTGATGAAGATAATAATAGCACAAGAAAGTGAATGTCACCAAAGCTGTACTGTAGCAAGGAAATGATACCAGATGGTAACTCAAATTGAGAAAAAGAAGAAAACCAGAAAGAGTTTTTTAAAAAGTTATAACAAACTCATATATATTTGTTCTCCTCTCAGTTTTAAAAGACATAAGTTTAAAATAATAATTTTAACAGCATATCATTGAGTTTTTAACATACATAGAATAATACATATAACAATAGCATTAGAGAAAAAAGGAATGAAACTGTATTAGGAATAAAGTTTCTGTATTTTACTGGAATTAAGTTAGTATAAAGTAGATTTAGATAGCTTAATATGTATATGGTAAGCCATAGAGCCCCAAATAGAAAAACAATTTAAAAAAACTGTAATTAAAAAATTAAATGAATTACAATGTTACACTAGAAAAAATCAACTTAATACAAAAGAAGTAAAGCATGAAGAACAAAGAACATCATGCACTTAAAAAACAAAAGGAAAATAGCAGGTGTAAATCTAACCATGTTAATAGCATTAAATGGAATTGCATTAAACAATAAAATCAGAAGGCAGAAAATACCAGATTGGATTGTTTTTTTAAGAATTAAGATCCAACTATATGATGTCTACAGGAGACACACTTTATTTTCAAAGATACAAATAGGACAAAAGTTAAATGATGGAAAAAGATACCACGCTAACAGAAACCATAAGAGGATTGAAGTAGACATACTATTACCAGATAAAAAGTTTAAAATTTTTATAAGAGATACAGAACATTTCATAATGCTAAGAGTTAATCCATAAGGAAGATATAACAAACATATTCACCTAACAGAGACCCAAAAGTACATGAAGCAAAAAAGAAATGAAGGGAGAAGTTGACATTAAGAGTTGGAGTTTAATACTCTACTTTTAACAATAAATAGAACCATAAATAGAACAAGTAATCAGAAGATCGACATGGAACTAGACTTCAAAGTCATTAGAAAGCAACTAGACCAACATCTAGAGACATCCAATACACCTGACCACTGCAGGATATGTATTATTCTCAAGTCTACCTGAAACACTGAAACATGTGCTAATCTGTAAAACAATCCTCAATTAATTTAAAAGGATTAAAGTCATACGGTATCTCCTCCAGCCACAATGGAATTAGAAATCAACAACAAAAAGCTTGAAAATTTCACAAATGTGGAAATTAAACAATATACTCCTAAATCACCAATGGTTCAAAGAAGAAATCACAAAGAAAATTATAAAGTATTGAGATGAACGAAAAAATACAACATACCAAATTTTATTGAACACTACCAGTGCTTAGAAGGAAATATGTAGCTGAAATAATAGACTATAACTGAAAAAGATCTCAAATCAACACAATGTAACCTTCCACCTCAAGAAGCTGGAAATCGTGCAAATAAACCCAAATCCAGCAGAATGAATAAGAAAAATTAGTATAGAAATGAATTAAAAAATTTTAATAGAGAAAAAAAATCAATGACACTAAAAGTTGGGTTTTGAAAAAGAATTTACGTACCTTTAACTAGACTGACCATGATAAAAATGAAGACTTAAGTTACTAAGATGAGAAATTAAAGAGGTAAGACCATTACCGGCAGAATAAATAAATAAATTTATTCTAAATGCTTTCCCCCTAAGATTACAGACAAAACAAAAATGGCAAACAACTTCTATTCAACACTGTACTGGAGATTCTAACCAGGGCAATTAGTCAATAAAGTGAAGGAAAAGGCATCCATATTGGAAAGGAAGAAATAAAACTCTCCATTCACAAAGAACATAATATTGTCTATGGAAAAATCCTATCTAATCTGCTAAAACGCCTTTAGAACTAACGAATGAGTTAAGCAAGATTGCAGGATACAAGATCAACATATAAAAATCAGTTGTATTTCTACATAGTAGCAATAAGCAACCCAAGCATGAAGAGAATTCCATTTATAATAGTATCAAAGATAATAAACAAAATACAAAACTTATATTCCAGAAACTTCAACATTGTTGAAGGAAATTTAAGAAGACCTCAATAAATGAAGACATTTCATGTTTATAGATCACAAGACATAATATTGTTAAGATGGCAATTCTTGATACAAATTGATGAACAGACTCAATACAACCTCTACCAAAATCCCAGCTGGCTTCTTTGCACAAATTGACAACTAATTCTAAAATTCCTATGGAAATGGGACCCAGAATAGCCAAGACAATCTTAAACAAAGTAGGGAGACTCACTTTCCAATTTCAAAAGTTACTACTAAGCTACAATGAGCAAGATAGTGTGGCACATATATTTCAGTGGAATAGAACTGAGAGTCCAGAAATAAGTGCTCATGTTTAAGGTCACCTGGGTGAGTGAAATTTGCTCTCTCCCCCTCCTTTCTTCCCTGCCAACAATACTAAGCTAAACTATTTAGGCTTCATTTTCTTTTACCTCTCCTAAGAAATACCACCAGTCGTAAATATTGTAGCTGTCCCCTAGACTCTGGCTGACATTTCATGCAAAATTCATTTTAGAGAACAGCCACCTTTTAGTGATTTATAACCAAAGTGTTAGGGATTTCAGAAAGCGCAAGACTTAAAATACAACCAAACAAAGACCTCACCTTGTCAGTCACTGTGTGCTCTTTTTCTGGTGGGTGGTGGTACATTGGAAACTTATTGTTCTGAAATTAGGAACAGAACAAAACCTCTATGTTCTTGTGGAAGGGATTTCACTGTCATTATATGAAAGATAGAGAGGAAAATGTTTGCCTGCCTTGCTATCAACCCGAGAGCTAAATATTTCACTATGGGAGGGAAATACCAGATCTTAAGGGAAACCCAATTATAGCTGGGGACAAGACACAACTACAGCAAACTTCACGGAAATTTTCACAAGAGGTGCTTTGATAGAGGGAGTCCAGGTGGAAAAGCAGGGGTGAAAAATGGAGATGGAGCCTGGAAACTAAAGTCTAGGACTTCTTGTTTCCAGTTTTGATGCTAAAACGAGTAACTTTTGGCTTCTCATTTAGCTGCCCTGGACCACAGTCCTCACTTACAAAATGGAGATCATCAAACTAACCTATCTTGTGCTGCACATAACCATTAATTTAGAAAAAAAGAAACAGCATAAACATCCAAAAATCTGTAGAAAGAGGCTATGTCACACAAAAACGCTTTCAACAGTGCAAACACACACTTCAAGAGGAGTTTGGGGTGTAATAGGAATAACTAGTTTCATATACACCTACACACCCACTCTCACCTTTTAGAAAGAACTAAAAGAGTCTCAGGATGTTCAAAAACCACCAGCTATGAATGTGCTTTCATACAACCTTCTTAAGCTTGACTGTCACTTTAAACATTTAGCCATTTAAAAAAGCACTTGAACACCTGTGATATACAAAGAGACAATTTCATTTCCCTACTACAAAAACAATCAAGCGAATTTAAATAAATCACCTCAGTGTATCTCCAGCAATGGCCCAGCTGCCTGGTTATTTGTCCCTGAGTTGCCATTAGATTTAAGTTATCCCTGCCCAGAAGATTTATCTAACAAAAGCACGATGTGTTGTTGGCATTCTTTGGAATAAGGAGAACGGAACATCTGAAAAGCTGTACAAGGAAAGGGGGGAGTGACTTTGCTGTGACTAAGGGGCCATCTGTTTACACGGATCCACAGTTCACTGTCCCCCTGCCCCTCCACAATGTCCCAGCTCCTAGCCCCCAGCCCTCTCTACACCCATTTTCTCCCCCCCACATACTGAGAACAAAATGCTCTCATGCAGTGGTTTTCTAAGTGAGCTCCCTAGACCAGCAGCGTCAGCATCACCTGGCAACGTGTCAGAGATTTAGAAGTGCAAATTCTCAGGCCCCACCCAAGACGTTCTAAATTGGGAACTCTGAGTGAGACCCAGAAATCTGCCGCCCACCAATCACTCCAGGTGATGCTGCTGCTATCCCGTCTGAGAACCACTGCTATAGTATTAAGTAGTCACACCTGCTCCAACCACACCAGTCTCCAATCCTCTTTCCGGCTCTCACAGTTAAGCTTACTACCCCAGGACCATCACAAGTCACCTTAGTTTGGGGATTTTTTTCCCACTGGTAAAGCAGTTATAAACCTACCCAGAAACTTAAAGCTGTTTGGGTTATGCAAGGTTTTTGGTTTTTTCCTTCTTTTATAATTAGACCATCACATATACTTGGCAAAGATATCAGTATCCCTCAGAAAAGGGAGCTGACCGAAATCCTCACAGGCCCCCTCTCTGAGCAGTAAGCCCAGAACAATTTCTTCAGGATCTTGCCACGTAAGCATCTTCTAGGCAAGATGTGAGCCTGGGAAGGAAGAAAGCAGGGAAGCCTGCACTCTGGAAAGCCTCTTCCATCCACAGGCGTCACCTAGTGGGCATTGCTGAGAGGGAAGTGGCCCTGGAGGCGCTCACCAGAGGCCTGACACCTGACGTCTGGCGACCTGGCTGCAACCACTGAGACCTCACTTTGCATCAAAATGACTCGGGCAGGGAGGACAGGACAGGCAGGCTACAGAGGGCGGCGGCGGATTCTAATCACACTGTGCTAAGTTGTTCCGATGTCAACTGTGAAGATGAAAAAGTATGTTTAAGAAACATATTTAAAATACCTTATTGAAAAGCAAGATCTGAGAAGTTTATCACATCCCAGCTTTTGGGTTTCAGAAGCAAGGACTATGAGAATAAAGACACGCATCTCTGGCTTGGCTCTAGCCGAATGACACAGCCCTGGTTTTCTATCACGGTGTGTCCTGTAAAAACTGCTGGATTGGGCTGTCTACTTTGTTCTGGACGTTTTCGGATACTGTGATTCCCCAGGGTGCCCTGATGTGGATACTAATCCATGACTCCCAGGCCCTCACAACCCCTCAACTGAGGTCCCCACCTTCTGCCTCTTTGGTTCCGCTCTGGCTCCAGCCACCGCCCAGCTCTCCTTCACCATGACTCATCGGTGCTATAAACTTGGTTTTACAGTGCCACTCAGACCCTACTCAAGTCACATGAATGAGGGCAGAGCACTGCTGAGTGACGCAGCACTGTCTTACAGGAAATTCTGGAGTGACTCTCACTCACAGACGTGAGGATGGGCTTCTACGCGGCCAGATGTGTGCCTGATTAAATGGCAGGTTTTCTGTGTGCACTACAGCTCGTTTCATCAGGGATGGTTGTGTCCAATATAAGGAAGACTTCTGAAACTACCAAGTTTAATTTTCAGTGCTGCAAAAGTCCACTCTCTGTCCCTCAATTTGCAGGTGAGAATGGAATTGAGTTGCTATCTTTATGGCTTGAGAATTGTTTAGTAGTTGGAAGGAAACCAGTAAAAAGCTCTCCTAAAGAGGTAGCTAAATTTCAGCAGGCTGGAATACTGGAGCTGTGAATACCCAAGATTGGGCAAGGGGGTGACCCCCTGCATGGAGAGAGGACTGCAGAATGACCAGGAGGAAACCTGGGAAACAGCCTGTGACCCAAACTGCCTCACACTTCAGTGAGAAGAGTGCAGGCCTTGACACAGGGGACTGGGTGCCAATTCCAGCTCCACACTTCCTTGAGCAAATGACCTTCCCTCTCCCAGTTTCCATTTCCTCCTTTCTGAAAGGGGGAGAAAATTATCTTGCTGCACTATTTAGAGGAAGAGTAGGTGCTTAATTAATGTCATCTGCTATCCTTCAACTGTTAAATACTGAATATTATAGAATATAAATTATTCTAGGTATTAAAATAGCAGTAAAATAACCACTTGCATTCACAGCCGAAGGAAAGGAACATTAGCAGTACCTGTGAAGTGCCCTGTGTGCCTGTCTCCATCCTCCACCTAGAAAGTTACCAGCTGTTCTTATGCTCTGAAGTCTGCTCCATCAGCCAGGTGAACCGCACTTTACAGACCAGCATCTATTTTATCCACTGGCCCAGCAGAAATCATAAGAGGCTTCAAAAAGAGGCCTCACTTCAATTGTGAGCTCTCCCATTCCTGGATGCTTTGTCCCCGATGTTTTTCTAACCTTTCACCTAGTTTCTGACCTACTGCCTCATTTTCAGCACAAGAGTTAATGTGTTCCTTGGTTTCTGACCCACGGCTTCTGGGCTTTTCCTGGTCCAACCAATGCCTGACCCGCAGCCCTCTCATTTCCCACTTGTCTCGGTTTCCCCCACCCTGAATTCAGTCGACACCTCTGTGCAAGGTCTCAGTATGACCCGTATCAGAGGTGGGTGAGCTCTGCTCATGCTGAATGGACTGGGGATGACGGGAAGCAGGGCGGGAAAAAGGATCCTTGAAGAAGAGATTATGAACCCAGGGGCGTAGGCGATAAATCTCCCCTCTTTAGATCCTGCTGGTGTGATGACAGTGAAAAGTTACCTGACTGCAATACCAATAAGACAGTGTCAGGTTGAGAGTCTACCTTCCCACACTAAAAGACTGTGTTTTTTATAAGAAAGTGCAAAGCTATGCACAGGTGTGTTGAGTTTTCAGGATACCGTGAGGGAGTGTCTTAAGCACAGTAAAAAAAAAAGGCTGTTTCTTTCCTTTCCACGTTCATTTGCCCGGTCTCTCCCCTCTCTCCATCAATCTCTCCCAAGCCAACAACTCATTCATATGTCCTTGAAGCCATTTATATGGTGCCAAGTCCACACAGCCAAATGAAACCATCTGTTCCACAGTAAGGAGAGACCTGTTCTCAGCATCCCAGGACCTGCCAGAGGAAGGACGAGACCTGGCCTGTGCCCAAGAGATGTTTCCAACATACCAGTGATACGATAAACCTGACTCTACTAAATATGAGTGAAGACACAGATTATGGAGCTAATACTTCACATGAATTCAATTACAGTTGTGTAGCTATTAAGCACTACGGTAATGGTTCGCGAAGTGCGGCTCTCAGACCAGCAGCATCAGTATCACCTGAGAACTTGTTAGAACTACAAACTCTCGGCCTCCTCCAAGGCCTACTAGATCAGAAATTTGGTAAGGGGCGATCGTTGATTTAACAAGCCTTCCAGATGATTCTGATGACCAGTAAAATTTGGAACCCAACTGCTCTATAGCCCGAGTTTCTCAAACTTGGCACTACTGACATTTTGAGCCAGATAATTATTGTCGTGGACGCTGTTCTATGCACTGTAGGATGTTGGGTGGCATCTCCACTAGATGCCAGTAGCAACCTACCCCCAGTCGGGACAATAAAAAAAAAAAAAGTTTCCAGTCACTGTGAAATGTTCCTGAAGGACAAAATTGCCCCAGTTGAGAGCTATTGCTTTATGGTAAAATGTTCCCTGGTGCGATTAGAATTATTAAAGACAGTAAGTTACAGGGTATTATAGTTTTGTGCACAACACAAAAACATACGGTTATTCTTTTCTAAAATATTTAAGGGAGACAAAAGTCTGCAAAGACTCAAATAATATCAAGTCAATCAAGCTCCTGGAAAAGTTCTAATTCTTGGTAATCTCCGAATTATGCTGTTACAGGTAACTTATTTTATTCTAAGTTTGTTTTCTTTTGAGTGTTGCATTCCATATGTGTATTATAATCATAGTAGAACAGAGGATTTAAAAGAAATAAAAATGCCTGGGATAAACACTGGGATTTTTTTAATCCACCTATTTCTTCCTTCACTTCAGTTTATAAGTCCAGAATGACACTTGCGTTTTCTTGCCAAATATGCTCTCATCTGACATATAAAGGGATAACTAATATTTGTACACAATGCTTTATAAATTACCTACTGCTTTCACATACATCGTCTTGTTTATCACAACAATCCTTTAAAGAGTCTGAAGCCCCAAGTTCCCTCTACTAGTAAGTTTCAGATAGTTAAACTTTAAAGTCAAATGACCATTCCAACCACTTTCTCCATAAGTAAAAAGCTTTGCTGTTTTTGGTTTCCCAGGCCCTAGAACAGACTTACAGCCTAGATTCTTACTAAACAAAGCACAGTCTCCAAACAGCAGTGCCATCACCTGAGAGCTGTTTGCAATATAGAATCTTAGGGTCACTTCAGACCTAGGCAATCAGAATCTGCATTTTAGCAAAATCCTTCTGGTGATTTCTACGCACATTAAATTTGGCCATCGCTGACTCGGACCAGTGAGCTGGTAGTCATCTAAAGGCTAGTATTAATATCTTATTCGTCTTCGTATTCCCCAATCCACAGCACCATTTGGTATTTGCTCAATGGGTAAGTTTTTTATTGTTGAGATAAATTACCAGGAGTTTACTCGATTCAAGCAAAAGATAAATAAATATACATATATTGGCTTACAGTTCCAGAGGTCATCCAAACGGGTTTCACTGGGCCAACATCAAGGTGTTGTAAGGGCGGCTTCCTTCCGGAGGCTGTCGAAGACAATCTGTTCTCTTTGCTTTGTAGCTTCTAGGCTACCTGTCTTCCTTGGCTTATGGCTCGCCCCTCCGATTTCAAAGCTAGCAGAGTATTCAAATCACTCTTTCTCCTCCCCCTTTTACTTATAAGGACACTTGTGATTACATTGAGCCCACCTGGATAATCCAAAATACTCTCCCCATCTCAAACTCATTAACTTAATTACATCTGCAAAGTATAAAGTAGCATATTCACAGGTTCTACGGATTAGGACATGGACAGATTTTTTCTGAGGACACAGGGATTATTCCATTCTATGACAGGCAATAAATGTTTGCTGAACAAATGTTGGTGAAGATGTGGAGAAAAGGGAACACTTGTACACTGTTGGTGGGAATGTAAATTGGTGCAGACACTGTGGAAAACAGTATGGAGGTTTCTCAAAGAACTAAAAATAGAACTACCATATGACCCAGCAATTCCACTCCTGGGTATATATCCGAAAAAAACAAAAGCACTAATTCGAAAAGACACATGCACCCTAATGTTCATAGCAGCATTATTTTAAATTGCTAAGATATGAAAGCAACCTAAGTGTCCATCAGTAGATGAATGGATAAAGAAGATGTGGGGTATATAATGGAATGATACTCAGCCATAAAAAAGAATGAAATTTAGCCATTTGCAGACTTAGAAGGCATTATGCTAAGTCAAATAAGTCAGACAGAGAAAGACAAATACTGTATGATGTCACTTATATGTGGAATCTAAAAAATAAAGTGAATGAATATAACAAAAAAAGAAGCAGACACAGATATAGAGAACAAACTAGTGGTTACCAGTGAGGAGAGGGAAGTGGGGAGGGGCAAGATAGGGGTAGAGGATTAAGAGGGACAAATTATTAGGTATAAAATAAGCTAAAAGGATATATTGTATAACAGAAAATATAGCCAATATTTTGTAATAACTATAAATGGAATATAACCTTTAAAAATTGTGAATCAGTATATTGTACACCTGTAACATATAATTTTGTATATCAACTATACTTCAATTAAAATTAACTAATTTTAAAAGTAAACAAATTTTTAAAAATTTTAAAATAAATGTTTGCTGAATTGGACTCAAATGAGCTAAATGATCTACGGTGGCTCACTTCTCCCCAGACTCCTACTTTCTTGGGAATATATCTCCTTTCTAGGCACTTGGGTGCTTCCTGCAAGTCAATCTACCTCCTTGCCTCCTTTTCCACTTTCCTGTCTGCACCACAGAACCTTGACCTGGCCCCCTTATCCTGCCTGCCACTCACATCTTGCAACTGCATCTTTAGCAACACTACCAGTACCAGAGCTCATTTGCTCCCGCTCTCATCTCACCTGCCCAGGCTTGTTCGTGAGCCACTGCCTGTATCTCCTTTTTCTCCCTTCCTTCCACTGTCTTCCCCATGACACCTGTGACTGAGGCTGCCTTCCTGCCAGTAGCACGCTGGCCCAGCTACCAGCCTTTCCTCTTCCAAATTTCCCTGAATACTCACAATGTTACCTTCCTGGTAAGACATCATTTCTTTCTTTATTTACTCCCCACTCAAGCTCACAAGAAAAAATGAAAGTGAGAAACCACAAATAAATATACTAGTTCATGTTTACAAAGCACATTTCCAAGGAGATTCTCAAAAATGCATGAGCTGGACTTCATTATTGCCTCTACACCATGGTGAATAGATTAGGAGATTAAGAAAATCATTAACCTCTGGTTGAGAACACAGACTGAAAAATTTTTTTTTTTTTTTTGCGGTACGTGGGCCTCTCACTGTTGTGGCCTCTCCCGTTGTGGAGCACAGGCTCCGGACGCTCAGGCCCAGCGGCCGTGGCTCACGGGCCCAGCTGCTCTGCGGCATGTGGGATCTTCCTGGACCGGGGGACAAACCCGTGTCCCCTGCATCGGCAGGCGGACTCTCAACCACTGCGCCACCAGGGAAGCCCTGAAAAAATTTTTATACAGAGACAGCCAATGTTCACTTTCAGGTTTCACCTCTTAAATGTGTTTTTCCCATGAATCAGTCCATCTGATTAGCTTGATCACCACGGAGTTCCCAGGGGTAATGGGACACAGAAAAAGACTAGGATTTGGGGAATTTGGAAAGCATACCACATTGTGGGAGAGACCAAAGCAGGATGACAAGCTACAGAAAGTTAGGGGTAAAGTGGTAGGATTCAAAGAGATAAAAATGAAAAAGGAGCCGCTATTCTCATACCTACAAAACAGGGCTCAAAAGACCTCCTAAGGTGACTTGGAGAAACAACTGAGCTAACATGAGTGAAAGTACTCTCCGGCTTCAATCTGCCATACATATTAAAGTACTAATGATGAGAATAACCACAAAGAAGTACATTAAGTTATATAAGAAGAATAAGAGAACTCTAACAACTTTGCCCACGGTGGCCTCACCATCTTAGTCTAAACTCACTAGGGGCAGAAAAAATTATGAAGCTGGGGCAGACTCATTCCACCTTACTGACACAAACCTAATTTAGTTTTGGGTAGCTATGTACTCAACTGAAACATTCCTCAGCCACACCTGAAGATATGAACAGCCAAGGGACAGCTCTGGACGTTGAGGAATAAACAGAAAACAGACGAGAATGTCTGGGAAAGTTTTGCTTTCCTGTCATAGATACTGACCTTTCCTCTTTATCTTCTTCTACTTATACCTGTGTGGCAAGCAGATGTGATGGCTGGAACTGCAGCAGCTATATTGTGCACATGACAGAAAAGGCAAAAAAAACGGCAGACCTCAGTACTGAAATCCTTGAGCCACTGAATCAATACAAACAATTTTCTATCTCTAGAGTTCTCGTTGCATGAGGAAAAAGTAAGCCCTTAATTGTTCAAGCAGCTATTATGCCCATTCATTTTTTCTCATCTTTGCAGCCAAACAGAATTCTTTACATATACAGAAGCCTCAAAGAAGAGCTAGAACTGGTCCTGGGCAAACTTGTGCCTTTGGTAAAATGTGCTTTTGACGCCTTCCCAGCTTCACTCCCAAAGGCCATCTCCTTCATGATATCGTCTCCTCACTGGCCCACTTCTCAGAAGGCTCAAGTCTCATAGATTTTAGTGCAGCCCTGAAAAGTATCACTCTATTAGATTCCACTGCCTATCTTATGAGACCTTTCTATCATTGTGTGATTAAATTAATCTCTGGCATTTCACAGTGCTTAATATCTGTAGCAAATTGGGACTTCCCTGGTGGCAGAGTGGTTAAGAATCCACCTGCCAGTGCAGAGGACATGGGTTCGATCCCTGGTCCGAGAAGATCCCACATGCCGTGGAGCAACCAAGCCCGCGAGCCACAACTACTGAGCCTGCGCTCTAGAGCCCATAAGCCACAACTACTGAGCCCACGGTCCTAGAGTCTGTGCTCCACAACAAGAGAAACCACCGCAATGAGAAGCCCGTGCACCACAATGAAGAGGAGCCCCCCACTCACCACAACCAGAGAAAGCCCACACACAGCAACGAGGACCCAACGCAGCCAAAAATAAATAAATTTATTAAAAATAATAATAGGGCTTCCCTGGTGGCGCAGTGGTTGAGAGTCCGCCTGCCGATGCAGGGGACACGGGTTCGTGCCCCGGTCTGGGAGGATCCCACATGCCACGGAGCGACTAGGCCCGTGAGCCATGGCCGCTGGGCCTGCGTGTCTGGAGCCTGTGCTCCACAGCAGGAGAGGCCACAATAGTGAGAGGCCCGCGAACTGCACAAAAAATAATAATAATAATAATAATAGGAAATTATTTTACTTACATTATCTCACTCCCCACCAAGTGGGGGAGGGGGATGGGATGAATTGGGAGACTGGAATTGACATATATACACTAATATGTATAAAATAGACAACTAATGAGAACCTGTTGTATAGCACAGGGAACCCTGCTCAGTGCTCTGTGGTGACCTAAATGGGAAGGAAATCCAACAAAAGAGGGCATATATGTATCCATACAGCCGATTCACTCTCTGTACAGCAGAAACTAACACAACACTGTAAAGCAACTATACCCCAATTAAAAAAAATAATAAGTTGGGGTTTCCCTGCTGACACAGTGGTTAAGAATCCGCCTGCCAATGCAGGGGACACAGGGTCGAGCCCTGGTACAGGAAGATCCCACATGCTGCGGAGCAACTAAGCCCGTGCACCACAACTACTGAGCCTGCGCTCTAGAGCCCGCGAGCCACAATTACTGAGCCCGCGTGCTACAACGACTGAAGCCTGCGCGCCTAGAGCCCTGCTCTGCAACAAGAGAAGCCACGACAATGAGAAGCCCGCGCACTGCAACGAAGAGTAGCCCCCGCTCGCTGCGACTTGAGAAAGCCCACACACAGCAATGAAGACCGAACACAGCCAAAAATAAAAACAAATTTAAAAAGTCCTTAGAGCCATGATTTTCAAGTGTGGTCCCTGGTCTAAGCAACATCAGCACCGCCCATAGAAATGTAAATTCTTGGGACACACCCAAGACCCACTGAATCAGAAACTTTGAGGGTGGGTGAAGCAATCTGTGGTTTAGCAAGCCCTCCAGGGGATTCAGATGTGTGCTAAAGCCTGAGGACCACTGCTATAGAGTATTATGCACATTTTTCAGATAAAGAAATTGAGGCTTTTGTGGATTATATTTATTTATCAAAGACCTCAGAGTAATGTGTTAGAAAAAGGCCTTCTGGCTCTAATCTCGGGGTTGTTTTTACCACATACAAGTATTGTTCCAGCCAGATACATGTCATTCTAGAGGCAGTTGTCATTTTGAGAAAAAAGTAAAACCTTATAAACTAATTCTCTAGAATACTGATAACCTGATAATATTTCTGTTTTTCCTTCTCAAGGGAGTTGGTTTTTAAAAGAAATACAACTCAAATCATGAGCTACACCCATTAGGATGACTGCTAGTAAAACAAAACAAAATAACAAGTGTTACAGAGGCTGTGGAGAAATTGGAGCCCTTGTGTACTGCTGATGGGAATGTAAAATAGTGCATCCACTATAGGAAAAGTATGGCGGTTCCTCAAAAACTTAAAAATAAAATTACTATATGATCCAGCAATTCCACTTCTGGATATATACCCAAAAGAATTGCAAAGAGGGATTTGAACATAAATGTGTACAGCAATGTTCACACTGGCATTATTCACAAAAGCCAAAAGGTGGACGAAACCCAAATGCTCATCAACAGATGAATGGATAAACAAAATGTGGCATATATACGGTGGAATAATATTCAGTCTTGAAGCAAAGAAATTTTGACACATGCTACAGCAAGGATGAAATTTGCAGACATTACGCTAAGTGAAACAAGCCAGTTGCAAAAGGACAAATATAGTATCATTCCACTTACATGTGGTACCTAGAGTAGTCATATTCATAGAGACTGAAAATAGAATGGTGGTTGCCAAGGTCTGGGGGGAGAGGGAAATAGGAAGTTATAATACATACAGAGTTTCAGTTTTTCAAGATAAAAAGAATTCTGTGGATGGATGGTGATGATGGTAGCACAGCAATATGAATGTAGTTAATGCCACTGAGTTATACACTCAAAAATGGTTACAGTGCTAAATTTTATATTATATGTATTTTAGCACAATTTTAAAATTTATTTTTTCTTTCTTTCTTTCCCTTCTTTTCTTCCTTCCTTCCTTCCTTTCTTTCTTTCTTTCTTTGCTGCATTGGGTCTCGCTGCTGCACACAAGCTTTTTCTAGCTGCCGCAAATGGGGGCTACTGTTCATTGCAGTGCACGGGCTTCTCATTGCAGTGGCTTCTCCTGTTGCAGAGCATGGGCTCTAGGCATGCAGGCTTCAGTAGCTGTGGCACGCAGGCTCAGCAGCTGTGGCTCGCGGGCTCTAGAGCGCAGGCTCAGTAGTTGTGGTGCACGGGCTTTCTTGCTCCGCACCATGTGGGATCTTCCCGGACCAGGGCTCAAACCCATGTCCCCTGCATTGGCAGGTGGATGCTTAACCACTGCACCACCAGGGAAGCCCCTAAACTTATTTTAAAGTACAACTGAACTTGTAAAATTCCTGTTCACTTCCGATAAGCAAAGTACTGGTGATAATACAATCAGGTGATTTCCTTGGTACCACGCAAACCACATCCCCAAAGTGACTCTGAACTCAGGTGCAGGGTGTCACCGAGGGGTGATTTCTTAAAGACTGTTATCAATAAATCAAGTTGGGAAATAGAGTCTTGGCAAGGTTGAAACTGTTAGGCTTGGCATCCACCATTTTGAGTAACGGAAAAAGATAAAACCCTCTATTCACCAACAAATGCCTCTTTTCCTTGTGATAATGCTACTAAATTTACAAGCAAGTGAAGGCAGTTAAACCGACGAGGAGCTCTCTGCTTCTAACAAGTCCATCGTGGGGACAAATATGTCCTTTAGGAGTGCTATTAATCCATTCTAGTGGGAAAACAGAGATGGCATGGGTCAAATGTTGATTGCCAGAACCTGTCGGTATTTTTGACAAAGGGCCTTACTAATGTTTCCTCAACTTTTTTTCAATTCTGAAATCATTTCATACTTTTTGAAAAGATATGAAAATCGTACAGAGAACTTCCATAAGCCCTTTACTGAGATTCACTAATTTTTACAATACTACTACATTTTCTTTCTCATTCTTCTACCTATATACATTTTATTATTTATTTCTTTTCTGAACCATTTGAGAATGCCCCATTTCCCTTAATATTTCAGTACATATTTCTTAAGAACAAGGATTTTTTTTTTACAGTGCTATCATCGTTACCTAATTCAGGAAATTTAACATACATACAATAGTTTTATCTCAGCTACAGTCCACAAGTCAGTTTTGTCCATTGTATCAATAATGCCTTTTATAACATTTCCTTCTCCAGTACAGGATATAGTTAAGGATCACATACAGTACTGAATTTTATGTGTCAGGTCCTTTTAATCTCTTTAAATCTGAAACAGTTCCTCAGTCCTTCAGTAGAGGTCAGCTATTATATAGAATATTCCTCAATGTGGGTTTGGCTGATGGTTCCTTGTGATTAGATTTGGTTACATATGCTCAGCCAGAATACTAATGTGATGTTGTATCTGCAAAGTATCATATCTAGAGCCCACAAGCCCATCATTGGTGATAATGATTTTTATTGCCAGGTCAAGGTGTTGTCCAGTTGCTCCACTGTATATTTACTACCTTCCTCCCTTGCACTTAATAAAGAATCTTTTGACAGACATTTTGAGACCATGCAAACATCCTGCTTCACATCGGAATTTAGCATCCATTGATGATTCATGCCTAAAACAATCTTTGCTATGATGACTGCAAAATAGTGATTTTCCCAACTACACCATTCCCTCCATGTTTATCATGTTTACAGGGGAAGAATCCTCTTTTTTCCCCTATTTTATCGATTTGTTAGTATGGACTCATGGATTCCTACTTTATTCAATGGATTACAATTAACTACTGTTCTTGCTTCTTTTGATGCTCAAATTTTTCCAGATTTGGCCAGCAGGAGCCCCTTCAAGCTGGTTCCTGTACCCTTTTGACAGGTCCCTATCATTTTTATGATGACTTCTTTACTTTCTGGCATAATAACATGTTCCAAGTTCATCTTCTACCTTCACTGTCCCAGTCCTGGAATTGCTCATTTCTCAAAGGAGCTCTAGTTCATTTCCCTTTTTCCCCAGATTTATGACATATTGAGATGGAATTGTTTTGTTTTGTTTTTGATGGCTGACTGGGCTTCATTTCTGTATCTCTTTCATACTGTCATTAGAGATCTTTTAAGAAATACGATATGGTGTGTGGGAAAGATGTGAGCTTTGGAAAGAGATCTGAGTTTGAACACTGGCTCTATCACTTGCTATCTGAAAAACTTGCTAACCGTAAACTAAATAACGGAAGTTATTTAACTTCTCTAAGCCTTTGTTTCTTTAACTTTAAAATGTGAAAAATAACGTCTACCTCACAGGGTGATTATGAGGCTTAAGGAGACATAACACCATTAAAAGTACCAACTCAGATCCTGACAAATAGTAAATACTCACTAAGTTTAAGCTACTTTTAATCACTGTATTATACAATTTTAATGGGATTTTTTTTTTTCTCTCACAACCCTGTCAATTGCTTCCTATGAAGCCCTACAGAGCCACAGATTACCTGCCCCTGGTACTATTCATTCTCTCCAAAAATCTGCCTATAATCTCCATTTCTCACTTTAGCCTATCAGGATTCCTTGGCAGATGCTTAACAATTACCCCTTCTCTTTCCTTCTTTTTGTTCCTCAGAATGAGAGGCAATATGGTATGGAAGGAAAAAAATCATATGATTATCTAAGAACATGCAGACAAAGCATTCAATAAATGTCAGTGATCCCAGAGAGAATTATGAATATCAGGTAATTTCCCTGTCTTTAAATAAGCTACATACCACAAACCTATATTAAACATCACATATAATGGAGAAATATTTTATTTATTTCTACTAATACTGGACACCAAACAAGAATGCATATCATTTCTTCATTTAACAAGAGAAACTAATCAATGCTATAAGGCAAAAAAAAAAAAAAAAAAAAAGACATAAGAAGGGTAAGGATTAGATGAAGAAGGTAAAACTTAATGTTTTCAGGTAATAGTATTATCCACATAGAAAACTCAAGAGCATCAATGAACTATTAGAACTTATAAGAATTTAGCAAGGTCATTATGTTATAAGATAAATTTACCAAAACAATAACATACCTCTATGCTAGCAATGATGAACTAGAAGATGAGACGACATCTGCAATAGCCACAAAAATGACAATGTACCTAGGAACTAACAAAAATGTATATGACCTTTATAGAATAAACACTAAAAATATTCTATTAAAGTACATAAAGCAAAGTCTGAATAAATAGAGAAATATTGTAATGATGTCAGTGCTTCCCAAATTAATCTATACATTCAAGGCAATCTCATCAAATTTCCAAGAGGATTTTTTAAAAGAATTCCATGAACTCATTCTAAAATTTACAAGGGAAAGTAAAATTCCACAAATAGCTACGGCCATTTTGAAATAGATAAGCAAGGAGGAAACACTCAACCCACCAGATATTGAGACATATTACAAAGCTATACAAACAGCATGGTACTGACCAGTAACAGGCAAATAGACCACTGGAAAAGAAAAGTTCTTAGAGTAGTTCCACACATATATGGGAGCTTAGATAAGATAAAGTTGGCACCACAAAACAATAAGGAAAGGATGAATTGCTTAAAAACTCTGACGGGAAAGTGGATCACTATGATGAGGCAAAATAAGGCTGGACCTTAGAACTTATATGAAACTCTAAAAAAGGCATACTTTAGATGGATTAAAGACATAAATGTGAAAGGTAAATTTATGAAGAAAATATAGAAGAAACATAAGGGAACAAAGAACTGTACAGGAAATGTACAACAGTATGATTTTTATATAGGGGTAGAGGAAAGACTTCTGGAACAAGACCCTAAAAACACATATGCTAACATTAAAAAAAATTTATGAATTTGATTCTGTCAAAATAAAGAACACATAGACAAAGTAAGAGATGAGAGTTTAGGGGAAAATATTTGTAACATACAAAACCAGCAAGAACTTAGTACCTAAAATAGGCAAACAACTCCTGAAAACCCATAAGGAAAAAAATGGGAAACCCAGTTTTAAAATGAGCAAAGTATTACAAAGGCAATTCCCAGAAAGGGAAGCCCGAGTAACTAAAAAGAATATTAAGAAATGCTCAGACTCTTCAGTAAACAAAGAAATTTAAGTGAAAATAAGACTATTAAAATGGAAAAATATTAAAAGTAGATAATTCCAGAGAAGGCAGGATAGAGCAAAATGGAAACTTTGAGATATCTTTGGGGAAACAGTAAACTGGTACAGTCTTTCTAGAAAACAATGTACCCTCTGTGACTCCAAAATCCCCTTCCTGTTCCATAAGGCAGAGAAATTCTCACACAGCTTCACAAGGGATCTGTATGAGGTCATGGGTTGTGGTGTGGTTTGTGGTACTGGGACTTGAAAACAACCTAAGTGTCCATCAGTAGGGGAATAATAAAGCACAGTAGATGCAGTGGTGGTTGCCAGGGGCTGAGGGGCAAGGGGAGTGTGGAGTTAGTGTTTAATAGTTACAGAGTTTTGGTTTGGTAAAATGGAAAAGTTCTGCAGAACAGTGGTGATGGGTGTAGAATAATATGAATGTACCTAATGCCAAAGAACTGTACACTTAAAAATAATTAAAATGGTAAATTTTATGTTATGTATATTTTACCACAATTTTTTAAATGTTTTTTAAATACAGTGGATGCTCACTACGTGATACCTTGCAGGAGTTAAAAATACTGAGCTGGGGCTTCCCTGGTGGCACAGTGGTTGAGAGTCCGCCTGCCGATGCAGGGGACACAGGTTGAATGACAAATTAAAAACACAAACATGTTACAAACAGCAGTCCATATTTTACTAGGACACACGCATCTTTAAAGACTCATTATCAACATATTACTTGAAAATTTACTGGGGAGAGGGAACTTGGAATGGAGGTTGGGGAATTAGGGAAAAAATAATAAAATGAAAGGGGTTTACATGGACCAATGATGAATGACAATAAGGTATTATGAACTGAGAAGTTTGCACCTTAAAAAGAAATGACGGGCTTCCCTGGTGGCGCAGTGGTTGAGAGCCCGCCTGCCGATGCAGGGGACACGGGTTCGTGCCCCGGTCCGGGAAGATCCCACATGCCGCGGAGCGGCTGGGCCCGTGAGCCACGGCCGCTGAGCCTGCGCATCCGGAGCCTGTGCTCTGCAATGGGAGAGGCCACAGTAGTGAGAGGCCCACGTACCGCAAAAAAAAAAAAAAAAGAAAAAGAAATGACATCATACACATGAAAACCTTGTGAAAGGATATAAAGTTTTACAGCTTATAGTTTGTTATTTCCGTCATTGAAGAACAGTGAAATGAACCAAAATAGATTTGACTCCTAATTTTTTGGATCTTCAGTGAATTTTGAAAAATGGTGATTTACACATTAGCTAAGCATCACACATTGGAAGTTCATCTGTATTTTATGAGCTTTTAAATATCTCCAGTGATCTCTCATTACCACAGATTTCTTCTTTCCTCTTCTTTATGTTCTCTTCCATGCTGAGCCAGATTAAAGGGTGGGTCAGGCAGGTGTTGCCTGGGGTGCTATTATTTAAGAGGTGCCAGAAATATCGCTAGAAGTATAGCAAGATGGAAAAAATTATTTTCCCTAGCACTCGTGTTACCAAAAGCACTTTGCAAGGTTAGAAAGAAACCAGCAATAAATGTGTGGGGTGGGGCTGTGGGTGGCCCCTCTCCCAGGGAAATACATGAATAATAATAGGAATTATTTAAACTTAGGGTCACAAGGTCACAGTGCAGAGTTGCACAACTCCAGCAGATGTTATTTACATACTACCTGCAAGACTGTCCATAGTGGCCTTGTTTAAATTGCCTCCATAGGAGGGTTGCTTAATCATTTCAGTGAACAAATAACCCCACTCAATCAGAATGCAAGGCTTTTTTTCTGTGAAGTTTTTAATTTAATTTTATTTATTTTTTATACAGCAGGTTCTTATTAGTAATCCATTTCATACATCTTTTTTTTTTTTTTTTTTTTTGGTGGTACGCGGGCCTCTCACTGCTGTGGCCTCTCCCGCTGCGGAGCACAGGCTCCGGACACGCAGGCCCAGGGGCCATGGCTCACGGGCCCAGCCGCTCCGCGGCATGCGGGATCCTCCCGGACCGGGGCACGAACCCGTGTCCCCTGCATCGGCAGGCGGACTCGCAACCACTGCGCCACCAGGGAAGCCCCATTTCATACATCTTAATGTATACATGTCAATCCCAATCTCCCAGTCCATCCCACCACGCCCCCTCACCACCACTTTCCCCCCTTGGTGTCCATATGTTTGTTCTCTACATCTGTGTCTCTATTTCTGCCCTGCAAACCAGTTCATCTGTACCATTTTTCTAGGTTCCACATATATGCGTTAATATATGATATTTGTTTTTCTCTTTCTGACTACTTCACTCTGTATGACAGTCTCCAGATCCATCCACGTCTCTACAAATGACCCAATTTCGTTCCTTTTTATGGCTGAGTACTATTCCATTGTATATATGTACCTTATCTTCTTTATCCATTCGTCTGTCAGTGGGCATTTAAGTTGCTTCCATGACCTGGCTATTGTAAACAGTGCTGCAATGAACATTGGGTGCACGTGTCTTTTTGAATTACGGTTTTCTCTGGGTATATGCCCAGTAGTGGGATTGCTGGGTCATACAGTAATTCTATTTTTACTTTTTTAAGGAACTTCCATACTGTTCTCCATAGTGGTTGTATCAATTTACATTCCACCAACAGTGCAAGAGGGTTCCCTTTTCTCCACACCCTCTCCAGCATTTGTTGTTTGTAAATTTTCTGATGATGCCCATTCTAACTGGTGTGAGGTGATACCTCATTGTACTTTTGATTTGCATTTCTCTAATAACTAGTGATGTTGAGCAGGTTTTCATATGCTTCTTGGCCATCTGTATGTCTTCTTTGGAGAAATGTCTATTTAGGTCTTCTGCCCATTTTTGGATTGGGTTTTTTGTTTTTTTAAATATTGAGCTGCCTGAGCTGTTTATATATATTTTGGAGATTAATCCTTTGTCTGTTGATTCGTTTGCAAATATTTCCTCCCATTCTGAGGGTAGTCTTTTCATCTTGTTTGTAGTTTCCTTTGCTTTGCAAAAGCTTTTAAGTCTCATTAGGCCCCAATTGTTTACTTTTGTTTTTATTTCCATTACTCTAGGAGGTGGAGCAAAAAAGATCTTGCTGTGATTTATGTCAAAGAGTGTTCTTCCTATGTTTTCCCCTAAGAGTTTTATAGTGTCCACTCTTAAATTTAGGTCTCTAATCCATTTTGAGTTTATTTTTGTGTATGGTGTTAGGGAATGTTCTAATTTCATTCTTTTACATGTAGCTGTCCACTTTTCCCAGCACCACGTACTGAAGAGACTGTCTTTTCTCCATTGAATATCCTTGCCTACTTTGTCATAGATTAATTGATCATAGGTGCATGGGTTTATCTCTGGGCTTTCTATCTTGTTCCTTGATCGATATTTCTGTTTTTGTGCCAGTACCATATTGTCTTGATTACTGTAGCTTTGTAGTATGGTCTGAAGTCAGGGAGTCTGATTCCTCCAGCTCCGTTTTTTTCCCTCAAGACTGCTTTGGCTATTCGGGGTCTTTTGTGTTTCCACACAAATTGTGAAATTTTTTGTTCTAGTTCTGTAAAAAATGCCACTGGTAGTTTGATAGGGATTGCACTGAATCTGTAGATTGCTTTGGGTGGTATAGTCATTTTCACAATATTGATTCTTCCAATCCAAGAACATGGTATCTCTCTCCATCTGTATTTATCATCTTTAATTTCTTTCATCAGTGTCTTATAGTTTTCTGCATACAGGTCTTTTGTCTCCCTAGGTAGGTTTATTCCTAGGTATTTTATTCTTTTTGTTGCAATGGTAAATGGGAGTGTTTCCTTAATTTCTCTTGCAGATTTTTCATCATTAGTGTATAGGAATGCCAGAGATTTCTGAGCATTAATTTTGTATCCTGCTACTTTACCAAATTCATTGATTAGCTCTAGTAGTTTGCTGGTGGCATCTTTAGGATTCTCTATGCATAGTATCATGTCATCTGCAAACAGTGACAGTTTTACTTCTTCTTTTCCAATTCATATTCCTTTTATTTCTTTTTCTTCTCTGATTGCTGTGGCTAGGATTTCCAAAACTATGTTGAATAACAGTGGCTAGAGTGGACATCCTTGTCTTGTTCCTGATCTTAGAGGAAATGCTTCCAGTTTTTTACCATTGAGAATGATGTTTGCTGTGGGTTTGTTGTATATGTCCCTTATTATGTTGAGGTAGGTTCCCTCTATGCCCACTGTCTGGAGAGTTTTTTATCATAAATGGGTGTTGAATTTTGTCAAAAGCTTCTTCTGCATCTGTTGAGATGATAACATGGTTTTTAATCTTCAGTTTGTTAATATGGTGTATCACACTGATTGATTTGTGTATTTTGAAGAGTCCTTGCATCCCTGGGATAAATCCCACTTGATCATGGTGTATGATCCTTTTCATGTGTTGTTGGATTCTGTTTGCTAGTATTTTGTTGAGGATTTTTGCATCTATATTCATCAGTGATATTGGTCTGTAATTTTCTTTCTTTGTAGTATCTTTGTCTGGTTTTGGTATCAGGGTGATGGGGGCCTCATAGAATGAGTTTGGGAGTGTTCCTTCCTCTGCAGTTTTTTGGAAGAGTCTGAGAAGGATGGGTGTTAGCTCTTCTCTAAATGTTTGATAGAATTCACCTGTGAAGCCATCTGGTCCTGGACTTTTGCTTGTTGGAAGATTTTTAATCACAGTTTCAGTTTCATTACTTGTGTTTGGCCTGTTCATATTTTCTATTTCTTCCTAGTTCAGTCTTGGAAGGTTATACCTTTCTAAGAATTTGTCCATTTCTTCCAGGTTGTCCATTTTATTGGCATAGAGTTGCTTGTAGTAGTCTCTTAGGATGCTTTGTATTTCTGTGGTGTCTGTTGTAAATTCTTTTTCATTTCTAATTCTATTGATCTGAGTCCTCTCCCTCTTTTTCTTCATGAGTCTAGCTAATGGTTTATCAATTTGTTTATCTTCTCAAAGAACCAGCTTTTAGTTTTATTGATCTTTGCTACTGTTTTATTTGTTTCTATTTCATTTATTTCTGCTCTGATCTTTATGATTTCTTTCCTCCTACTAACTTTGGGCTTTGTTTGTTCTTCTTTCTCTAGTTCCTTTAGGTGTAAGGTTAGATTGTTTATTTGAGATTTTTCTTGTTTCTTGAGGTAGGCTTGTATTGCTATAAACTTCCCTCTTAGAACTGCTTTTGTTGCATCTCATAGGTTTTGGATCATCATGTTTTCCTTGTAATTTCTCTCTAGGTATCTTCTGATTTCCTCTTTGATTTCTTCAGTGATCTCTTGGTTCTTTAGTAACATACTGTTTAGCCTCCATGTGTTTGTTTTTTTACGGTTTTTTTCTCTGTAATTGATTTCTAACCTCATAGCATTGTGGTCAGAAAAGATACCTGATATGATTTCAATTTTCTTAAATTTAACTGACGTGTGATTTGTGACCCAAGATGTGATCTATCCTGGAGAACGTTCCATGTGCACTTGAGAAGAAAATGTAATCTGCTGTTTTTGGATGGAATGCCCTATAAATATCAATCAAATCTATCTGGTCTATTGTGTCATTTAAAGCTTGTGTTTCCTTATAAATTTTCTGTTTGGATGATCTGTCTATTGGTGTAAGTGAGGTGTTAAAGTCCCCCACTATTATTGTGTTACTGTCGATTTCCTCTTTCAGAGCTGTTAGCAGCTGCTTTATGTATTGAAGTCCTCCTATATTGGCTGCATATATATTTATAATTGCGCTATCTTCTTCTTGGATTGATCCCTTGATCATTATGTAGGATCCTTCCTTATCTCTTGTAACATTCTTTATTTTAAAGTCTATTTTATCTGATATGAGTATTGCTACTCCAGCTTTCTTTTGATTTCCATTTGCATGGAATATCTTTTTCCATCTCCTCACTTTCAGTCTGTATGTGTCCTTAGGTCTGAAGTGGGTCGCTTGTAGACAGCAATATATATCGGTCTTGTTTTTGTATCCATTCAGCCAGCCCGTGTCTTTTAGTTGGAGCACTTAATCCACTCACATTTAAGGTAATTATCGATATGTATGTTCCTATTACCACTTTCTTAATTGTTTTGGGTTTGTTTTTGTAGGTCCTTTTCTTCTCTTGTGCTTCCCACTTAGAGAAGTTCCTTTAGCATTTGTTGTAGAGCTGGTTTGGTGGTGCTGAATTCTTCTAGCTTTTGCTTGTCCATAAAGCTTTTGATTTCTCCATCGAATCTGAATGAGATCCTTGCCAGGTAGAGTAATTATGGTTATAGGTTCTTCCCTTTAATCACTTTAAGTATATCATGCCACTCCCTTCTGGCTTGTAGAGTTTCTGCTGAGAAATCAGCTGTTAACCTTATGGGAGTTCCCTTGTATGTTATTTGTCGTTTTTCCCTTGCTGCTTTCAATAATTTTTCTTTGTCTTTAATTTTTGTCAGTTTGATTACTATCTGTCTTGACGTGTTTCTCCTTGGGTTTATCCTGCCTAGGACTCTCTGTGCTTCCTGGACTTGGGTGGCTATTTCCTTTCCCACGTTAGGGAAGTTTTCGACTATAATCTGTTCAAATATTTTCTCGGGTCCTCCCTCTCTCTCTTCTCCTTCTGGGACCCCTATAATGCAAATGTTGTTGTGTTTAATGTCGTCCTAGAGGTCTCTTAGGCTGTCTTCATTTCTTTTCATTCTTTTTTCTTTATTCTGTTCCATGGCAGTGAATTCCACCATTCTGTCTTCCAGGTCACTTATCCGTTCTTCTGCTTCAGTTATTCTGCTATTTATTCCTTCTAGTGTATTTTTCATTTCAATTATTGTATTGTTCATCTCTGTTTGTTTGTTCTTTAATTCTTCTAGGTCTTTGTTAAACATTTCTTGCATCTTCTCGATCTTTGCCTCCATTGTTTTTCTGAGGTCCATTGTTTTTCTGAGGTCCATTGTTTTCTGAGGTTTTTCTGAGGTATCATCTTCACTATCATTATTCTGAATTCTTTTTCTAGAAGGTTACCTATTTCCCCTTCATTTAGTTGTTTTTCTGGGGTTTTATCTTGTTCCTTTATCTGGTACATAGCCCTCTGCCTTTTCATCTTGTCTATCTTTCTGTGAATCTGGTTTTTGTTCCACAGGCTGCAGGATTATAGTTCTTCTTGCTTCTGCTGTCTGCCCTCTGGTGGATGAGGCTAAGAGACTTGTGCTAGTTTCCTGATGGGAGGGACCTGTGGTGGGTAAAGCTGGGTGTTGCTCTGGTGGGCAGAACTCAGTAAAACTTTAATCTGCTTGCCTGCTGATGGGTGGGGCTGAGTTCCCTCCCTGTTGGCTGTTTGGCCTGAGGCAACCCAACACTGGAGCCTACCTGGCTCTTTGGTGGGGCTAATGGCAGATTCCTGGAGGGTTCACACCAAAGAGTACTTCCCAGAACTTCTGCTGCCAGTGTCATTGCCCTCAAAGTGAGACACATCCACCCCCAGCCTCTGCAGGAGAGCCTCCAACACTAGCAGGTAGGTCTGGTTCAGTTTCCTATGGGGTCACTGCTCCTTCCCCTGGGTCCCGATGCGCACACTACTTTGTGTGTGCCCTCCAATAGTGGAGTCTCTGCTTCCCCCAGTCCTGTCAAAGTCTTGCAATCAAATCCCGCTCGCCTTCAAACTCTGATTCTCTAGGAATTTCTCCTCCCGTTGCTGGAGCTCCAGGTTGGGTAGCCTGACGTAGGGCTCAGAACCTCCACTCCAGTGAGTGGACTTCTGTGGTATAAGTGTTCTCTGGTTTGTGAATCACCCACCCAGCAGTTAAGGGATTTGACTTTATTGTGATTGCGCCCCTCCTACCATCTCATAGTAGCTTCTCCTTTGTCTTTGGATGTGGGGTATCTTTTTTGGTGAGCTCCAGTGTCTTCCTGTCGATGACTGTTGAGCAGTTAGTTGTGATTCTGGTGCTCTCACAACAGGGAGTGAGCACACGTCCTTCTACTCCGCCATCTTGAACCAATCTCTCCCAGAATGCAAGACTTTTGATTCACACATGGGATAAGCATGTTTGGGGCTGGAGTTGAATTGTTTGGGAAAAGAGAGGACAAGCAGAGTACCAGCCATGCTTCCCCCATGCAGCCTAAATAAAATGGGATGCATATTTACAGACTATCAAGGTACCAAGTTATTAGACTGCCTGGGAAGCCACCTACTCCTGTGTGGCTCTGCTTCCAAACAAAGAAGGACAGACTTAACAGAGCCTTCTCCATTTTAGAATACTGAAGCCCAACTGTCCCGCCCATCATGTGCCAGACCGTCAGAATCTAACTGTGCCCTTCATCTGGCCATCCTTCCTTACATGGCAGGAATAGGCAAGAGTTAGTGGATGGCACATGGCCAGTAGTGGTCAAGGGGTTCTCTGTGGATTCCATTTGCAAACTGAGCAATGCTAGCATGGCCGTGCATAAAACCAGGCCAAGAATCTTGGCCTGAGCCTACAAAGGGTGTTTTTGAGAAGATGGACAGGCATCTTTATTTGATCCTAATTCTCAGAAAAGGGATGTGAACCACTACTAGTTCTTAAAGGTATTTTGGGAATATCTAGAGAACAGTTTTTTCATTTGTTTGTTTGTTTGAACATATTCTGTGGGATGTTTGGTAACCGCAATCCTTTAACCACTGTTCTCAATTTATTTTAACACATCATAATCCAAGGTGTAAAGCAGGCATCTAAAAAAGTATTCTTGACTGCCTAAGCATGCATTACGGTTTGAAATGTATTGTCATACATCGATTAGCAGTTTTCCTTCAAATATCCCACTTTTTTGTTCAGTTCATATATTACACTGTTTAGTAAGTTGTGTTTTGCATTAAGCAGTTCACAATATTTTGCTCGCTGACTCTTCAGAAAGACCTAGAAGCTGAAACACAAAGCAAAAAAGATCTCTTCTGATGACAAGTCTAGCCTCCCTGAATTTCGTGTGCCAAATGAACAGACCTTCATTGAGTGCCAGGCACCACAGCAGGTGCTGAATACTCTCTGGGGGCCCTGCCCTGGTGGCACTTAGAGTCTGGCAGTAGCATGGTTTAGCAGGGCTAGAACAACCGTGCTACAGCTGAAACATGTGCCTTTCCCAGCCTTTTCTGCCCGTCATTTCCTGAGAAAAACCACTGCCCCTCTCAAAATGAGGAAGTCGGACCAGATCGTTTCAAAGGTACTTTCCAGCTTTTGAATTTAAAAAGTTGAATGAAACTTTAATAGATACTTTACCACATGTCTTATATGTAATGAATTCTAATTAAAAAAAAAAAAAAAAGGACAGCCTATACTGGAGCATTAGAAAAGCATTTTACACACACTACTGTCATTCATATCCCCAAAGTCCTCCAAAGTAGACACACATAAGCCCAGTTTTCAGAGCAGAAAACTAAGTACCTTCCCTAAGATCATATAACTAGCAAGGGCCGGGTGTAACACAACCCAGGTCATCTGGGACAGAACTGGAGACCTTGCACTGTCACTGCCTTTTAAAACTGCCTCTGATGTTTGTCCCTAGTTTTCAACAGTAGCATTTCCAGGCCCTGCCTGTGACCTATCAGCTGTCAAATCTTGGCATTTCAGTTCTGTGCAGTTCAACCGCTTACTTCTTCTCTGTGACATGAACAGCCAGCCTCCGCAGGAGGATCCGTTTGTACCAAGCTCCAGCCAACTAGAGAAGCCTCTATTTCCCGGATGTGCCCAAACGATTGACAGCAGCATGGCGCATGCTCCTTGAGGCTCTCCCCACTGAGTGTTGAGAGGCGTTCGCATACTTTACGTGCTCCGTTTGAAATATACTTGCTGAAGCACCAGTATTATACATCTGCTCCCTTGACTTTTTAACCAAAGAGTGCTAGTTTATTGCTGAGCTTAAGGATAAAAGAAGCAAGAAATGAAAGTTGGGTTGATTTTTTTTTCAAGTTTCCTCCCCACTAAGTACAATCAGATGTTGGACTCTCAGAGCCCGATGCTGGGTGGATGTTCACTTCACTTTGCCTTGCAATTTATCAGCTCGTTTTTTGAGGTAACACTTTTCATCACAAAAGAAAACCCAGGGCCCTATACGCATATTTTCAGTTAAACGCATCGAACAGCCCTAATGTTGTGCCAGAAAAAAATCAAATCAAATCAAACAGGAACAATATCAAAACTGATTTATGAGGCTTTGTAGGAAAACAACTGTCCTTTCATCTCTGGATACACAGTTTATCTTTGACCCTGGAGTACTCGCTGGAATTCTGGGCAAAGGGGACCTATTCAGAAATAATCTATCCAAGACCTGAGGAGCTCCATCATGAACCAGAGATCAAACATATTTTATGTTCTTTCTGGTCCAGGATTAAAACTGAAGACCTATTATATTTTTAATGCACAAATAAAGAATCAATCAGGGGAATCTGCTGCCTCAGCAAACACTTTCATCCAAAAGAACAAATTATTTGTGATATCAAAACCAGTGAGTATCTCTATTGAGTATCTCAAAGATGGGGAGGTAGGATGAGTCTTTTCAAAGGTAGTAAGGTAAATGAATGAGTTAGTGGTTTGACATGTCTTTTCATGGGGAAAAGAAAATGTCAAAGTGCTCATGTCCACCCCTGGCTCTAAGAAATGCGTGTTCCTTTAGGATGTGTGGTGCAAGACATTTCTCTACACCTTTATACTATGGCCAAGAGGATCTTTTCCCCTGGGCCAGAGATTTTTATGTGGTCTCCAGGTACCTCACCCAGAGTTCCTCCAGATTTCTGTACCTGGATATCAGCGCAGGAGCGTATCGGGTGTACAGGGTTTCTTCAGAAAATGTAGAGATGCCTGGGCACCTAAAGAGACCTAGGACTAGAAAACTGTGGTGGGTACCAAATGAGGGTCTACTTGACTCAGGAGTCTCTTTTCCGGTCTCTGGTAGCAGTGCCTAGGCCTATGTCTTCATCTTCCTGGCTAGGGTTGATTGGTCCAAGGATGGTACTCTACCCAAGCCTGACCAATCAGAGTTTTTCCCAGGACTTTTAACTGGAACAAAGGCAGGAATTCAGTATTCTCAGGGGTGAGAGCTATGAAATACGATGCTTGGGAGGGACCTGGTCTGCAAAGAGAGAGAATGGAGAAATGCAGCAAGAAGAAGCCATGACAGACGACAGACATGAGAGAATCCTGCACAGAGATAAATGTCCCAGTTCCAGTTGTTCCTAAAGCCTGAATGCTTCCTTGCTTTTTCTGAGATTTTATTTATAAATCCTTCTTCAATTATATAAGAAACGCTTGTATTCCAAAAAGTCTCCATTCCTGC
>NW_006793764.1:1303347-1303962 GCF_000442215.2 Lipotes vexillifer
CTAAATGCTTAAGGGTTAGATTTCTGTCACTTGCAACACAAAGTATTCTAACACATCACCCAATACACAATCCTATAAGCAGCAGTTGGTGAGTGGATATTCTTCTCCCAGGCACATATCAGTTTATGGAGGGCAGTGGTATTTCTGCAAACCTGAAATCCAATCTATACCATGGTAGTGAGTAAAGTTGCCCTAAATCTGCAGAATACATAGTCAAAGTTATTCAAGATAGACAATTTTGAGAACAAGCATGAATGAATCATGAATATACCTTCCTCATACCCCTGCCCCTACCTTCATTTTGGTGTCCTTTATTCTGTATTATTTAGTGTTTAGGTCTCCTATGTATAAAAGACCTAAGGATTACAGTAGGAGTCTAGAAAGAGGAACATTTCTATCCTGTCCTGATTTGGCAACACCTAATACCTGGCATTCTCATCCTCAGTAGGCTTCACCTTGAGTGTAATCCATTTTCAATCATTAATTCATTAGCAGAAAGTTAGGTACCGAAAACAATTGAGTTATTCTTTGCTTCTAAATATCCAAGGTTTTCTAGTGATGAATTATGAAAATTTTGCTTCCTATATTTTCTCAGAAAGAGTGTTGGGTTCTGGT
>NW_006793764.1:1303972-1311716 GCF_000442215.2 Lipotes vexillifer
AAAGAGTGTTGGGTTCTGGTTAAGTGTTTCAAAATAGTATAGTCTAGGAAAATATGGCTTGTTTAAAGGTCAGCAGTGTGTTTGGGAGTGAGCTGTGAGCCTACTGGTTATGGACATCCACATTATAAAAATCTTCCTTGATCGCAAAGGTGGGTTGCAAGCTAAAAGGATTTTCCACAAATAAAAAAGGCAGGTTAGAACACAGAATATAGCCACCAGGGAAATCCATTTTTGGAAAACTACAAACATGGAAAATAAGAACTATTCAAAGTTAACTTACATTTATTGAGTGCACACAATATAGGACCTAATTTAAATCTGCATGACATCCCAGTAACGTGTATATTAGTATTTCCACTTTCTGGACAGGAACAAAAAGGCATAGAATATTTGTAGCTTACACAAAATTAAACAGAAACTGCGTACATCCCAACGAGAGGTTTGTGAAAAATGTTCCCTTAGATGGATGGAAAAGTATGTTAATCCATGCTTTCTCAGTAGCTATCTGACCCATGAGACCATAACTAATCACTATGATCTGGTAGCAAATGAACCAAAGGCAAGCAGAGCTCTGAAGTTAAATTTATAAACTCCAACCCAATGATTTTTCAGTGGGAATGCAGCAAGAGTTGTGAGTGACGAGGAACTGGTTCACGAGATTATGGAGGTTGAAAAGTCCTGCCATCTGCCATCTCTCATCTGCCATCTGCCAGCTGAAGACCCAGAATAGCCAGTGGTGTAAATTAGTCTGAGTCCAAAGGCCTGAGAACCAGGGGAGCCAAGTGTATATCTCAGTCCAGAGGCAGAAGATGAGATAAGATGTCTCAGGTCACACAGTGAGGCAGGAAAAAGAGGCACATTCCTCCTTCCTCTGCCTTTTGTTCTGTTCAGGCCCTCAGTGGACTGGATGATGCCTACCCACACTGGGGAGGACAATCTACTTTACAGAGTCCATCAATTCATATGCTGATCTCATTGGGAAACACCCTCTCAGACACACCCAGAAATCATGTTTAAACTGGGCACCCTGTGGCCTGGCCAAGTTGACACATAAGATTAACCCCTTGTCAATTTGACATCCACATGCATCTTCTTAAACCATACATAATCTTTAAATAAAACAGTAATAAGGTCACAATTCTGCCTAACATGATATCACTATCTTGTGTATGCTGAAATCACACTAACCCCCTTCCTCAGAACAGGAGGTAAAGTCCTTGAGTCGTGTTTACTCTTCTTGATATCCCATAACTTATAGACTATGATGTAAAATGAACAAAACTTAAATACTGTGATATAAAATTAATACACCTAGGACTTCCCTAGTGGCGCAGTAGTTAAGAATCTGCCTGCCAGTGCAGGGGACACGGGTTCAATCCCTGGTCCGGGAAGATCTCACATGCCTCAGAGCAAATAAGCCCATGAGCCATAACTACTGATCCTGCACTCTAGAGCCAATGTGCCACAACTACTGAAGCCCTTGCGCCTAGAACCTGTGCTCCACAACAAAAGAAGCCATCGTAATGAGAAGCCCATGCACCACAACTAAGAGTAGCCCCGTCTCGCCACAACTAGAGAAAGCCCGAGCGCAGCAACGAAGACCCAACGCAGCCAAAAATAAATAAATTAATTTTTTAAAAATTGTCATCTCTCAAACCACTAAAGAAAAAAAAAGTTTTGAAAATAAAATTAATACATCTTATGTTACATGATGAGGGAACAAGAGAGGAAAGGAAACAAAGATTATACACACACACTCACATAGGCACACATATTCATTGCAAAATAGGGAGGAAATATTCACGATACTACCTGTGAGGAGGGAGGGTTTTTCAACTTGTCAGAAAAAGGGAGATCCCAGCCAGAGGTAGCCGGCCGCCGTGGCCGTGGCCACATTTCTACATCATCTACTATTCATAATCTACTCTGTCACGGACACAGCCTTAGGATCCACTGCACATTCAGTTTTGCAAGCAGCCCCTGCAGGAGTCAGAACCTATAACATAGATGAGAAATACAGTGATATTTTCACTGTGAGTGAGGACGGCTCAGATGACTCTCTCCTGCAAGTCTGACAAGGGAGCACTTTCCAGAGGGAAGGGGGAAGGTTTCACAACAAGCTGAGAAGTGACAATTGAAACTGGGCGGCACATTCCACAGTTTAAAAAAAAGGAAGTGGGATGCTGGCCAGGTTGGCTGACAGGTTTGGTTCTTATGGATGCGAAGTCAGTTAGCAGTGTCACTTTGAGAACACCTACATGACTGGGCCGGCATCCTAAAGCTATAATGTCCTCACCACACCTGCAGCTTTGACCCATATTTCCTTAAGACCAGCCACCCTCACCTCTGCCAATACAACACAATGTGCTTTTCCCTCAAGATTCAACAAAGTCATTTGTTTTATTGGAAGTACTTTATGTTTAATCAATGTCTAACCACTTTACACCACTTTGCATCCTTTGTCCCTACTTTCCCGATCCTGTCACTTCCAAGAGGGAGAGAGAAAGTCAGGAACAGTGCCTAAGGGTATGGATTTTAGAGCCTGAGAGAACCAGAAACCTTGGGCAGATTCTTTAACTACTCAAGCCTCACTCTCCGTTTTGTATCTATAACTCTTATTATGACGTTTAAATGAAAGTTAGCACACCATAAGTAGTAGATACTAGCTAACTCACTGGCCAATACGCTCACACACGTGTGTGCATACGCCTACAATCATACACAGCCTGGTGACAAGGAAAGCTCACTGGAATGAAAATCAAAGGATCTGCAACCTTGAACAATTCACACTCTTGTAAGCCACAGGGTCTTCATCTGCACAGTGAAATCTTATACAGTCCTCACTCTGTATCCAAGGGGCAGGATGGAGAGATTGGTTCCAGGAACCCCGGCAGATACCAAAATCCGTGGAGCTCAAGTCCTTTATATAAAATGGTGCAGTACAATGAGTACAGTTGGCCCTCGTATCCACGGGTTCCGAATTCAACCAAACAGCAGATCACTGGATGAATCTGTGAATGCAAAATCCACGGATACAGAGAGCTGACTGTACTCGGGCATCTCTAAGAACCTAGCCCAAGACAGAGAGTCCACATTAAGTCAACATTACGGCAGCTCAATATGAATTGGCATGGAATGTGTCCCAAGATACAGTACTAAGTGAAAAGGCAAGGTGAAGGACTATGCACGTATAATCTCCCATTCAGGCCTCGTATTCATAGACTATCTCTGAAAAAATATGTGATGAATTAGCAATAGTAGTTGACTCCGCAGAGGGGATATAGGAGCTTACTTTGCACTTGTATACCCTTCACAGTCTTGTACCATGTGCATTCTTCACCTATTTTTTTAATAATTTAAAATCTAGAAAAGAGGTCCATATTATGAGCGGGTACAAAAATGGCTAGTTTTTATTATAGTGTATTTCCACCTGCATGTGTTTGCTTTTATAATAATTTTATGTTTACTATAATGTTATAAAATTAAATGACACAGTCTGCAGTTTTGCAGAATCTTGAGGCTACGTTTTTCCACATTAATAATCAGTCTTTAAAACCATGCAGTTCTCCTTGTAGGCTGTTTGAAGTTACAGGCTCTTGGTGAAGGGAAATACCTTCTAGGGAATATCACGGGTCAAAGGTGGGGAGAGCAACTTGATTATGCATCAGGCCCTTTATATACATTATACTACTTAATCCTCTTAACAGTCCTCTGTGCTGTTATTGTCTCCATTGCACAGAAGAAAAAAAGGAAGCTCAGAGAAGTGAGATGACTTGCCAAGGAAGACCTAAATTTTAAATCCAGCTTTAACCTGACTCCAAGCCTGTATGCATTCCAGTTTGCCATGCTGCCTCCTGGAAGTAATCGAAGGCAACAGGTTCATATTAAGAATATTGGTCATTTAAGTGAGTGGGGAAAGGAAGGGAAATGCCATATAAAAGGTAGACTAGAGCTGACTTAGTGACTATGAGCCATGTCTGCTTCCTGTTGGAGGCTTTTCGGCATCAGGGTAAGCTTAAACACATCCTCTGCTTCATGCCTCAGATGTCCCCCTGGACAATTTAGCTTTATTCCACATAAAGTGGATTTTAAAGAGTCTCTTTCCAGAGGATTAATGCTACAGATAGAGCTCAGGCTTAACAGATCGGCCAGAGCCACCAGAGCTCAGTGGTTCTGTTGAGTCTTCCTGCCACGTGAAAAGCATGTGATTCAGCCAGGATTCACGCTCTGCCTTTCAACAGCCAAGTCTTTCAGGCCCATTTTATCAACTCTTGTTTTACAGATGGAAAAAAAATCTGAGGCCCGGAGAAGCAAAAGGACAGAAAGAGGAAGCACTGAATCAGAACTCAGGTCTTCCACCTCTCTCTGTCCTTCCTCCTACACCAAGATGTGGAAGTGGAAAGGAGCCATTTTTCCTTTCTGTGAGGTGGTGTAAGACAGTGGTTAGGAGTACAGTCTCTGAAATTCCAATGACGTGGGATTCTTCCCTACCCAGTCACGTCCCTAATGTATGATCCTGGGCAAGTTGCTTCACTTCTCTAAGCCTGTGTTCTTATATGTAAAAGGAGGATAACAATTATACCTACTTCACAAGTTAAACTTTGTGTGGATTAAATGAAATAATGCATGCAAAGTGTCAGAGCCCACTACATCCAGGCGTGCAGTGAGGGGTTTCCTAAGGAAGATCACCATGGCTTATACCACTTGACTCCTCACAGAGACCAAGTACAGGTACCTTACCCATAAGGCTTGGCTGAAAGAAGACAACAAGAATTAACTGAACTCATTAGATCCCACTCTTAGGTTTGAAGGAAGGACTTACAGTAGGACAGAACAATAGATGGTAGAGAAAGAAGCCAAAAGATGCACATAGACATAATAGTAAAGAGAAGCCCCCATGGGAAGGAAAACAGAGAAAAGAGTGGGAACTAGAGGAAAAGCAGACACAACCAGAAGATGCTTCATCAGAACAGAGGAGGCCCCCTTTATCAGGAGGAATTACATTTGTAACCAAGAGCCAGTGACAATGGCTCATGTGCATAAATAGTCATTATCTCCCATAAAAGATGAACGAACAGAGGAAAGCAATCCAGGGCCGCTATAGCAGATCCTCAAAGTGAACAGGCATCTAGGCTTTTTAGATTTCTCTGCTCCAACCTCCTTTGAACATGGCTGCCAACCTCAAGGTCATAAAATGCTACAGGATGCTTCCAAATTCCAGGAAGAAAGAACGCAAAAGAGAAAAAATCCAAATGTGCTCATCCTTGTTGTTTTAGTCCCTGTTAAGAGAGATGTCCTGAAGTCCACCCACCTCATCATGGCCACATCTAGATGCAAACCAGGCTGGAAATGCAGCCTTTTAGCTGGGCATGTCGCCAGTCCAAATAAATCCAGGGCTCTGCTACTAAAGAAGAGGAGAATAGCTATTGCAGAGACAACTACCAGTTTCTGGTACTTTTCCTAGGTCATGCATTTAGTTGCCAAGGGAACAACAAGGAAGTAAGGTTGCTAGACCTGGGCGCAACAACCTTCTAGTGCCCAGACCATGTTCCAGTCTTTGGGAGACCTGCTAAGTGTCGAGATTTCCATCTTCCTTATTTCCTTATCTCACCTTAAAATAAAATCTTTTTTTGTAAATAACTTGAGTAGTCCTCTGGGTTCTTTTTTCCTACTTAAAAGAACCTAAGTAACATAGGCTCACTTATCAGCATGTATCTAGCACAGAGAAAGTTCTCAATAGATGTTCATTAAACTGAACTTAATCCCATAAACAATCACAAAACCACATAGCTCTATCGTCTGTTCTCTGCCTGCCCTAAGTCTGCAGATGCATTATCTCAGAAGACAGTGCTGGGTATTTTGTGTTTGTTTTTCACTGAGATTTTGCCCATGGTTCATGCAAAGTCATCATTCAATAGCAAATGTTTAGGTGCTTTCTGGCTTGTGGATCACACTGGGTCCTTCACTGTTTTAGTGTATGGGTTGGAGAATGATGGTCCTTTGTTGATTTCATGGTTACTGTCATCAAGCCTGAGTTTCACAGCAAACTGGGGGAACTAAGGCTAAGCCTATTCTGCTTGCCTGCAGGGAACTCCTGAATCTACAAGTTTCATTTTAAAAGCTCTGATTGAAACAAAAAATAAACATGTTTAGATATAGCAAGCTAAAAAAACAACATAACTAAGGGTGGTAGAGTACGATAAAAGCTTGGTACAATCATTAAAGTAAATATAAGTGCCACAAACCAAAGTTTACAAACTGTAGAATCCAGCCATCTCAAGAACTAACAGCCTTACAACTTGGACCCCAGAAGGAAATAAGCCTAAGCTTACAGACCTAGAATAGGAAAAAAGAAAGTTAATCCAAAAATAAATAAAATCAGGAGGGCAATAATTCTAGTCCCAATTGAAAATCCATCACTCAATACTAAGTGATGTCTTTACTATTCTACAGGGAATTGTGAACTTTCCTTCTTACTTCATCTTGACCTTCAGCCATTTCTTTGCTCTTTGGCACTGCTGAGACGTCCCAGAAGACATTCCAGAAAATTTCTTAATACAAGTTAATGCAAGTCTTTGATTCCACAATTAGAATTAAGCTTCTAAATGAAGATGATGTGATAACACACTCACTTAAACTCACATTAAAAGGTGCACGACTGACATTGGAGCCTCTCCGGGCAGAGTAGTGTTGGTGAAGAATGGAGATGGTTCACGTGCTGGGGGCGGGGCAATGTGGGATGGGTGTAACACTTGAGAAAACTGAGTTCCTGAAGATGGGAAGAAGGTGAAATCAGCAAGTGAGGACAGGGTAAAGAGATAGTTATACACACGTGCTCACAGCAGCATTATTCACAATAGCCAAAAGGTAGAAGCAACCCAGGTGTCCATCAACCGACGAATGGATAAACAAGACGTGGCATATGCACACAATGGAATATTACTGTCTTATAAAAGAAGGAAATTCTGACGTATACTACAACATGAAATGAACCTTATAGACAATATTCTAAGTGAAATAAGCCAGTCACAAAGGAACAAATACAGTATGATTCCACTTGTGTGAGGTACCTAGAGTAGTCAGATTCATAGAAACAGACAGTACGATGGTGGTTGCCAAGGCTGGGAGGAGCAAGGATTCATTGTTTAATGGGTAACAGAGTTTCAGTCTTGCAAGATGAAAAGAGTTCTGGAGAGGGATGGTGGTTACAGCTGTACATAATGTGAATATACTTAAATACCACTGTACACTTAAAATCGTGAATTTTATGCTATGTGTATTTTATCATAACTAAAAATACCAAATTGGAAGAACTTCTAGGCTTAAAAAACGAGAGAACAGAAGCAACTTGTTTACTTCATGACTTTGCCTAGGTCTTCTACTCCTGCCACTAAAGGTTTAGAAAGAAAGCGAACTTTTTTAACTGACTTTATTTTTTTAGAATAGTTTTAGGTTCACAGCAAAATTGAGGGGACAGAGTACAGAGTACAGAGATTTCCCATGTCCCCCTACTTGACACATGCATAGCCTCTAGTGGACCCTCCCACTAGACTGGTCCATTTGTTGTAACTGATGAATCTTCACTGTCACATCATAATCACCCAAAGCCCAGAGTTGACACTATGGTTCACTCTTGGTGTTGTACTTTCTATGGGTTTGGAGGGAAATGGTTTTTTTTAATTTTTCATATATATTAAATTATTCATGATAACTCTATTGCATTAGAACCCCAAATCCACGAAAG
>NW_006793764.1:1311732-1324580 GCF_000442215.2 Lipotes vexillifer
AAAGAGTGTATTAAATGTGTATTAAAATAACAGAAATGTTGTAAACATTCGCTATGCGAAGTGTGGTCTGAAGACCAGCAGCATCGGCATGCCCTGGGAGGAGTTTGTTAGAAATGCAGAAGCTCAGGCCCATCCCATACCTACAGAATCAGAATGTGCATTTATCAAGATTCCCAGGTGGTTCACTGTCCATTCTCAAAGCTTGAGAAGCACTGCTGCAAACTATTCAGAACTGCTTGATCAGTTGAGGTGGAAGGAAAAGAGGTTATTAAAGTTGCATTATTGTACTGTGAGTCAAATTGAGGAAAGGGTCCATGTCTTACTATTCCTTAAGTTCTTAAAAATGATGAAAGCCAAATCCATTTATTGTCTTGAACATAAAAAATACTTAAACCACAATTGTAATTCTATATGTAGATGACAGTGTTCTCTGAAGACTGTATATAGCCAAATAGTAGCTTTTATGGAAGTGAAATGATTAAAAGAAGCAAAGTGCCAAGCACAAAGCTCTCCCTGACTGGCTGATGGTAGATCTGGTAGGTTTGAAATTCCAAGAAGAACTCATCATTACAGAAGAACTAATGCATGGTATAATACATTCGCCAAGGAGAGTACTGACCCACATAAATGTTCAAGAACAATAAAATTTTGGTCACTGGTAATGTGAGAAAAACCACTTAATACCCACAGCCAACTGGATTCACTTAATGAGATTAAAATGATATACAGAGAGGACAGAAGCGATATCCCCAAACGTCCATTGAACACAAAAGGGTAAGACATTTGACTAATATATGTATTCCAAATACTAAAATAGAGCAAGAAAAAGAAAAATCCATGTTTGGATTGAGAAGGCCTTCTCAATGGGATTTTTTAATTTGGGTTTACTCTAATGTGCTCTCCCCTGATACCTTTGCAGCAGTTAGTCTCAATGCCAAGTTTACACTTAACACAAAAAATAAATTCCTAGTAAGAAGATAAAAATTAATAACTGTATAGATAAAACAAAGATGACTGGGGGTTGGGGACAGAGGGGCAACTGCAGTCTCTGACACCAGGGCTTCATGGCTGGAAAACATTTTTCCACTTAATGAGAATCTTCAACAGTTATTGGGATCTCTGCCCACTTTCATTTTCTTTTTCTCTGGCAAACTTCCATTCGCTCTGGCTTTTGCAATAGTAAAAATAAGTAAATCTGACTCAACAAAACCAAGTATTATTTTACAAGTACAAACTGAAAATCAATCTAAGGTTTGGCTTGGTGTTTTTACAATTGATGCTAATTTTAAGCAACAATTCAGAGGAACCCCTTGAGGCTTACATGAGCTCATCAGTAGCAAAAAAAGTCATTTTAAAATAATTGTTAATGTTTTCCAGAGGAAGAAAGAAACTCTCTAAAACTGCCGAATGTCTTGGCACACCCCACACGCCCACCTCGTGTTCTTGTTACCCAAATGAGAGCAGAGTTGGAAGTAAAACCTCACTCCATGGCAAAATTAGAGGTGGGTGGGATATCTGGCTCTTGATTTCCTGTGTTGAAATGACCATAACATCTCAGAACTTGATTTGAGGTCCACAGGTGAGATCTTCAGGGAGGAATTTCATACCTTCATAAATGTCTTACTCTCGTTTTACCAATAATATAGAACAACAGTTAACATTTTGTTGAGCAAAACGAGGGGGTAATAATGAACTTAAAAAAGAAGCCACCCTTATGCTGTGATAAACATCTGCAGGCTTCGGCAACTGTCTGCTGAAGCAGTTTGAAGAGTAAATGTTTTTATCTCAGAAGAGAGTTACACTGATAACCTTTGACACTGGTGGAAATGTGGGACACATAAAGCTGAGACTCCCAGACCAGCTGAGAGTCCTGACTCGGCCTGCTGCTAACTGCCTGCTGTCACCAGACCCCAGGGAAGAGCAAAGTAACACAGAGCTGAGAGGGGGTTCAACCATGTGCTGAGGAAGTTGCTCTGTGGCCCCCAGCAACCTGAAAATCACAGAATGAATGTTCAACCTAGAAAGGAAGCCTGAGGCCCCACGTACACATCCCCATCAGGGAAGGAAACTGGGACCCATTCCAAGAACCCATGTCGTCGTATAAATGAGATATTAAACTTGATTGCTCTTCAATTCAACTTTGTCCAACCACATGAAATGAAGATTCTATAAACATAAAAATCTTCCCTATGTTCTCCTTACAGCTATTTTTGCCTCAGTCTTGAATACCTACATTTACATGCCCTCCAAAATGCACAACTAAGGCATTATAAGTGTTCTCCTATGGCCCCCAGCAACCATTAAGAGCACTTGAAAATACACAGAATCATAGAAAAATAAAGAACACATTTCATGGACACTAGCTTTTTCACCTAGACAGAGAAACTATTTACTTCAGCAAATTCTGGGTCTTTTAGAAGACAGTGTCAATTTTATTGCTTTTTGAAATGCTATGTAAAACCTGAAACTTCACAATTTGCACATCAGCAATATCCATCTTTAAGTTTAAATATATTTATGTGGTAAGGGAAAGTACATGCATTAAGAATATATAGAATTTTTTTAAATCATCATCATTTACATTAGAAATTTCTTTATACAAGCATCTCAACTTTTTTCTTTAAAAAAAATTAGTGAGTGGTAAGAATCCTCTGAGACTGCAGAAAATCCAGCTTCCCATTTAAGCAGGCTTTCACTGAGAGACATGAGTGATGGCAGATGAAGGCCTCTTAAGAATAGACTCAACAGAAAATGACAGCGGTTCATTCACTGAGAGTCTTGTTCCAACTTGTTTGGCTACGAAAAGGTCTTTTGCACATCTATCTATTGTAAATGTGTACTTCTGGTTCTCCTTGACTAAACACTCTCTGGGTTTCTTAGGGGCCTCTTCAAAGGCCTCTTTGACAGATGATGTTTTCAACTCGGGACCTGATTTGTCATTAAGAGTTTGCTGGAATAATGAGTGGAATGGATTATGTTTAAGTGGCAGAGGGTGCCTGGTGCTTTCTTTGCTGATCTTGGTTAAGACGTGCCCTTGAGCTGCCAGGGAGTCCGTGTCAACAACGGGCAAAAAATTCCGTCGGGGTGGGGAGAACGCAGACCTCTCAGGGACAGCCTGGTGACCCTGAAGGTCACTTCTTGAGATCTGGCCCTCAGGAGTGTGAGGCGGCACCAGAGAGCCTTCCAGTTTCGGTGGCATTATATCATGATCTGTTCCGAGTCCATCGTGCAGTCGTACTCCCTTCAGGTCCCAGCTGGCCCCAGGCTTCAGGGCCTGAACTGATGTGGTAGCATTCAGCAGGCATTGCTGGTAGAGGAGGGTGTCACTAATGGGGCCACACTTGGGCCAAACTAAAAATCTCGAGGACAGGGGATACTGCCTGTAAGTTGTGGCCACGCTGACATTGGAAGAAATTAGTTCCATATTCCCAGACCCTGAATACTGCATGGTGAGATCAAGGCAGGTGGGCAAAAAATTGCAGAAGTCTTTGCTTGGTGGGTCCACTGGCGTGGGACTGTAGCCACTTTTGTAGGAGTTGTACTCAGAACCATGTACCATGCGATTGGGAAGGAATAAGGCAGCAGCTTGGGAAGCTTCCAACATCTCCCTCTCTTTATATTCTCTCTCCAGCATAATGTTCTCCAACTCTTTATCAGCAAAGGCCCGCCTTTTCCTCATCCGGTCACTTACTGGGGGAGGTAGAGGTAAACTCCCTCCCACATAAGTCTCTGATGGAATGGGGCGGTAGCCTAAAATAAGCAAGCATTGCACATGAAAGACATTAACATCTGATGAGGAAAAATCTGGGAATCCAGAAGGTAACAGAAACACTGCAAATCAGCAGAACAGTTATTTACATTTCCACATCACTAGTATTTTTATACAGAAAGCAAAAGTATGGGTTCAATTTAAAATAGATCCCTTCGCAGGGAAGGATATCCATACTGTAACTTTTTATTGTTGTTGTTTTTGTTGTGATAGGTTTGTTTACTTTGACAGGCATACTTTACTGGCTGAAATTTTAATATTCTCCCCAAGCTCCTATACATTAAGACACAAGGCTGCTCATGTCGCTTCAATCAATGCTTTATTACTATCCATGTCATCTTTTTCAATTATTAAAAAAAGATATCTATACCTAGAGCTGATGTCACTTTTATTTTCTAAAGTTGGATCATTATGTACACATTGTTACAGTTGTAGAATAATCCAAGGAGAACTAGGAAAAAAGAGAAAGTTAAAGCAGATTAGTGAAGAGAAAAAGAGGAAAGACTTCAGGAAACAGAAAAGCACAGAAAATTGAAAAGAGCTGTTAACTAGTTAAACAGACTCTGCAGTGAACAATTTAACCAGGCCCCTACCCCTACCTCTGACTATCAGTACAAACAAACAAAGTGGGGGGGGATCCCCTGCTATACTGAAAATAACTGGTCTAAAACATTTTTCACCAGTACCAATCACGTTGGCCAGATACCAGAATGGCTGAACAAGCAATCACTAGAACCTAGATTAAGTCATTATACATTTTATAAATAGGGACAAAGTCAAAAACAAAGATTAGTATAACATAAATAGAATTCCTGGCACCATAAAATACTTTATTTCATCATCCCCAAGCACTCACCACTATCAAATATGTTTGAAGGATCCACTGTGATGTTTGTGTTTACATAGTGACAAACCCATCATACTCATTTGCAAATAAAATGAAATTTGAAAATTAATGTGTACACTTCTATGGTAAGTTTTTGCCAGGAAGTTATTTACTTGAATGTTCTATTCCACTTAGTCCTCTCACTTCTCAAGTTGCTTTGGCACAATTTCAATTTATCAGTGTGGTCCCTATGGTTATAAATCTGTTTACCCAGTTTGTAACCAAACTCATTTTGAATGCATGAGAAGCCATTCTAAGGTCAGAAGTATACGGCACAGGGTAAGACATGAACAAACTTTTAAACCTGTCCAGAAACAACTCAATTCAGAAGCCACATAAGAAAAAACAATACAAATGTCTACTTCAAAACAAACAAAAAAAAAATCTGCTTTTCAACCTGACGCATAAAATGGCAGTGATTAGAGCAAATATAAACTTTCCTTTTCTCTAAACGGCGAAAGATAGTCAATATGTTATTTATTATGTCAATAAATAAATTCCATACCCAGAGATGCTTTTTAAAAATCAGTAATATTTTAAGAAAAATTAATGTATTCCCAGGCTTTAGAGAAAGTGAACACATGAAAACTTCACTCTATTCAAATTCAACCTCCATTTCTCTTGTGTATTCAAAACCTTTTCCAGATTCTATGATCTCGACTATCAAAATGGTAAAATGAAGTGTGGAATAACTGCAATTTAAGTAGATAATCCAGAGAGGAAAAGAATACAATTAAAAAGAGTGGGATTAAAGGCTGGATCGCCCAGACTAAGGGCCTTTATTGGTCTTCACTTGACTCACTCTACTGAGCTCCAAATACAAATAAAGATTTCTTTTTTTTAAATTTATTTCCTTTCAGGACATCTGCTCTGGGATCATTTGGCAGTGTATCTGTACCTCCCTCACACTATGGCAAATTTCATATGCACTCCATGTTAACCCATTAACTACTAAGCAGAAAAAATTATCAGTGATAAAAAACCTCAGGAGGTATGTGAGATTCATTTTCTCACATCCTGATTTCCATCCAAAAGTTTCCAATAAAAAAGCATTTCCCCCTCAGAATGCTCCTTCACATGTAAATGGAAATGCCATGTGCCTGAATAATGAGAATCACTCAGAACATGGTTTAAAAGGCTAAAGAATAATTTTGCGTTGCTTTCTTTACCTTCTAAAATGCTTTTGGCCAGCAAACTGGGTGCCCTGACTTGCCTCTGATACATGGCTTTGCGCTCGAAATTATTCTGTTTCCCGGAAAGCCCCTTCTTGTCCTGTAAACACAAGAAACATAATCAATAATGCCCTGAAAAATAACGTGGGAGACAAGGGAGAGGCATCAGCAACTCTCCTCATTCTAAATGTATTTATTTTCCCATCCCATGTGAAATTAATTCTAAAGGAATTAATATCAGCACCAATTAATTCCAGGACAATGAGCTAAAAGCTCTGTCCGAAGCCTCCAACTGGTGAGCAGGGCCCCGGCTTTCCCTGGGGCCGCGTTGCTAGAGTCGGCCCAGACTCAGCCTGCAGCGAGAAGTGGGGGCCCAGCCTGGGAAGAAGTGAAATCCACAGTGGATGAGATGCTAGGAGCCAGGCCCTGAGAGAGCTGCGGCGGGCCGCTACATCCTCGGAGCCCAGACTCGGGCCGAAGACGCCAGGGACCTGACATTGGCCAGAGATGCGGGGCCGGTTTCTCCCCGCAGTAGGGCGGATGGGACCGGGTACGGGGGGTTGACGGAGAAAGCTCAGAAGTTTTCGGGCCCGGCCAAAACTCCGGATTGCTTCACTGGGGGACTGGGACGCCTGAAGGCTAACAAAACCTTCAGAGTCCGCAGGAGACGGGCGCACACTCTGTCACCGCCCGGTCGGTGGAATTCTGGGCCTTCTACACCCGCGTCCCGCCCAGCAGGTCGCAGGGAGCGCGAGGGAACTCAGAGCCCTCGGTGCAACACACGCGGGGACACGGGAGGGGGCCGCGCCCCAGCCCAGGATCAGGGCACCTCAGGCGTCCAGCGCGCTGCGCTCTCCGGGGCCCTTGGGAGGTTTCCCATGAGGGTCACTCACTGCCTGCGGCCGGCACGGTGATCCACTCCCCAGCACCTTCTCGACAAAAAGTAAAAATCAAAACTCCTCCCGCGCCCTGAGTGCGAGCAGGCCCGCGCAGCCTCCCTCCTGTGAGCGCGCTTGTGCAGGGACACAACGAAACATTCAGTGCCAGGCTCAAGAAGAGCCTCTCCCTTAAAGAAGATTCAGGTTCTCCTCACTGCCGTAGACCCGCGGTGGGAGGCGACAGAGAACCGTCAACTGGTTCTTACGTAGTTCTCGAGGCCAGAAGTTTCTTCTAAATTCCCACGTCACTTTTGGTCTTCTCTGTAAAATGGGCAGGACACGTTCTCTCTCTCCTAAATGGCCCGTGACTGCGGAAGCGCCGTGAGCACTACGTGCTAAGTGGTTCTTTTTCACGATCAGCACGGGTAATACGGCAATGGACGTAGTGCATTGCATCAACCTCTGTCCTCTTCCCCCAACACCACCAGAGTAAACGTTAAAATATAAAAAATCGAAATAAAATACCTTTCCCATAATGTACCGAACGGGACTAACCACTTTCAAGGCCTCTCTGCCTGCTTCTTAACACAAAATCTTCTCTGCCAAGTTCCCCAACGATGGCTACGGCTTCCTCCCTCCCGACCCTGCAGGCCAGCGTTGGCAGAGGTGTCTTCACCATCCTTCTGAGAAAGTGCCAGGAGCCTCGAGTCCCCGGGCCCGGGTGTGTGCGGAGCGCGCCCCTCCGACTCCCCGACCCCCAAGGCGTCCCCAGACAGCCCGGCGGGGACGAGCCGGGCCGGCAGGTACGCACCTCGGTGGCCTGCTGCCTCCGGAGCGCCACCTGGGCGGCCATGACGCGCTGCCGCTCTACCACCAGCAGACAGTTGGCGCACTGGCAGTCACGCCAGCGGCAGAAGCGCTTGTGGCCCTTGAGGCAGGACACCACACCGTGGTTGCGGCAGCGCGCGCACTTGGGCGTGCGACTGAGCTTGCGCGGCTCCGCGCCGCCGCCGCCGCCGCCGCCGCCCGCGTTCGCGCCGCGCTCCGGGGGCCCGGCCGGCGCCGACGAGGCCTGCGGCGCCGGAGGCGGCCTCGGCACCAGGGTATCCTGCTGCTCCGGCCGGCCCGGCACCCCCGGGGACGCGCCCGCCTCCTCGCCATCGCCCTCGTCCTCCGCGTCGTCGTCGTCCTCGTCCTCCGCGTCGTCGTCATCCTCGCCGTCCCTGTCGGCCGGCGGCGGGCTGGGCCCGGGCGGCGGCGCCTCGCGGCCGTCCTCCTCCAGCCCTAGGCTCTCCACGTCGATCTCCCAGTCCACTGCGGGAACCGGCTGCCGGACCGCCATGGCTCAGCACGCTTCGCCCGGGCCTACGCTGAGTCCCCTGCGCTATGGAGAGACAGGAAAAGAACCAGAGACCCACCGACCGCCGCCGTCAGGCACCGTTCCCGGCCTTGGGCCCAGAGCTCCTGGTCTGCCCAACTCCGACCCCTCGAGGAGCCCACTTCTCTACATGTCTTTCACATCCAGACCGCACGTGCGTTTCTTGTATCTTTAGGCCTGACCTTTAACCACAGCCCTCTTTGGCTTTACACACGCTTTGGGGACAAGGCCCTCGGTAAACGCACTGACCACACACAGAAGTACTGTGTCCAACTAGGCCGTCCTTGGCCACTTATCAGGCTTACCCATACCCAACTAGTATGGCCATGCTGAATATAAAAATGTCAATGGAAGAACTGTTTTCCTTCTCATCACAAGGGCCCTTCGGACCCTGCGAAGTACCACCCTACAACTCCCACACGCCTCTCATCCTCCTGCACCACTACAAGGAGCCCCTCTTGGGCTTGGAGAGGTTCTCTCATCCTCCCCCAATCCCCCCACCCCAGCACACCGCAGTTTTAATCAACTAAAAGCCAAAATTGTTCTGCCGCCAATAGAGCCCCATAGGGACACTGGGCACGGAGCTGCAAACGCCCCCTGTCCAGCATGGACAGTGTTTCAGCCCCGCAGAGCTAAGCCGCGTGGGCTCTCTTGTACATCGGACACGGTTTGCACTTTAAAGCAAGACATACACGTAAAATAGGAAAGGTGGTTCACGCCCTTCGCCCTCTCTGACACCCCAGCTACATCACAGCACTCACCAAGACTCTGAGGCCCCGGCTAAGCAGCCGAGGCAAAAGATATCCAGCCTTGGGACCTTGCTCTTGGGCTGCTGGCTGTGCTTGCAAACAGAAATCGGGGTTGCCACACCCTGTCACGAAATCGGGGGTTGACAGCTGGAGGCCCGGAGCCCAGTGGATGAGGAGTAGAGGAGAAGGGGCATGGAGAAGGTGAGTCAAATCCTCAGCGACCTTGCCCCGCACATCCCGGACTCTGCAAAGTTCTGATCTGTCCTCAGCAGCCCCGGGCGCTTCACCTCGCTGAGGCTGCTTTTGGCTTCCTCTGTCCCTAGCTGGGCGGGAAGGTTGGGCCGCCTTGACCAGGTTCAGGTCGCAAGCTCCCGTGGCAGGAGGGCGTACGCAGTAGCGTGCGACGCAGCGCCCCTCCTCACAGCAGTCACCAGCCTCCGCTCCCTTTCCTAGTATTATCTGCTCGGGCCCCCGAGCTCTGCGCCCGCTGATTGGCCGGTTGTCAGGCGGTGTGCACGCTGATTGGCTGAGGCGCTTTGGCCCGGCGCTCCCCGCCTCCTCGCGTCCGCCGGGCCCCTCCCGCCGCGCTCCGCCAGAATCCTGCAGCGCGGCCTTCGGTGCAGCCGGGAAGTCTGCCCCGAGGTTAAAACCGAAGTGTGACGGCGCCGGCGGGAGTCGCTATTTATCTCGCGGGCTAAAAAAGTAGCAGAGACACACTCTTACGAATCGCGTTGTCCTCAAGAGAAAGTAACAGACGACAAGGCAGAGATCGGAAAAGCTACGTCATCAGCATCACCGGTGTATCTGGGACTCAAATCATTAACCCAAAGCTAGATGCGGAAATAAGAGAAGTGCACGGCGGCATCCTACTTTCTCCTGCGAGAATAAATCAGTGGTTACCTTGCACCACAGCACCGGCTTAGAGGACTTACGAACTGTAGATACTTTTGTGGCTATCGCCACTCATCCTCAAGGTGCAAAGTGGTTCCTCGTTAACTTTCACCACGCCCGTGAGACAGGCAGGTCACCAAGTCACCTACGTCACTTATATTTTTCTATATGAATTACTATGAGTTGATTTGGGGGGAGAACGGAAATACATGCCATTAAGAGATTTAAGTACAATATATTCACTCTAAACATTTTTTAAAACGAAGCTCTTTTTTAAAGAGGACTTTTTGGTATTCATGAATGTATGTATAAGGGGGAAAAGGGGCTTCTTCATTAATCTCTTACATAAATGTTTAATCACAGTTATGTTTCCAATATCCTGAAAGAGGGAATTAGTCTTCTAATTCAACGCTGCATTTTATTTCTTGAACTAAATTTAAAGTTACTTAGACGCTTTTCTACTTACACCTTTAAATAATCAGTGCCTCTTAAGATCGGTTTAGGAGACAGATTAGAAAATTGAGTGCCAATGCACTGAGCACATAGTAGGCCCGCTATATATTTGTTAAACGAAGGAAATTACTGAAAGTTAGAAATTAACCAGGCTCGGAGCGGCGGGAACGAGGAAGCTTAGGAATTACTACTGTGAAATTAACGCGATGTGCCGGACGCACAGGTATTCCAAATCCTTTGGCGATGTGGAAAGTTCTTCCCTAGTTACCAGGCACTGGGATTTCCCTTTGTGCGGGTTCTTCTCCCCAGAGCCGCTTTCGATGCCCAGCGAAGGAAGTGGAGAAACAGTTCTGTATACTCCTGTTGGATGTTCAGTGGCTCCGGGCGTCTGGGAGGGTGGCTTGGGAGCTGTGTGCCCTCAAACACAGGACAGAGTCAAGCAGACTTGTTGGTGCCTCCCGTTTGGCACCACCTAATAACACCAGTGAGTTTTAACTTTTGCGTAGTTTCTTATATTCATCAATGTGCATTTGTTCACCTATGTTAGAGCATTTGAATTCTTGAGCGCAGCAGAAGTGTGTTATTTTCCCCCGTTTTCCAACGATGAAACTGAAATTGAAAGAGGAGCCCTGGGTCACGAAATGGGAGGGCAATGGACTGGTGAGCACCCAGGTCCTAGGTCAGCCTCTGCTCTGAAGTCTCAAACTTTGACGACCCCTTCGCTCCACGCCAGAAAAACTCACAATGGGTTCGTGTTTTTTATTTTATTCCCCTGCACCTTTTTCTGATCTTGGTACCTGGCATCATGACCTCCCCTTCTGCGTCTCCCCCTGTATCTATTTTACCTTTGCAAACAGGCATCTCAATGCTTCTGCCTCGCGACGCGCAAGAAAACTACAAACCCCCTCCACTGCCGCTGCGTGTGCAAGCAGTTGGCAGGCTGGGTTTTTATTTTATTTATTGTTTTTACGGCGGGGGGAGGGGCACGGAGGGGCGGAGGACAGGAAATCGTTAGCCCTTCACTAGTTATTTTTAATGTTAAGAAACAAAATCAAGAAAGTAAGTTTGCTAAACTAGTGGTTACCCTAGGGGAGATGGAAGGGGGAAGGGCACAAAAAAGTAGGTGAGCAAATTTGGGGTAGCTAGATTGAGGGGAAGGGGAACCAGGAGGGAATGGGAGGGGAAAGCGGCTGTTTCCTAAACAGAAAATAAACAAGACGGCCAGCGCTTGAACTAGTTAGAGTGATAAAAGCTGCCACATAAGGAGAAAACAAGTGGGATTTGCGTACAGTAAACTGTGCGGGCTGAAGACAGGACAGGGGATAGGAGTTGGGGGGAGGGCGGCTCCTGGAAGCCTATGGCGAGAGCAAGGCCCTCAGAAGTCAGAGCCAGTTGTGCCTTCCCCTGCGCAGTGTCCGGCTGGACTTAGGGAAAGCAGTGCCCAGGAACTTACTGGAGGGGTGGGGCTCCCTGGCTCCAGGTGGGCGGGCCCAGGACCAATCCCTCCACTGCACACTCATCCCCCCCATCAAAAATCTACACTACAGCCTCACTGCTTCCTCCAGGCTTCCCTGCCCATCTCCAGATACCCCCCCAATCTCGTCCTATTCTCCTTGCACCCCATCTGCGGTACTTGCGGGCATGCAGCTGTAATCGTGATCCAGTTGAATTACACTCCATTCCCTGGCCCTGAACTCTCCAGAAAATCACAATCCCACCAATTGCTGAGAGGTGAAATGGTGTGGGAGTGGGGTGGGGAAAGAGAGGTTTTTCTATTGGGACGAGTCTCGGGAAGCCTGAGGAACTCTAATATTAAATAAGAAATTATCTGGATAATCTGGGGAGGGGGGCTTATGACTGCACAAACTGATTAGTAAACTAAATATTCAGAGGCAGTAGGAGTCAGAGAGCCTGGGCTCCAGGCTGGTTGTTGGTTGTTCCACCCACTACCTGATTTGGTTGATTAACTCCCTGGGCCTCAGTTGCCTCATCTGCAAAATGGGAAGAATGCCCTTCTTTGGCCTGTTGTGGCTGTGAAGACGGTAATAATGAGGATAGTCTTCACATCGTAAGTGTTCAGTAAACGTTTGCTTAGCCCGCTGTGGTAGCCCATGCGGCCCAAGGAGGGCCGGGCCACGGCATGTCTCCCAAGCTTGACTGAAAGGCAAGGGCGCAAAGAATCCAGCTCCTTCCTCCAGGTCCCTCTCTTAAAAGGGGTCAGGCCGTGACTGAGGACCTGTTAGGTGAGGAAACAGAAGTCCTTTGGGCTTGTAAACCGACACCAAATTACGAAGTGCAATTGGGGCTTCCTGCTTGTAAATTAAAAAGCAGCGGGCCGCCACTGACTCTGCCAGTCCCCCCTGGTGGGGGCGGCTTCGGGGGTTGCGTCTCTCAGAGCTGGCCGTCGCTGAGAGACCCCCTCTCCTCCCTCTCCCTTTCCCCCAATTCTCTCTCACCCCGCACCCCTTCACCTTCTCATGCAGCTCGGACACTCGCGGTCCTAAGCGCCGGCCTCCTCCACCGAGTCAAGCAAGGGAACCTGAAGGAGAAAAGCAGGAAAAGGGGGACGGGGAGTCTCCCTCTCTCCTCTTTCTAAATGTGTGTGTGACGATTCTTTTCTATTCTCAAAAAAAAAAAGGAGGGGGGAAGCGTGTTTCAAATTGCCCCCCCCC
>NW_006793764.1:1324680-1350855 GCF_000442215.2 Lipotes vexillifer
CCCCCCCCCGCTCACCCATCAATTCCTTGCTACGAATCCCAGCGGGTCCGGCCGCCGCCTTCCTCTGCGTGGCCACGCCGGCTGGGATCTGACTCCAGGGCGTCTAGCTTCCCAACCTGGCCCGGCCACCTCCCACCCAATCACTGAGGGCCGGGCCGCGGGAATGCAGCGGGGTTTCTGGGCCCAGGCTCCACGCAGGCAATCTGGCTTGGAGGTTGAGCGTCTGGGTTTCGGAGCAGGCTCACGGGGGTTAAGATGCCAGATCTGCTGCTCCTTGGCTGGGGGAGAGCGAGGAGTATCCTAAACTGCCTCGGCACTTCACTCCACAACTGCAAAATGGAGTTAACCCTACAGGAGGTGATGTGTGTAGACCCCCCTGGCACGGTGACCCGCCCATACTGAGCACTCAGTACTTGGGAGTTGTGGGGTTTTTTGTTGTTTTTGTTTTTGTATTAGTTGTATCATTGTAACTCAAGGAACTGGCCTGCGGAGAGCCCGAGGCCGGGAAATTCGAGGCCGATTTCCTCGGACCTCGCCCGACTTCCCAGCCTCCGAGGCCCTGTGAGGCCTGCGCCGCACCGCCAGGCTGAGTGGCCTCCCTACATCAACCTGCCGCGAGCGCCCGAGGAGGTGAATGGTTTTTGGAAACACCTGGGCATGGCAGGAGTGCTGTGCTGGGGCTGTGGCTACGGCTCTGTTTTCTTTCCAGAAGACAACCTCGAATCCACCGCCTCTCGCGGAAAGTTACTCTTCGTGTTGTATCGTCTCATAACTTTGACCGGCTGTGGACCGGGCTAAATAAATAATCCCAGATGCGATTGCGGAGATACGATTTCCCAATCTGCTTTGCGTAATCAAATATACGACCTGTCACAAGCAATGGGGCGGGGCGGGGGGCGCGTGGGGGGATGAGGCAGCTTGCGGAAGATAACCGTTCTCCGAGAACTCTCCCTTTCCCTGCTCGGTGTGTCCAAAAAAAAAAAAAAAGCTGAATAATAAAGGACAATGCGATCTGGGCTCTCGTCCCTCCTCCGTGGAAGCAAGGTTTAAATCACCGGTATTTATGACAGAAAGGGACGCGCGCAGTCCACGCCGCCTTGTTTTACAAACGGAAAGGAAAATTGAGTTTACAGAAGTTCACGGCACTTGCCAGGGAGACGCATAGCTCCAAAGTGACTGTGTGGGACCAAAGAGGCCAAGTAACTACCCCCCTCCACCTCAACGTCTTCACACCATTCAAACAAAAATGTGCCCTTTGCGGCGGGATGCGGAGTCAGATGCCGGGTGTGTGAAGCAATCCTAGAACATTCAAGCATCTGCCAGCCAACCCGCCCCAACCCCCAGGCAGCTTCCATCCTCCGTGCTGGGAAATGTGGCTCAATTCACTTGGGGGGTCAAGTAGCAGCTAGGAGATGAAGCAACCGCAGACCTCCTTGACTTCTCAGTACCCGGTCCAAATGGTCGTCAGGGGAGGTAGAGACTCAGGGTTGTAGCTGAGGCCTGGGTTCCATCGCAGGGGCGGTGTCCTTGCTTGTTGCCACATCAGGAGGCACAGAGAGCTCCTGCCTGGGGCCTCTCTGCAGCCCCTAGGAGGCCTCATGATCACCTGACCGTGAACCCTTAACCCTGAGAACTGTCCACCCCTACTCCCATCCCATATGGGGCCTTCATGTTTCTAGGGGGCAGATTTTAACCACACTCAAATGACTTTCCATATTTTCCCAACAATCCAACTACCAAGTAGAGAGGAGGAGGAAAGCAAGGTGTTTGCGATGCAGGCGCTATGGTGAAAATGTAACTCATCCATGGCAGGAGCCATTGGGCAAACCTCTTCACCTTCCTGGGCCTCAGGTTCCTTGACGAAAGTGAGCAGTAAATTTCAGTGGTTTCCAAGTTCTTTCTTAAGCATTAACATCAATAACAAATGCTAACTACCATTTGATGGTTATCATGGTTCAGATAATAAGTTCAAGGCATGAAGCAAGTCCAGGAGGGACAAGAAGAAGAGGAGGGAGGAAAAACAATTAGAAACAAACAAACTTCGGTGTTGATTTTGGCACCTTGGTGACAGTTCTGCTCCTCCATACTTCTGTTGTTGATGCTAATCAAAATCCTAGTTAAAAATGTGATAATGAAACCCAAAAATGTCAACTAGTGAAAGATGGGGACATGGAATAGTTTCACAAAAGATGCAGGTCCCCAGAGCCCAGATCCAATGCAGATTCATTCAAGTGACTCTTAGAGGGTTCTCACATGTCATCAAGGTTCTATGATCTTGTGACTTCTAGATTAGGTCCGTATGGCTGGATTTTAAGCAAAAAAGTTACCAGGCCACTCAAACAGGCCTCCTAACTCTGTCCAGTGTGATATGCTCCCTCTGGGGTCTGAGTTTGGGCACTGGAGAGGGCCAAACATTTCCTTTGCTGTTAGCCCAGAAGTCTCCCTGAAATGTGTCCTTGCTAGCCAGAGGAATTCCTCCCAATTTCTACCAGAAGCATCCCTATGGTCAAGCTTTACCCCAACCCAGTAGAAGATTCCAGCAGTGTGATATGCACAGCACAGATTCTCCACGATGTCCATCATGATGGATTGGGGGGAGGGAGGGAGTGGCTAAGAAGAGAGGATCAAACCGTACTTGGCTCTGTCTTTGCTTTCACATGGATAGCAAGCCACCATCCATATATCCAAGCGACTGAAGTGTGATCACAGGTCTGGAAGCCAATCGGCCAAAACACAGACACTTCTATATACATAGTACTTGACCTGTCTGAGTTTTGAGATTCTCTCCCTCTATGAAATAATTAGTGAAGAAAAGTAGAAGACTCTCCGGGGATTCTGTTCTAGCCCTTGTTTTGCCAACTAAGTAACCCTTGACCTTGGGCCAATTTACTCACCGTCACTCCTTTAGGCTTCAATTGGCTACTCTGCAAAATGAGAGACTTGAACCAAATTACGTCTAAAGGTCTTTCCCATATTTTTTAAAATACTTTTGGGTGGAGTGAAAAAATGAAAAAGGCTTGTGTGAAGGTTTCTCCATGGAGGTGTGTGGGAAGGAGAGAGAGGGGACAGGGAAAGACGAAAGCCCAGCTTGAGGGTGCACCCCTTATAACAAAGTGCTACATAAACTTTAAGAGCCATGAGGAAATATTCTCTTTGAAAACGCTGACCCCAGCCAGCAGGAGGGTGTTCTAAGGGAGAAAAGATGAGGAGTTCGAAGGGGGCAGGCAAAGGGGAGATGTCACTTGCTTCAAACTGATTTAACGGGGTGGGAGTGCAGGTGCAAGAAACTCTTGTCCTCACCTCCTGGCCACCAACCCCACGCCCCCTGCCCCTTCTTTTGCAGAAGATTTATTGGCGAGGTGAGGCCAGGCTAACAAAACTGCAGCCCCGGGTGCTTCGGACCCCGCAAGAATGCTTTGATCCTCCCACAGTGTCTAGTGGTCCCCAGCGGATTGCATTGCCAAATGCCAGGGACCCCCTGGGCGGGGCCCCTGCCCAAGGATCCAGCTTCCCCGAAACCAGCGGTGGGTGCATCCTCCCTGCGGCAAGAAGCCGCGTGGGGGCGCGCCAACCAGCACTCGATAGACACGGTGGAGACCCAGAGGCGCCAGGGTCCCGCGGCCTCGGAAACCGAGCAGCACTGCGCACCAGCCGCGTGAAATCCTCGCGCCCTCCCGCCCTCTTTTCTAGGTGGGGTCGGCTGTCAGTGGCGAACAGTGATCGATTGGAAGTCTGAAGGGTCATCGGCGAAGGAGGGAGAGACTGTAGGGGTCATTTGTTTGTCTGGGGGCTTCTGAATCCTACTCCTTCTAGTCTTTAAGCGTCTACTTGGAGAGGGGGCTTTCTTGCGCTGATTCTTGGATTACTTTTCCCGGGATGGAAAAGAGAATAAGGAATCACAGTTATTGACGGCCCACCGTTTGTCAGATTCGTTTGTCAGATTCCATGCCAGACCCTTCCAACTTGGTGTTATCAACTCTTCACAGCTTTTCATTTTACAGTTAAAGATGCAGGTTCCAAGAGGCTGTGCTGTCCAGGGTACAGGGCTAGGACAACAGAACCCAGATCTGAATTTGAAGCCTCCCATTCCAGCATGCTTCCCACCAGCAGTTACCTAGACCTAAGTCCCAGCTGCTTCTGCAGGAAACCAATCCCCCAAACCCCGAAGTTAGGAAACGACCCAAGACAAATCCTCACAATGCAAAGATTACAGGAAGCTGTGTAAACCAGCCTGGGCTCTGAAAGCACAGAAGACCCCAAATCATTTCTGAGGCTCCTGAGAAGTTTTGGACAAGTCACATGACCTCTCTATGTTTCAGTTACTCATTTGTAAGATGAGGAAAATAAATACTTTTCCTTGCCAATACCAGTGGTTTCCTAAGTTCAAAATGGAAAAAAAAAAAAAAAAAAAAAAAAAAAAAAAAAAAAAAAAAAAAAAAAAAAAAAAAAAAAAAAAAAAAAAAAAAAAAAAAACCCTAGAATTCTTTGGAAATTATAAAGCATTCTGAACATAAGGTATTAATGAGGTCCCCCTTGTCTTATTTTGCCAAATCAGGAACATCATGCCCTGTGTAGCAAGTTGATAAGATCAAATAAAATGATGGCTGTGAAAGGCCACAGAAGGGAATACTGTGCTGTTTTATTAATGATTGTTCAAGCAATACCCTTCTCAGAAATGAAGCTGCCATTATGTTCCTTCATTAGCCAAATTAAAACTTCAGTGCTTAAAGCTTTGGAATGCTTACATAGATTTCTTTAACCCCATGGAAGCATTGAGAAGGAAATATTATTCTCACTTTGAAAAGCAAGAGGGATGCAGAAAGTTAACAAAAAACCTTGCTACATAAACGGATTGACCAAAAGGCTTTCCATTTCTCCTCCAAAAAAAAAACTTTGTGTCATTATGCAGGGTACAACAGATTCATCTTTAACTCTCTTACCTCAGTCTGCTAAGGCTGGTTTCCAGCCTTTTCTTTTTCTTATACTTTTAATAATGGAAATGTTAAACAATATACCAAAGCAGGCCAAATAGTGTAATGTCCATTAGCATAATCCAATAGTATAATATCCATGCTATTCATATATCCATATGGATACACAATATCTATATAACCGTTAGCCAGGTTTAACAGTTGTCCTGGGCCATTCTTTCTGTCCCTCCTTTCTCAGAAGAATACTTTAGAAGGTCCACTGCATTTCTGTCGATTAAAGCTGCAGCCCCACTGACTGAGTTGGTAAGATTTAATTACAGTAATTGGATAGAATTTCTTGGGCCTCAGATCTGATATCTCTTTGAATTCACAACCTTGTGATAAATCATTCCAGCAAAATACTCATTGTTTGAGCAATTGGCTTTATATGCCAATGGACTGGAACCAGAGACACAGGTGGCAGAAGTGAATCATGGCTCTAGATTCTAGAAACTGAATTCCTTCTTTTCTAGTGCAGCCTTTTCTAACCAAAACACACAGTAATTAATTACTCCTTCAAAAGGTTTAGGATTCTTATACTGTACAGGCCTGGAATTAGTTCCTATAGCAGAGTTTACCTCAGCCCTGCGTGTAGATCTATGAACCTGTTGGACTCCCTACACTCGAGAGAATTTTACTTTTTGCCCAAGACACATCTTGAGCCCAGCCTAAGAAATCTTCAACTGTCTCACATTTACATTAAAACCTCCCGGAGCTCAAAGAACAGGAGCTTTGTTGTCACTGTTTTCTTTTCTATGGTTTTTCTTTATCCTGGTTTGCACAGTGCATGCAGACATCTGTACACTTAACTTTCATCTACTTAAGAGTTACAAGTCAGTAGACTTGGCTTATCTTTTCCAAAAGCACTAGAACTGGCCTCAGTACACAGTCCAGTGTATGAAAACACGTAATCAAGTTCCAGTTACAGCATTCCCTGTAGTATTCCCAGATGCTCCCTGTCATTTGGCAAATCTATAATGTAATAAATATTGATGGTTCCCTTACATGTGGTGTTAAGATTTGCTCAGCCAAATATTTTTTTTTCTGCACTGTCTTTTAAAAATGTGTTGCTCAAGTTGTTGTCCTGAAATTTGTTTGTACTCTGGCAGCTTTATTTAAATGTCAACCAGATGCAGAATTTCATTGTAGTGTTTTCCTTTTTTTTTTTTTTTTTAATTTGTCCCTGTGGCTTGTTGTGTTTTAAGACATTTTTTTAAAGTCTTTCTACCCGCCCCCCCAAAAAAAAGTCTTTCTAACATGTCTGTTCCTGACTGAAGATAAAACAGTTTAAAAATCAATGAACTCCTTCAATTAACACATTTTAGTTTTCCTTTCTGGCTACAAGATCACGGTTTCTGAATTTCAAATGGTTTTCAAGGCAAGACACAAGTAGAGTAACTGCCTCATTGAGTGTCGCTTAATGTTACTGTAACAGTGATTTCTGCACCACAGAAGGGAGCTGTCACTTACAACCTTTTTCCCTCCTCTTCTAGTTACACACACGCTTCCATTCAAAGCCCTGTTTTCTCTCCTTTCCAAAAATATTATCCTTCTGGGGAGAAATTTTTCATGCATAAACTCAGCTCAACCAGTGACTTTTTTCAAACAAAATTCGAGAAAACCAATTCTTAATTATTTTAGGGAGGTAACATATACACTAGTTTTTAAACCTAGCTTTGAGCATGTTGATAATTAAAAATTTAAAGAGAAAAACCCATGCATTTAGCCTGTGATGAGAAAGACTCTTGAGTCTTTTGGAAGTTACCAAACACTTAGGAAAAGCAAAAGTGTTTTTATAACTATTTTACATTACAGAATCTACAGCAGGACAGAATGATTTCTATTTTTCTAAAGTTCCATAATTGTGAGCATTCAGTGCTACATGAGTACACATATTTGGTAGGCTCAGATAAATAACGGTAATTTTGTTATCACTGCTACAGGAAAGGTTTTTGTTGGTCTTTGTAAACAACTACTCGATTTAAAAAACAAAGCAAAGAAAAAAAGCAAAAAGCTTTTAACAACTCCTCTATAAAAAAAAAAGCAAAAGAAACTGATTATTCTGTATAGTACACAGAAGAACAAAATAAGTTTTAGGGAATTTAGAATATTCACTTAAAAATCTACATTGTCTATACATTTTCTGGGAGGATATTAAGTGTGGAATTTTATCTAGAAATGTTGATAAATTTACATCATAATGAGATTAACCCTGGTTTGTTTTTGTCTGTGTGTCTGTAAAGCATTATAGTTTTATTAACCAAATTTCTCGTACTTGATACAAATTCGAAATAGAATTTAAAAGCTTTCTAAAAGTACAATTTAGCTTTTACTTCTGTTGTAAAATTAGTTTCTCTAAAAACTATAAAACTAATTAAACTGATATGAAAAATTCAAAGTCTGTGCTGCCTGGTTTAGGAAAGGAGACAACTCAGTAGGGCCAACCATTTCAATTCCATTTCTTGTTAACTGCTTGCACATCTTGAAATGAAAACAGCCAGAACAGTCTACTTTTAAATTACTCAATAATTACAATACTCTAACGAAAGAATTTGGGATTTATCATGTGCAATAGAGTTGTTCAGGAGTGACAGGCGAGGGATTTTTCATGCGATGCTGCTTGCTTTATGCTGCTGTGTTATTTGATAACCATCCCCAGGGACCTGGGTCCCAGTCCTATCTTCAGTTTGAATCTCATCCAATCAAGAGACAATTAATCTCAATCTGAGTCAGTCCTACTAAGTTTCAGTAGAGCCATGCTGAAGTTTGGGGCAGCCACTTACAGAAAACCCAGAATGGAGGGGAAAGCTACACGTAATAGCTTTCATTGTACCATTCACTGCCTCTGGGAAAGCAGATCTTAATGGGCTTTAAAAGGCATTTCTATGAATGCATTTTTTTCACTCTTACTTAGGTTCAAAACATTGAAGGAGCTTCCTTCCTCTGTAGGCAATGAGGTTTTTTTTTTTTTTTTTTATTTCAACTGTCAATGAAATTATAAGAAGAATTCTAAGTCCATGTTTGATGACTCTCCAAGATTCCAAGTCATAATTAGATCATTCTAATGTGTTTGAGAAGTTAAATTCACATCCATCACATAGGCTGTTAGCAAAAGAACACCCAGAAGACAGTAGAGGCAACAAGCTAAGTAATTCTGAGACTGAAACTGCTCTGCCTCGATCATTTGGGTTTGGGGAAGGGGGAGCAGGCCCTGTCTCCAAATAGAAATGAGCAGATAATTCTTACAGGCATAAGCAGCAGTCCATTGACCTGACAGGGCCTCAGAGACCAGCAAAACCCTTGTCTGACTCTGACAAGTGTCAGAGTGGTTACGCCTTGCCAGTGAAGCAGTTTCCAAGCAAAACCCACTTGTGAGCACTGTGGTAAGACAGCCGAAACAGTTTATAGGAGAGTCCTCATTGCCATCTTGGGCTCGTGGGACTGGGGATGGGCAGGGGATGGTAACTATCTTGATAAACAAGCAGCCTGATGTAATTAATCTTTATAAAACATTAAAGTTAATGCTCATAATGGTTTGTTTGTTTTTTCCTGGATGCGTTGCACGGCTGGTGGGATCTTAGTTCCCTGACCGGGGATTGAACCGGCGGCCTCGTCAGTGAAAGCACAGAGTCCCAACCACTGGACCGCCAGGGAATTCCCTTGTAATGTTCATTTTTTAAATATTCATAAAAGCCCTGGACCCAAGTCTCCGGCCCTCTGCAAACTAATTTTGAAACTGCTGTTGAGAAAAGTTTTAAACAGCTAAGTCTCACCCTTATTATCTGGGGCCAATGAGCTATGAAATGACCTAAAAACTAACTGTTAATATAAGAAAAATAAAATGGGACAATAGGCCTGGATAATCCCCATGCTCTCTAACCAGCCTCTGTGTAATCAAGAGTTTATTTTCAAGGCCAGCCTTCCTGTCTGGTGTGTGGCTCAGTCTCCCATGCCCTCAGCCTGGCCTGTCTCCACAGCCTCCTCTGTTGGCAAGCCTCTCCAAATTCAGTCCTCCTTTACATCAGCAGGTGCATCATCTGAAGACATCACTGTGGTCCATCCTCCAACTATATCACTCCCTGCTCAGTGCCCCAGGCCACTGCCACCAGCCCTAACTCTCGTCCAGCGCGCAAACCCATCCACAACCTCAATTTCCACTTCTGTCTATGAGAACCCACCCACACTGGGCTGCCCAATACCCTCTACTGTACCCACAGGTCTTTACTGACACCTCCTCTCTATCTTTCCACTGCTACCAGCCCCTCAGTACTCCACCAATCACAATCCACCATCTCTTAAGGATTGGTTCACATTTTATGAAACCTTCTCTGCCTACCCCAACCTTTTTTTTTAATTTTTTTAATTTTTTGACTACCCCATCCTTTGACCTCTGATTTATCTCAATATCTATGCTCTTTATACTCTACCTTGTATTTTTAGTTATTTTTATATTGTTTTATTTACTTTTTATCATTTTGGTAAGTCATTTTTCTAAATCTAGGCTGCAGGCGCCTTAAGAATAGGGACCATATCTTAAAACTCATGTTCCCAATATCACCTAGAACAACACCTTAAAGAACATACGTGGTCAGTGGATATTTGCTGATTAAATGATTAGGTCACTAGTTTGTGAATGGAAAATAAAGGTCTTTCATTCATTAATATAACAGATGCCTATTGAGTACTTATGTGTTAAGCCCAGTTCTAAGCTCTGGAGACACAGCAGTGAACAAAACAGACAAAATCCCCTGGCCTTATGGAAGGAGGACAGACAATTACAAACATATACGAAAGTATATAATATGTCAGATGGTGATAAGTGCCATGGGAAAAAAAGAAAAGTCCTCTCAAAATTCATATATTGAAGTGCTAATCCCCAATGTGACTGTACCTGGAGACAGGGCTTTTAGGAGGTGATGAAGGTTAAATGAGATCATGAGGGTAGGGTCCTAGCTGATAGGATTGGTAGACTTATAAGAAGTGAGATTGATCACTGTCTCTCTGCACACATGCTCTGAGGGACACAGCAAGGACACAGGGAGAAGGTGACTGTCCGCAAACCAGGACGAGAGCCCTCACCAGAACCTATCCATTCTGGCACCCTGATCAAGGACTTCCAGACTCCAGAACTGTGAGAAAATGAATGTCTGTTGTTTAAGCAAAAACAAAACAACAACAACAAAAAACCCTAAGTAAGAGGAATAAGGAATGTCTGGAAGGGGTGCTGTTTTATACAGAGTGGCTTCACTGATAAGGGACATTTGAACAGAGACCTAAAGAGATGTTGCTATCTGATGGAAGAACATTCCAGCCAGAGAAAATGACAAAGGCCCTGATGTAGGAACATGCTTGGCGTGTTTAAGCAACAAGAAGCGGCACAAATGCAACTGTATCAGCATAAGGGAGACAGTGATGGTGAACGGAGTGCTTGAGAAGTGGGGAGGGACAGATCACATAGAACCTAGAGGACCTGGGCTTTCACTCTGAGGAAGATGGGGAACTTAAATAAACAGAAGCGTAAAGCATTAAAGCAGTTTGTGTCATTTAAGCATGAATGCCAGTGTCTAAAATCAGACCAACACTCAGGCTATTTGTGTAAAATAAAATCACTGCTACATTTGTAGAGCACCCACCTAAGGCCAGGTGCATTAACAGATTATCTAATTAATTTCTCTGAGTTGAGCAATATGTCCATTTCGTAGACATACAGAGTTTAAGAAACTTTCCCACGGTCACACATCTGATCAATTATCGGTGGGCCTAGAATTCAACTCCAGATAGATCTAACTCCAGAGCCCATTCCTTTAACCATTGTTGGTGGAAACTGCAGAAGTCTCAAATATACATTATACTTGAATACAGACGACTTGTATATAAATGGTCAATGTCATCTATATGAGTGCTTTTAGTATTGCTAACATTTGAGAATCTGGATATAGACTCTGGGCAAGTGATACTACATAAATAAATGATAAGTTAACTGCCATTAACATTATTACTAGCCATTCTCTCATGGAACTACAGTGCATGGAGGCTTGAGAGCTAGAGTCCAGTACTTCGAACTCCTCAGCATCCAGGCCCCAGCGTCCTCTTACTGAATGAAGCCTCTCCATTGGCCTCAACAACACCCAAAGGGGCAAATACTGCACCTATTATCCTGACGGTAGAAGCTCTCATCTTCCAGAATAGATGGAAACCACCTGCGAAATGTTGGCTTTCCCTCATCCCCAAAAAAGTGCCCAGGCCAGCACCCCTGCAGGTGCTGAATCAGGAACCAGGCACTTTTATGGCCATCAAAATTAAGAAGGGTCTCAAATAGCCTGTTAGATCCATGATATCCAGGGACTTGGTCCAGCTCCGACTTAGTAACTGAAAGGCTTACTTGGCAAATATCTAGCCAACAAATTCTCTTTTTTTCTATTTCAGAATCATAAAACATGTGTCAGATGCACTTCTAGACTCTGGATTTGGACCTGCATATGTAAAAGGAGGAGCTATTGAGGGGTACTCTAACAAGCAAAAAGTGTGCAGGAAGTGTTGTTACTACAGAGAGAGAGACCCACTGGCCCAGTGGATCCTCATATCAGAAAGCAGTGGTGGGCAGAGGCAGGATGGCAAATGGGCTTCAGTTCTAGAACCAACTCAGATTGCCAGTTTGCAGCTGCCAAGAGCACTGCGCCAGGCAAAGGAGTCCGAGGCTGGGCAGCAAAGAGCAGAGTTGAATTAGCGATGACTACCACGGATGTGCAGATGAAACAGCACACTTTATATGAGAGTTAAGTGGGAGAATATCGTGCTAGAGAAAGACATCCTACCTGATCCAAAAAAGAAATGAAATTGCAAGAAACATCAAAATTGATATTTAGCAGGTAAAAATCCATCTAGTCTCTACTTAACCATCAGAATATTCAAAGTGAGATCTCAACAGAAAAAGCCCAGTATTTTTAACGTTATTTATTAACTTCCTTAATAATGCTAATATTTAAAAGGAAGCATACATTTAATTTACCAGGTGGTTTATCAAGCTATCATGGTTCATGATGTCATATTTTAGGGTAATCCTGCAGGTGGAGCAAAGTCATCAACAGTTAGCTAATTTACAACTGTGCTGACACTACTCTTCCTCCTAATCTAATGGTTTATTTAACTGCTGTCCACTGCCTCCTTTATGAGCTTTTAGCTTCTTCCTGTGATTTTTCTTGAGCCTGACAATGTGACATTGTTTGTTTGTTTTTGTCTTTTTTCCCAAGGTTTATGTTGACTTGTATTATTCTCATAATGCGCCTACTTGTTCAACACTTATATAAGCAAATCTCTGGGCTAAGAACATGGGAAATAGAAGTTATCATCTACCAACAACCTGATCTTTAAAAATATTTAGGCAGGGAGGGGCACAAACAAACTATTTTTAGGTCATCTTTCTCTCTCCATGCAATACAACTCTTAAAGTTACTTTTGCTTTTCCTCCTATTTTTATGGAACAATTTCTGACATATAATATTTTAAATATTACAATATCCTAGATTATGTGTAGTTATTTTCTATTTCATGGAACTATTAAGTATACGTATATATCACATATACATATATATATATATATGTATGTGATTTCATGGAACTCTTAAGTACATATAATATCTTACATTATGCACAACTAGTACTTTTGCACATTACAGGTTAGACATACTTCAACATAAAAGATTTGCTGACTCTGGAAAGATAACAAAGAAAGAACATCTCACGTGATAATGTATGCTTATGCAAATATCTCCTCTAATTATGCTACAGAATGATCAATATATTAAATTGACAGCTGGAATCATTTGCTCATGATTTTCAAACATACTTTAGCTTACGAACCTTTCTGCAAAAGAAAGCACCCTACACGGCCCCAACATTGAAACAGTTAAATTCTGAGCTACCCTCATTGAAACAGGAATCGGGGCCCTGTCTGTGTGTCTCTTCTTCTCCAGTTCCCCCAGCCCAGCCCAGCGTGGCAGGTCCCTAAATCACGGAAACTGAGGAAAGGGAGGCTTAGCTGGATGCTATATTATGCAGGATTTGTTTGCTGAGCATTTCAACACCAGACCACAAATGCCTTATCATGTTTCCCTTGGATCAATCGCCCCTTTATGAGAGGCTTCTAAAGCAGGAATTATTTTATGAGGCTCCACCATGATGGGCTTTGAACATGCCCGTCCTTTTATTTCTTTGAATAATTTATTTTTTAAGTTTACATCCAAAGTCACTTAAATTAATGAGAATAATGTCATTAGAGAATAGTGATCACAAGATGTGACAAGGTGATGGACGCCTATTATATTAACTTCAGCATCTGTTTCTATAACTTGTTTTGACTATAAGACACTCAGAAACTCCTGATCCATTCAGACAGGTAGCTGCCAAGAGTAATTTTTAGAACTTTTTAATTGAGGGAGAATTTAGGTACAGTGAAATGCATAAGCATTAGGTGTATAATCCAATGATTTTTTATAAAGGTGTGTACCCGTGTAACTAACACCCCAATCAAGATATAGATGCCTATCTGTGTGGCTGACTTTGCCGTGAGGGATAAATGCTTTTGGCAGTGTGCAGGTAAGCCAGTTTTCAGTCAGAAAATCATCCTGAGAGGTCTGCTTAAGAGCTGTGAACCAGGCAGGGCCCCCAATCCCAGTCTGAACAGTAGCCCAATGTGTTAGAGAAACAGTCCCAGTCAGGCACAGCTGGGGAGCCCCACCCCAGCTCTGTGAACTCAGGCACCATCCCTGAAGCCGAAACACCAAGGGGACAGTGGGCACCACAGTTACAATGATGCGCAGCGGCATTCTGTATGCGGTGGGGCAGGCCTAGCCCAGGGAGAAGGGGCCGGAGCTCCTTTTCCCAACGTGTGCTCTCCTTGGGTCAATAGTGAGGTTGTTATGAGAGTGTAATCTGAGCCGGGTAATGTGTGTAGGATCTGTGGCTTTCTTGTGTCCCTGCTATGTTCATTAGTATTAGGAGTGTGATGGATTGGCAACACGTGTGCGCTCTGAGTCTTAAACCAGCCCTGAGAGTTTAGCACTCTATTAGTTACACATCACAGAAACCCAGGGGATGTTTACTCAAAAAGAGGATCACTTACCAGAGGAAAACATGCTAATTCATTCCTGATACCGTCTGGGGAGAGAGACACCCCATCGGCCAGGGAGTGGTGTAACCTGTCATCCAAGACAGAGGTGCAATGAGGGGCTGGCGGGAAACTACAGAAAGCCCCAGCTCGCCTCGGCCTGGAAACCCTGAAATCTCAAATCCTCAGTTGTTCCTACATGAACCCCTCCGAGACAGAAGTTCACAGAAGGCTCTGTTTTGACATTTCAATTCATTACCCTGTTCCAGAAGCAGGGAACCCTCGACGCCATCTCTCCCACACCCCTGCCAGGCCACAGAGAACGGAACTCCCACTCTGCCCTCCTTCTCACCAGATTTTCCACCAGCTGCTGCCTCTCAGGCCTGGACCAGCTGTATCTACTCCCACCTCAGCCCAGTAGGTACCAAAAGGGCCCAGAAAGGATGTCTCAAATCCTGGAGCTCCTCTGAAGCAGGTGACATTACTGTCTTTTTTTTTTTTAACGTAGAGAACTTTGAGAAGATAAATGCCAAGTTCCCTTCTCACTCTAAGTGTCCAGCGTCTTAATGTCAAAGCAATTTTGTAGACATGAGGAAAATACAGCTGTGGCTAAAATATCAATGAATCCATGAATGGTGCTGGCTTTAAATTATCCTGTATAATTGGTATGTAATATCTACTAAGAATATAGACTATACACACACACACACATTTGGGCAGTGGTGTGCTGGCAAATGTTTAACAACTGGCTGGGGTGGGGGGAGCCCCGATTTGCAATGCCTGATAGTTTCTGGGGTGTAAATATTCCCACCATAAATGAATTTCGAGCAACCAATCTGATATCACTGAACTCCAAGTTGGGAAGAGATGGTCACAACTGGTTCTCACAAGCCGGTAGGAGCAGGTGCCAGCACACCGTTAGAAGCCGGATAAATACAACTAAATAAAAATCACCCCTGTTTCTTATTATCTGCAAAGTTTGTCCTCCTCCTCTCCTTTCTGTTACTGTCCCCACATCTCAGGGTAGTGGTGAAGATCCGGGACCCTAAGTCAGCATATCTGGTTCAAATCCTAGCTCTGCTAGTATGAAACCCTGCGTGAATTCCTTTGTATTTCCTTGTCTACAAAATTGAGACATTTTAAAAGAGGTTCTAGGGCTTCCCTGGTGGCGCAGTGGTTGAGAGTCCGCCCGCCGATGCAGAGGACACGGGTTCGCGCCCCGGTCCGGGAAGATCCCACAGGCCGCGGAGCGGCTGGGCCCGTGAGCCATGGCCGCTGAGCCTGCGCGTCCGGAGCCTGTGCTCCGCAACGGGAGAGGCCACAACAGTGAGAGGCCCGCGTACCGCAAAAAAAAAAAAAAGAGGTTCTACTCCATAGGGCTGTCGTGTGGATTAATTAACTTACTTAGTACTCTCTACAACAGTGACACTCTTCTGTGAGCATCAGGGTCCCCTAAAGGGCTTGCTAATCCATAGATGGCTGGGCCTCATCCCCAAAGTTTCCAATTCAGTAGGTCTCAGTTGTAAATGAACATACTATCTCAGAGGGGGTTCTCGGGATCTATGAGCAACCTCAGCTGCCCTCAAGCAAGGAATAGCAGGAGAGCACCCACTCTTCCCTTGCCGCTCCCTCCTTCAGTCAGCAAGGCAAGCGCCAGACCCCCACCCCGAGGGTCTACTGTGGGCCAGCTCGGACAGAGGAAGATCAGGTAGGGCTAAAAGACACATACGTTAGAGAGGCAGGAAGCAAAAACAATTACCTCCTGACGTCACCAGCCAAAAGGAGAATTCCCTGAAAGGCAGCTGTCCTTCCATCAGGCATTCAAGTTTGCCTAGTGGCTTGTTTTTCAGTAGTTGATCATATGTATGCCCGGAGAGCACTAACATTTATTGGTAATGACGGGGGCTGATAGGGGCCATGCTTGGAATCAGACGTTACTGAATCGTACATGAAGCACAGAATTCCTCTGCTGTGTCATTAATCCTTCATAAATCTCCCATTTTGAGTTTCACACTACACTGAGATCAAAATTATGTAACTTCTTATACTCACCTCTCATTACAATTACTAATTGCTCTAAGTGCACTGTGTTCACTGCATAACTAAGGGGGGAAGTACGAATGGTTAAATCTCAAAGGCTTTTTAGGTCAATTATGTTAGTTGATCAAGTAATTGTTTTTTGCTAAAATACAGCACACAAGCCACATGCTATGGTCAGGCCACAGGGCAATGACAGCTTAATGCTTAAACTACACATGGAAAAGTAGGACTCGCCCACTGAGAAAGAGGATGTTTATGGCCCCCCTCATTCCCACGTGAACTGTCCCGACAGTAGTTCCCAGCATTGGCAAGTTGGGACACGTGCTCTGTTTGGTTATGTAACAACTAGCACCATCCCTGCCCCACACACAGCCACCACGGGAAACACAGAAGATATTGAAAACCCAGATGAGAAACCCTGGAGAGGGAGGCCCTTCAGATCTTCCATGGAACTAGTCTTTTGAAGCCTCAATATTCTGATTTTCGGATATACCCAGAGGAGGCCTGACCTAACATTTCCATCTCACTTAAGAGCTCATTTTCTGCCCTTTGGTGTAATGCAGTTGCACACCGGTGCCAGCACAAACATTCCCACTGTGCACAGGCCCCCTAATTCAACCCTTTGCACGAGCCAAGATACACTGACTCCGGCCTTCTCTTTCCCACGTTTTTCACTGAGAAGGCAGTGAAGCGCATTTCACTATCGTAACCACCTCTTCTTTCCCCAGCCTTCACGTCAGCTACCTTTCTCCTCCCCTGCCGTCTTCAGAGTCTTCACAGAGGAAGCATGGAGGGAGGAAGAAGCAGACAGAGCCTTCTGCCTGTTTGTTGCTCAATCCCATAGGACAAAGGTGCGACGCCAAAAGTGTTGGAACTATATCATACCCTTCACACTATGAACTAATCATATGACTGAAAAATTCTCTAAAGTAAATATGGAGAGAGGTGTAAACTAGCCAGCAACACAAGAGAAATTTTCCCACCTCGTGTATTAGGTGCCTGTCTTTCCCCTCTGTTACTAGTATTCACATTCTTATGGCTTATAAATTAAAAAGTCAAAGGAAAAGTTCAACAGATTTGACCACCTGGATATTAAAATAGAAGGGGGTTTCCCTTGTGGTGCAGTGGTTAAGAATCTGCCTGCCAATGCAGGGGACATGGGTTCAAGCCCTGGTCCGGGAAGATCCCACGTGTTGTGGAGAAGCTAAGCCCGTGCGCCACAACTACTGAGCCTGCGGTCTATAGCCCGAGAGCCACAACTACTGAGCCCGTGTGCTGCAACTACTGAAGCCCGCGTGCCTAGAGCCTGTGCTCTGCAACAAGAGAAGCCACCGCAGTAAGAAGGCTGCGCACCGCAACAAAGAGTAGCCCCTGCTCGCGACAACTAGAGAAACCCTGCGTGCAGCAAGAAAGACCCAACACAGGCAAAAATAAATAAATTAAATAAATTTATTTTAAAAAAATAAATAAAAATAAAACAATAGAAGGAAAAAAGGAAGGAGGGTAGGCAGGAAGGAGAAAGAAAGAGGAAATTCTTAAAAATAACAGACTAGGGAAAACATTTACAGCAAACAGGATAAAGGGCTAATAACTCTGTAAGATACAAGTGTCATTTCATTGATAATAGAACACAGTAGGGAACAAACTCACAAAATAATAAATTCAGCCAGTAATTAAAAACAGAAAAATAGTAATTGGAAATCCAAAAAAATGCAAAATTAAAATATCAAGTTACCATATTTATCTGGTAAAGTAGCAAAAGACATTTTATGTTAGCACCCAAAGCCAGTAAGGGTAGTGTGAAACTGGCACTCAAACACTGCTGGGAGCATTAGAAATTGGTACAAATTTTGGGCAAAGAAATTTAGAATTACACATCAAATGCCACAAAATTATTCATTCGCATTGATACAGAAATCCCACTTCTAAAAGAGTAAATAACCCAAAAGAAAGGAAAAGATATATACACACAAATATACTCAAAGTAACATTTATAATTTTTTTAAAAGGAAGCAACCTAAAAGTCCAACGATAGGAAACAGCTAAGAAAACCACAGTATGTTCATCCATTCATTTATTCAACAAGCATTTATTAATCACCCTCGATGTGCTGGTGAATCCTTTCCCAGTGTTAAATTCTAAGGATAATCAATAAGAGATAAGAGAGATAGAATATACATTTAGATTTGTTCCCTTTAAATCAAGAAATGTCAGTCTTTGGTGGACCATGTATAGCATGGACCATGTATAAGCATGTATTGATATATCACTCCCAAATCATCGGGGAATAAAATGCCCAGTGTACAGTTAGAAAGGCTATCATCAAAAAGATAACAGATAACACATGCTGGCCAGAATGTAGAGGAAAAGGAACCACTGTGCACTGTTATTGGGAATGTAAATTGATACAGCCACTATGCAAAACAGTATGGAGGTTCCTCAAAAAATTAAAAGTAGAAATACTATATGATCCAACAATTCCACTTCTGGGTATTCATCTGAGGAAAATCAAAACACTAACTCGAAAAGGTATCTGCACCCCCATGTTCATTGCAGCGTTATTCACAGTAACCAAGATATGGGAACAACCTAACTGCCCATCAACAGATGAATGGATAAAGATTATGTGGCATATGCACACAATGGAATATTATTCAGCCATGAGAAAGACGGAGAGTCTGCTGTTTGTGATGACATGGATGAAGCTTGAGGGCATTAGGCTAAGTGAAACAAGACAGAGAAAGACAAATACTGTACGATCTCACACGTAGAATCTAAAAAAGCGGACTCATTGAAATAGAGAGTACAATGATGGTTACTGGGGTGGGGAGTGAGGGAAATGGGGAAATGCTGATGAAAGAGTACCAACTTGCAGTTAGAAGATGAACAAGTTCTGGGGATCTGATGTACAGCATGGTGATTATAGTTAATAATACTAAGTATCATATACTTGAGAGTTGCTAAGAGAGTAGATCTTCAATACTCTCACCACAAAAAAAGACGTGATGTGTTGGAGGTGGAGCAAATGCTATGACGGTGATTATTCTGCAATATATTAAGTGTTTTCAAATCAATGCATTGTATACTTTAAACGTACGCAGTGTTATATGTGAATTATATCTCAATAAAGCTGGAAATAAATAAAAATAAAATGAAATAAAAGAAACTTTTAAATTAAGTGCCCAGTGTGACTATCAAGGAATGGCAATTGTCCTTGAGGTCTACTTAACTATCTAGAGCATCTGGATGTGAGCCTTGGGAAAATCATGGGAGACAGCTATGTGAAGGGCTCCCATTAGCCCAGAATTCACAGTCCACTGCTTTAAGAACTTGAACTTAAGTGTACGGAGCCCCTGGACCTGAGCAACCACTTGCCTTCAGAGAGCCCTTATAAATGTTTACATGACACCTGAGTCTTGGGGGCAGCAGAAGTGACAGACAGAAACCGATGAAATGACTTTGCCCCTCAATGGGACTCCTTTCCTCAAACGCATTCCCTTATTATGTGCCCGTCACTGCACCCCCAGGTGTTTGGAGGCCCCACTCACTGTCCAGGAAGAAAGTCAGGGAACATTGAGTGTGGTGGGAGGGAAGCAAGCCGTGGGCAAGGAAGCCGACCCACCTGGGGACCCTGGGCTGCTGGGTTCCCTGAGCTGGCCAAAGAGAGCTCTTCTAGCTGCACCACTTGCCACTGGCTTCTGAGAGCAGCACCCATCTCCCTGGCAGAGAGGGCTGCTCCTGGCTGTGAATCAAGGAATCAGTTAAGATGCTCCCCTCTAAAGAAGCCACTTCCCCACCACTCCCTAAGAGCTAAGATATTTTTTCAATAGGAGATAACCCTTCATTTCACAATTAGAGATAAGGCTTAAAATTGATACCCCTGGCAGACATAATAACACTAAATTAAGTATTACTATACTACTTGCTACGTGCCAGATATTATTCTAAGTGTTCTTCGTACGATAACTCATTTAATTCTCGCAACAAACCTGTGAGGAAAGTACTATTATGCTCAATCTCACTTTACACATGAGGAAACTTAAACATAGAGATGTCAAGTCACTTGTCAAGTTTACACACTAATGGGTTGCCTTTTGACCCAGCGATCCCACTTCTAGGAATAAATGAACCTGCAGGAATGAAAAATTCTATATACAAATATACCTGTGGTGTCATCATGTAACATGGGAAGAAGTTGGAAGCAAACTAAAATGAGTAACAAGGCAAGAAAAGCTAAGTAAATGCATTCATTTATTACGGGATTTGGACACAGGCAGGCTGGCTCTAGCATATTAACCACTACACCACCCTGCCTCCTTAGAAAGAGACTAACCACCAAAATCTACACATGGGTAGATGGCTGGTATACAGAGCCCTTCCTGGAAGCAATTTGAAAATGAGGGTCCGCCTGCCGATGCAGGGGACACGGGTTCGTGCCCCTGGCCGGAAGATCCCACATGCTACGGAGAGGCTGGGCCAGTGAGCCGTGGTCGCTGAGCCTGCGCGTCCGGAGCCTGTGCTCCGCAACGGGAGAGGCCCCCGTATCGCAAAAAAAAAAAAAGAAAATGAGGGAGAAACTAATGCCTGAAAGATGGGGGATGTTGTGGTGATGATTAGGAACGGGGCTCAGGCAACACATTTTTGCGCTGACCTCACGTTTTGCTATACTGGGTCCAGGTGCCACGTTCCTTCCCAGCATCAAACTCCTTACCTCTCCCTCCTCCTCTTCTTCAAAATCAAAAATAAACAGGTACTAATCTAGGTACTGACCTAATTTTTTTAAGGAAATAATTGTGTTTTTATCCTTCCCAAAAGCCTAAGGACCACTAAGCCAATCTAAACCAAAACGAAACTTCTATCCACTGCTCAGCGTTGGTAAAAGAACTTGTTAACAGCTTTTGGTGTGGCCATTGATCAAAAGCCTCAACATGCTAAGTGAAGTAAGCCAGACAGAGAAAGGCAAATATCATATGATATCGCCTATATGTGGAATCTAAAAAACAAACACAAAAAACTGATGCAAGTGAACTTATTTATAAAATGGAAACAGATTCACAGACATAGAAAACAAACTCATGGTGACCAAATGAGAAAGGTGAGCAGGATAAATTAGGAGTTTGGGATTAAGTGATACACATGACTATATATAAAACATCAATAGATAACCAACAAGGTCCTACTGTATAGCACAGGGAACTATACTCAATATTTTATAATAACCTATGAGGGAAAAGACTCTGAAAAGGTATGTATGTGTATATATATATATATATATATATACACATACATATCTTTTCAGATTTTACATATATATGTAACTACTTATATATATAACTAAATCACTTTGCTGTATACCTGAAACTAACACAACATTGTAAATCAACCGCACTTCAATTAAAATAAAAGAACATTGTCAAGCTGAGCTACCCCACAGCCTAGCAGCTTCCCACTATTCCAGGCCACTGAGCAGTGCTCCTGAAGTGGGTTTCCTCATATTCCAAACCCCTTCAGTCATGCCAGGGTCCGGCAGGGGCACAGAGCACAGAGAGGACTGACGTGCCATCTGCAGTGGCCTCAGCCACACCTCCCGCCCGCCCGGAGCGTGAACCTGCAGGCACAGACGTGCGCTCTCCTTCTCTGGTTTGTCTCTGTCTTACCTCCTCCGTGGTTCTCACTGCTGAAAAGCCCAGCCTCCCCTAAGGTTCTGCTGAGACATGTCTACGGATACGGTGAGGCCTTCCTGAGCTTCTGCTCCCATATGACTTGGGGCATTTTTCCCTTTTACTTTTGAAAAGACCTTTCCTAATTCCTTAATTTAATATCCAAGGATGTGGACAAAGCTATTTGGCACAGAAATCAAGGGCTATCCTGGATTAAATACTGTGGACTCCTGGCATTCCCAGTTTTGACATTCACGGTTCCAGCTCTCTGAGGAATCTTGAAGGTCAGGACTTGTGGACAATTGTGTTTGGGGGGTGGGCAACTTGAATCAGACTCACTGCACGGCTGGTATGGAAGCGAGCCCCTTAATTATGGTGAGTGAGCTCAGCTGAGCACCCAGTGGGGCACCTCAGCTCAGCCGTGTGGCTCTCTTCTCAAAATCTAGAATGTGTCTTATGGAAGAAGGAAGCAAACTGATAACACATGGGCCTCTCGTGAAGGTCTTGGAATGTATCTGCAGAATGTCATGGGTCAGCCTTCTCTCTCACTATCATAAAGCAACCAGGAACTATATCCTTAGCACAGCTGGGAATAATAGATTTGGTTCTAGGAGCTGTGTTCACAGTGCAGTCTGCAGGGATCAGTCAGTAAGTCAGCATGCAGAGGTCCCACCAAGTCAGGAATTCTGTCCTAAGCAAAGGAGTCAGAAAAGCAATGGGCCCCATGCCTCCCTCTGGGAACTTGTGGGATCAACAAAGAAAAGGCAGCCAGAAAGGAAAAAGAAAGTGTAAGCTAACAACAAAGACTAACCCCTTATCTGTGAGGGATAACATTTTCTGAGGTATCTCAAGGCACAGGTTTGGTGTCAGACATGAGTTAATGCCCCAGCTCTGCCGTTACTGGTTATGTAATCTCTCTAAGCCTCAGTCTCCTTATCTGAAATGGGGATAACAAAAGGGCCTTCCTCTTTGGGTTCTTATGAAGATTCAAGGAGAAGACCTGTGTGAACTGCTTAGCACGGTGTCTGGCAGCTAGCAAACACCTGATTAACATTAGACGGTATTTTTGTTATTTTACTATCTGTTAGAGAATGACAGAAATTAGAAGTTTCCTGACTGCCTAAACCACCATTTTCTCCTTCACTTACTTTCAGCTTAGAGGTTATTTTCCTGGCCTCCTGGGTCCTTCTCCTGTGGGGTCAGAGTGGCCTCCAGCGGCCATCCTCTAAGCCTATAGGACATACTTTGCCCATCTTGGGTAACTTCACTCTGTCAGAAGAGAATCAAAGAGGCCAGAGATGGCCCATCTGGTCAGACTGCTCACTAATAAAAGCCAGGATGGTGCAGAAGAAAGAGACAACTTTTCAGAAACGTGATAGACCCCCTCCTGTGATGAACAAAACATCTGTTTGTTCCATCTTGCAAATTTGGGAATGCTGGGTCTCAGAGCTGTTTTTTCTAACAGCATTAGATGGAATGCTGTTTCTAGGCTCACACAGGGTGTCTTTTCAACTCCAAATGTAAACATTTAGCTCCAAGAATGGAAGAAATACCAGGTTGCAGTGGCAAGCAATTACTTGGTGTTTCTTTAAGAGATGCCCTGGTTTGGGACTACTTGAGGGTAAGTTAACTCTTGAACAATACCTGATATAGCTTGGAAGGAGCAAAAGTTTTTTAAAAATGAGCCTGGAAGAAAATAATCATAAGACAAATATTTGACAATGGACTTGTAACTAAAATATGTAAAGAACTCTTACAACTCAGTAATAAAAAGACAAGTAATTCAATTTAAAGAAAAATGAGTAAAAGATTTTAACAGACACGTCACCAAAGAAGATATACAAATTCCTAATGAGCACTTGAAATGATGCTTAATGTGGTTAGTCATGAGTGAAATGAAAATGCAAACCATAATGAAATACCATCATACACCTATTAGAGTAGCTAATTTTTTAAATTTGACAATACCAAGTGTTGGTGATGTGGAGTAACTGGAACTCCCACTGGTAAAGATGAAAAATGGTAACATTTTGGAAATCATTTTGGAAGTTGCTCATAAAGTAAATCATCTACTGGCCATAGGACCCAGCAATTCCACTTCTGGGTATTTACTCAAGAGAAATGAAAACATGTGTCTACATAAAGACATTTACATGAATGCTCATAGCAACCTTATTCATAATAGCCCAAACTGGAAATAAAACAAACGTTCACCAATAGGCGGATGGATAAACAAAGTGTGATATGGATATGTCCCCACCATGGAATACTGCTCAGCAGTGCAAAGAAATGAACTAATACACAGGACAACGTAGGTGAACCTGAAAAACATTATGCCCAATAAACTAAGTCAGACACAGAAGACTCCATACTATATGCTTCTATTTACATGACACTAGAAAAATAAATGGAATGTACAGCGACAGAGGCAGGATAGTGGTTGCATGGGGCTGGGCTTGGAAGTGATTGACTGGGAAGGGACATAAGAAAGTCAGTGATTCCTGGGCTTCCCTGGTGGTGCAGTGGTTAAGAATGCGCCTGCCAATGCAGGGGACATAGGTTCGAGCCCTGGTCTGGGAAGATCCCACATGCCGTAAAGCAAGTAAGCCCGTGCACCACAACTAACTGAGCCTGTGCTCTAGAGCCCATGAGCCACAAGTACTGAGCCCATGAGCCACAACTACTGAGCCCGTGTGCCACAACTACTGAAGCCCATGCGCCTAGAGCCCACGCTCCGTAACAAGAGAAGCCACCAAAATGAGAAGCCCACGTACTGCCACGAAGAGTAGCCCCCACTCACTGCAACTAGAGAAAGCCCGCACACAGCAGTGAAGACCCAACGCAGCCAAAAAATAAATAAACAAATAAATTAAATTTTTTTTAAAAGTCAGTGAGTCTCAATCTATTTATCTCTTTGGCAGTAGAAATATGCATCAGTATTCCTTATCAAACACTTCTTACCAAATAAGAAAGACAAAAAAATGTAGCTAATGAGAATTTAGTCTAAGAATAGATTTTTTTCCTATTATCCAAGGTGAAATAATAATAGAGAAAAGTTATATGATGTTTATTCTTTGCCAGTGCCCTTTCTGGACACTTCAGGTATTTAATCCTCTCAGGAGCCTGTGAGGTACATACTAGTATTACCCTCGTAGTTGAGGAAACTGAGGTGCAGAGAGGATGCCTCGCCTAGTAAGCGTCTCAGCTGGTTAAGTGGCAGAACGAGGATTTGGACACAGGCAGTGTGGCTCCAGGAATCCAGCTTTCTTAACCATCTTGCGGTACTGCCTCTTGGAGCAGATCATGTTTTGGTCCCAGAGACTTTAAGTTCCCAGAATTAAAAAGATCTCCAAGGACAGAAGCAGCACTGAGCAGCTCTAGGTGGCAGAGCAGGGGCACCGCCCAACAGGGATAAATAGATTTTCCTGCTGAGAAGGGAAGGGACATAAGAAAGTCAGTGATTCCTGGGCTTCCCTGGTGGTGCAGTGGTTAAGAATGCGCCTGCCAATGCAGGGGACATAGGTTCGAGCCCTGGTCTGGGAAGATCCCACATGCCGTAAAGCAAGTAAGCCCGTGCACCACAACTAACTGAGCCTGTGCTCTAGAGCCCATGAGCCACAAGTACTGAGCCCATGAGCCACAACTACTGAGCCCGTGTGCCACAACTACTGAAGCCCATGCGCCTAGAGCCCACGCTCCGTAACAAGAGAAGCCACCAAAATGAGAAGCCCACGTACTGCCACGAAGAGTAGCCCCCACTCACTGCAACTAGAGAAAGCCCGCACACAGCAGTGAAGACCCAACGCAGCCAAAAAATAAATAAACAAATAAATTAAATTTTTTTTAAAAGTCAGTGAGTCTCAATCTATTTATCTCTTTGGCAGTAGAAATATGCATCAGTATTCCTTATCAAACACTTCTTACCAAATAAGAAAGACAAAAAAATGTAGCTAATGAGAATTTAGTCTAAGAATAGATTTTTTTCCTATTATCCAAGGTGAAATAATAATAGAGAAAAGTTATATGATGTTTATTCTTTGCCAGTGCCCTTTCTGGACACTTCAGGTATTTAATCCTCTCAGGAGCCTGTGAGGTACATACTAGTATTACCCTCGTAGTTGAGGAAACTGAGGTGCAGAGAGGATGCCTCGCCTAGTAAGCGTCTCAGCTGGTTAAGTGGCAGAACGAGGATTTGGACACAGGCAGTGTGGCTCCAGGAATCCAGCTTTCTTAACCATCTTGCGGTACTGCCTCTTGGAGCAGATCATGTTTTGGTCCCAGAGACTTTAAGTTCCCAGAATTAAAAAGATCTCCAAGGACAGAAGCAGCACTGAGCAGCTCTAGGTGGCAGAGCAGGGGCACCGCCCAACAGGGATAAATAGATTTTCCTGCTGAGAAG
>NW_006793764.1:1350909-1427798 GCF_000442215.2 Lipotes vexillifer
TCCTGCTGAGAAGAGTTTCTGAAAAAGAATGGGCAACTCTGCTCACAGGAACAGGAGAATGGATTCAAATAACCTCTGAAATCCCCTCCCCATCCCTTGCCTGGCTGGAGATCATAAGAAAGCGGATTTGTGTGTCTGGTAAAGGCAACACATACCTGGGCCACATACTGAGCTCCAAACTAGTTCATCCAACAAGGGGCATGAAAAAACACTCGAGGACAAACTGTGAGAAAGGAAAGGTCTACCACATCCCCAGGGTGCAGAAAACGGCCCATGTGATAGAGGTGGCATCTGGCGGCTCCTTTGTGTGCAGAGGAACTAAGCAGGAAAATGAGAAAAGAAACTTGGTGCTCACTTTTGCAGGAGCATTCAAAGCTCCTCCTCAGCTAATCCCTAAGGGCAGGACCAAGGGAGGTTAACCTCAGTGCCAGGCATCACTACACAACTTGAGTCACAACTACCTAATTACCCTTAACAGCCTCCTTCCGTCCAACCTGAGGTTTACAATCTTGGGGTACTTTTCAGACACAGTCTTGCACACACTGTATATTTTTTATTTCCCACTAGAATGAAAACTCCATGAAGGCAGGGACCCTGCTTAAACCTCTGTGTATCCACTTCAGCATCTACTATACATTAGTAACAGAACATATTTGATGGATGAAAAGAAGGAAAGAAAGAAAGAAGAGAAGGAGGAAGGGAAGGAGGGAGGGAGAAAATGAGTGAAGAAATGAATGAATCCATATTTTCTTAAAATACTAATGTCAAGCAACTATACCCCAACAAAAAAAATACTGACAGTAACCAGAAATGATATTTAGAAGCAAACTTCCCCAGCCTGCTAAGACCTCATGCTTCACGATGTTAAAACATCCTTGATGGCTTTACATCTTCTTAGAGGCCCTGCTGCTTCAGCACCAAATGATGACTTTTTTTCCTATATTGTTAGTCTGCCATTCTAACACTGGCTAATAGATAACTCTTTGGATTGTCATCAATGAATGATATTTTCCAGGTGCTGAATGTTGGATAAATACATTTGTCTTACCAGAAAGCTCAAGAGGTTTGGGTTTTTTTTTAATGGGAAACTATAAAACTCCAAATGGATTCGCTTCTGCTAGGTCCATCCTCTTCTACCATCCTTATCCTGGTTTGAGTAACTCGGTCCAGATGAACTGTAACGTTAGTTAATTTCTCTCTGGGCCCTGATTTCCTATGAGAAAGGAAGCTGAATGACATTTCAAAAGAGCTTTCTGAGATTTATGTTTTTGTATCCGTGGAGGTCTTTCAAGAGCCCGGCATTTTCTCATAACCTGTGGAAGCTCCTTTTGTCTGCCTTTGAACCTATTTATTAGCTGGACAATATTTTTAGGCGAACTTAAAAAAGCAACAGTCTCTAACTAGAAATAGAGAGGAGTTAGGAAAAGTAATAAATCATTTATGGATTTCCAGGTAAGAAATGGTTTCACTTGAAAAAAATTTTATATATATATATATATATATATATATAAATATACACACACACACATATATGTATACATATTTATATATATGACTACATATATGTGTGTGTGTACATATGCAGAGAAAGACATCTATCCTTTTAGTACACTAAAATAACCCTAGTTTTCCCGGACTGCATTACAGGGAACACAGATATTCTTTTATGTAGTGCAACAAACAAACTTTTAAACTTCAAGTTAAATGCAATCCTACGTGAATCAACATCACAACTCACCCTGCCAGGCCCTAGTGACGTGCACAGCACAATGCTGGCACTGGAGCAGACAAACAAACATAAGACTCTGGCCCTGCTTTGAAGAGCTTACTGTCTTCATAGAGACACTCAAAATGTGCATATAAATCTGATTATATCAGTCCCCTTCTGAAAGCCCTAGAACGGTTTCCCACTGCACTCAGGATAGAAAGTCAAAACATGTAGCACATCCCACTAAGTCTTTTAGTCTCATCTCATCCATCACTCTCTGTGATGTTCACCCAGGCACATGGGGCAGGGGCAGGGAGGGCTTCCTCACTTCCTCAAATATACCAAGTTCATTCCGACCCCAGGCCCTTAGCACCTGCTGTTCCCTCTTCCTAGAACCTTCTTCCTCCCACTATTCCTCCTTCAACTCTGTCACATAGTCAGTATATTCGAGTTATCCAGAGGAACAGAACCATATAAGATTTATTACAGGAACTGTCTCTCAAGGTTACAGAGGCCAGAGTCCCATTAACTGCTCTCTGCTGAGCTGGGGGAGCCGGAAAGGTGCTGTAATTCAGTCGGAGTCCTAGAGCCTGAGAGCCAGGGGCTGATAACCTACGCCTGAGTCCAAAAGCTCGAGAACCACCATCACCCTTGTCCAAAAGCAGGAGTAGATGGATGCCTGAGATCAAGCAGAGAAAAGTGTGAATTCACCCTTTCTCTGCCTTTTTTTTTTTTACATCTTTATTGGAGTATAATTGCTTTACAATGGTGCATTAGTTTCTGCTTTATAACAAAGTGAATCAGTTATACATATACATATGTCCCCATATCTCTTCCCTCTTGCGTCTCCCTCCCTCCCACTCTCCCTATCCCACCCCTCTAGGTGGTCACAAACCACCTAGCTGATCTCCCTGTGCTATGCGGCTGCTTCCCACTAGCTATCTATTTTACGTTTGGTAGTGTATATATGTCCATGCCACTCTCTCACTTTGCCACAGCTTACCCTTCCCCCTCCCCATATCCTCAAGTCCATTCTCTAGTAGGTCTGTGTCTTTATTCCTGTCTTACTCCTAGGTTCTTCATGACACATTTTTTTCTTAAATTCCATATATATGTGTTAGCATACAGTATTTGTTTTTCTCTTTCTGACTTACTTCACTCTGTATGACAGACTCTAGGTCCATCCACCTCACTACAAATAACTCAATTTCATTTCTTTTTATGGCTGAGTAATATTCCATTGTATATATGTGCCACATCTTCTTTATCCATTCATCTGTCGATGGGCACTTAGGTTGTTTCCATCTCCGGGCTATTGTAAATAGAGCTGCAATGAACATTTTGGTACATGACTCTTTCTGAATTCTGGTTTTCTCAGGGTATATGCCTAGTAGTGGGATTGCTGGGTCATATGGTAGTTCTATTTGTAGTTTTTTAAGGAACCTCCATACTGTTCTCCATAGTGGCTGAACCAATTCACATTCCCACCAGCAGTGCAAGAGTGTTCCCTTTTCTCCACACCCTCTCCAGCATTTATTGTTTCTAGATTTTTTGATGATGGCCATTCTGACTGGTGTGAGATGATATCTCATTGTAGTTTTGATTTGCATTTCTCTAATGATTAATGATGTTGAGCATTCTTTCATATGTTTGTCGGCAGTCTGTATGTCTTCTTTGGAGAAATGTCTATTTAGGTCTTCTGCCCATTTTTGGATTGCGTTGTTTGTGTTTTTATTATTGAGCTGCATGAGCTGCTTGTAAATTTTGGAGATTAATCCTTTGTCAGTTGTTTAGCCAGACTCATCAAGAAAAAAAGGGAGAATACTCAAATCAATAGAATTAGAAATGAAAAAGGAGAAGTAACAACTGACACTGCAAAAATACAAAGCATCATGAGAGATTACTACAGGCAACTCTATGCCAATAAAATGGACAACCTGGAAGAAATGGACAAATTCTTAGAAATGCACAACCTGCCAAGACTGAATCAGGAAGAAATAGAAAATACAAACAGACCAATCACAAGCACTGAAATTGAAACTGTGATTAAAAATTGTCCAACAAACAAAAGCCCAGGACCAGATGGCTTCACAGGCGAATTCTATCAAACATTTAGAGAAGAGCTAACACCTATCCTTCTCAAACTCTCCCAAAATATAGCAGAGGGAGGAACACTTCCAAACACATTTTACAAGGCCACCATCACCCTGATACCAAAACCAGACAAGGCTGTCACAAAGAAAGAAAACTACAGGCCAATATCACTGATCAACATTGATGCAAAAATCCTCCACAAAATACTAGCAAACAGAATCCAACAGCACATTAAAAGGATCATACACCATTATCAAGTGGGGTTTATTCCAGGAATGCAAGGATTCTTCAATCTATGCAAATCAATCAATGTGATACACCATATTAACAAATTGAAGGAGAAAAACCATATGGTCATCTCAATAGATGCAGAGAAAGCTTTCGACAAAATTTAACACCCATCTATGATAAAAAGCCTCCAGAAAGTAGGCATAGAGGGAACTTTCCTCAACATAATAAAGGCCATGTATGACAAACCCACAGCCAACATCTTCCTCTGCCCTTTTGTTCTATTCAGGACCTCAAGGGACTGGGCGATGCCTATCCACCTCCAGGAGGGCTCAATTCACCAATTCAAATGCTAATCTCTTCCAGAAACACCCTCACAGACACACCCAGAAATATTGTTTTACCAACTACCTGGGCATCCCTTAGCCCAGTTAAGTTGACACAGAAAAATTAACCATCACACTCAGAAAAGCCTTCCCCCAATTAATCAGGCTCTTTGCTATCCTATCTTGTTGGACCCTTTAATTTTCTTTCTTCGTAATAGTTATCAGTTTGTAGTTTATCTGTATTTATATTTATTTCCAGATTTCTATCTATTTCCAAATTTCCTCCACTGGACTATAAACTCCATGGCAGCTGAACTCTTTTGTTCCTTGCTAGCCCAAGCACCATGCCTGGCATACAGTGGGTATGCAATAAATATTTGTTGAGTGAATCAGTGACTGAATAAGTACAAACCTTCACTGGCAGCTCAAGACCAGTTAAGATGCTTGATACAGAATAATTCAGTGAAAGGGACAATTCAGCCACATTTTCTCAACTTGTTACACATGATTTCTCTTAATTTCTTATTTTTCCTTTTGTATTCTTCAGAGACATAGAAACATGTGATCATCGGCTCCACTACTCAGCTGACATATCTGATGCAGCTCTGAGCCTTCAGAATATCAGAGATTCTTGCCGGAAAGTCTTCCCTCTGCTGGCTAAACACTCCCTCCTAGCGCTGGTTCTGCTTTCTGCTTTTTAACGTGGGGAGAGTATGGTAAGAAGGTGGATTAAATCAGGAGTTTCTGTAAATTTTCCAGAGGAAAAGCCATTTACAAATTGTAAGTGATTGTTGAACACTGGGCCAAGACCAAAAACCACAGGTACATGGTCCTTTATGTTCATCAGGTTATCATCCAGATATCTCGATGCACTTCATGAACAGTGTCCAGATTTAAGGATTCATCCCAAATTTCAGGAGGGTAGTGGTATTTTTGTCTTTATGCTTAAAGACAGAGATTTAAAACCCCCATTTTCCAGAAGAAGAAATAGAAGTGGCATGCCCAAAGTGACATGGTAAGTTCTAAAGAGTATTAAAAAGCAGGCCGAGTGGTGGGTAAGCACTGGACACCCAGGAAATCGTCAGGCATTCAGTTGCATTTATGATGTTCCTTTTGGGGAAAGAAGAAGTCATTTTGCTTTAATGACCATAGTGGCAAGAGTCAGCACCCCATCAGAACCCCCCGCGAGGGAACTGGTTTGGATGGCAAGGCTTCAGTAGACAGAGCAACACTGCAGGCGTTGGAGCAGAGCAGTCTCTAACTGCCAGACCAGGTGTTTCCTTCCACCATAGAAAACTGGGGTGGGTCTCTTTTGTAATGCAGTAGCCTGACCACTGCCCACCCCAGTCTTCCAAGAAATTATACGTATATCACACCAAACTCTTACACTCCTTCCTCTGTACTAAGTCATGAAGACAGAAAAGCCTAACATTCTTGAAGTCACCTCTAACCTAATCCAGGTCCTGGGGAAGAAAGGGGTAAGAACCAATACCAACACAAAGGAAATGTCCCAGGAATCAGCAGGCCATGGGTAGGCATGAGGGCATGTAGAACTGAGGGTCCTGGGGTGGTAGAGAAGAACTTGATGAAGGGAAGGGACTATTTAGAAGGATGTGGGACAACTGGATAACCACGTGCAGAAGAATGAAGGTGGGCCCCTTCCTTACACCATACACCAATATTAACTCAAAATGAATCACACACCTAAATGGAGAATGAAATGTAAGAGCTAAGACTATAAAACCCTGAGGAGAAAACCTCTGTGACCTTGCATTAGGCCAAGCCTTCTTAGATACGACACCAAAAGCACAAGCAATAAAAGGAAAGATAAATACATTGGACTTCATCAAAATTAAAAACTTTTGTGCTGCAAACAATACCATCAAGAACTTGAAAAGACAGCCCACAGGATGGGAGAAGATATTTGCAAATTGTATATCTGATAAGAGACCGGTACCCAGAATACATGAAGAGCTCTTACAACTCAATAATAAAAAGATGACACAATTTTAATATAAACAAAGGCATATACCCAGAGAAAACCATAATTCAAAAAGACACATGCTCCCCAGTGTTCATTACAGCACTATTTACAATAGCCAGATCATGGAAGCAACTTAAATGCCCATCAACAGATGAATGGATAAAGAAGATGTGGTGCATATATACAATGGAATACTACTCGGCCATAAAAAGGAACGGAATTGGGTCATTTGTAGAAACATGGATGGACCTAGAGACTGTCATACGGCGTGAAGTAAGTCAGAAAGAGAAAAACAAATATCATATATTAATGCATATATGTGGAATCTAGAAAAATGGTACAGATGAACCAGTTTGCAAGGCAGAAATAGAGACACAGATGTAGAGAACAAATGTGAGGGCACCAAGCGGGGAGAGCAGTGGGGGGGGGGGATGAATTGGGAGATTGGGATTGACATGTATACACTAATATGTATAAAATAGATAACTAATAAGAACCTGCTGTATAAAAAAATAAAATAAAATTCAAAATATATAAATAAATAAACAAAGGCTCTGAGTGGTCCTTTCTTCAAAGGAGATATACAAATGACCAAAAAGCACATGAAAAGATGCTCAGTGCCATTAGCCATTAAATAAATGAAAATCAAAGTCACAATAAAATACCACTTCACATCCACTATGACGGCTATAATTTAAAAAATAATAATGGAAAGGAAATGGAGATTTCTGGAGCTAAGTTCCCAGAAGGAAGAGAGGCATGGAGAAGTCAACCTGACATTCAGCTCCACTTCTCCCCTCAGGCGCTTTCCAATACATAATTGGTGACCAAGAGGCTGAGAAGCTAAACAGGGTTTCTGGAGCTGGGGAGACAAAATTGGGGTTTAGGAGGAGAGGCCCTGTGAAACACCCCAGCTTTGGTTAGGACCCCTGAAAGCATCTACTCTAGGATTAAGGACAATGGGAATAAGCCAGCTCTCACAAATACAGAAATGGTGCTTCTAATTAGCTCAAATCCAAATTGGATAAGGTAATGCACCCCCATCTGTCTGACAGAATAAGATCACATGATTGTTGAAGTTAAAAAACAAACAGACAAACAAAAAACAGAAGAATCAACAGATAAACTATTAAAATTAATAGGTGAATTTAGTTAGCAAGGTACATGGATAAAAGGCCAAGGTACAAAAACCAATTGTATTTCTGTATATCACTTAGAAAAAAGTTTTTAATGAAATATTTATTACTTGACCATTTGCAATAGCATCACAATATCAAATGTCTGGGAATAAATCCATCAAAAGATATGTGAGACCTTTATACAGAAAACTACAAAATATTACTGAGTGTAATTAGAAAAGACTTAAATAAGTGGAGGGATACATACTGAGTTGGAAGACTCAAGATTGTAAAGATATCAATTCCCCCCAACATGATCTATAGATTCAATTTATTCCCAATCAAAACCCCAACAGGCTTTTTTTTTCCCCTGAAGAAGTTGACAATCTAAAGCTAAAATTTATATGGAAATACAAATGACCATGAAAAAGCAATAAAATCTTAAAGAATAAAAGTAAAGGAATTCTATGGCAAGATATCAAGACTGTAAAGCTATAGTAATTAAGACAACGTAATACTGACAAAGGGATAAACAGATTGACCAAAGGACCTAAAAGTAGTCCAGAAACAAACGTTCACACAGTCACGTGATTCGTGATGGAATTGTAATGCATGGAAGAAAAGACAGCCTTTTCGGGCTTGCCTGGTGGCGCAGTGGTTGAGAGTCCGCCTGCCGATGCAGGGGACGCGGGTCCGTGCGCCGGTCCGGGAAGATCCCACATGCCGCGGAGCGGCTGGGCCCGTGAGCCATGGCCGCTGAGCCAGCGCGTCCGGAGCCTGTGCTCCGCAACGGGAGAGATGAAGAAAAAAAAATGAATCTTGACCCCTACCTCATCCCATACACAAAAATCAGTTCCAGATGAATTGTAAATCTAAATATGAAATGTAAAACAAGAAAGCTCCTAGATGAAAACACAGAATACCTACATCATCTTAGACTTCACTAAAATTAAGAACTTCTGTTATATAATACATCCAATAATAGACTTGAATTCACAACATATAAAAACTTCTACAAATCAGTAAGGAAAACGACAGATAATCCAATTGTAATGAAAAAAGCTGTGAATAGGCACTATATAAAAAGGAATATCCAGATGGTTAATAAACATGTGAAAAAGTGCTCAGCATCATTAGTTGTCAGCGAAATGCACATAAAATTGCAGTGAGATAATCACTGAACACCCAACAGAATGGCTAAAATTAGAAAGACTGACAGTACCAGCTGTTGGCAAGTATATGGAACATCTGCAAGTTCCATGCACTGCTGGTGGAACTATAAATTGCTACAACTCCTTTGGATAACTGTTTGGCAGCAGCTACTTAAACTGAACATATGTATACTCTGCCCGAGCAACTCCACTTCTAGGAATATATGTAACAGATAAATGCACATATGTTCACCAAAAGACATATGTAAGAATGTTCACAGAAGCCCTGTTCCTAGTAGCCAAAATCCAGAAATAGCTCAAAGTCCATTAACCATAGAATGGATAAACTATGGTATATTCATACAATAGAATACTACGTAAAATAAACTAACAACATGGATGAACGTCACAGAGTCTAACATTGACTGAAAGGAGCCAGTCACAAAAGAGAGCACAGTGTTATGGTTCCATCTTTATAAAGTTCAAAAAAGGCAAAACGAAGCTAGTGTTAGAAGTCAGACTTGGAGTTACCTTTGCGGGGGGAGCTGATGATCGTACGGACGAACAATGTTTTAGGTCTTGATCCAGGTGCTGACAATGAATGTGTTCATCTTGTGAAAATTCATTTTGCTATACAGTGATCTGTGCTCTTTTCTGTAGAGATGTTATACTCAAAATCTATTTTTAACTTATTGTTGCTAGATTTTACTAGTTTTGTCTGTGTTTACTTTGTATAAGAACTATGAGGAACGGAGACCTTCAAGATGGCAGAGGAGTTAGACATGGAGATCACCTTCCTCCCCACAAATACATCAGAAATACATCGACGTGTGGAACAACTGCTACAGAACACCTACTGAACGCTGGCAGAAGACCTCAGAGTTCTCAAAAGTCAGGAAACTCCCCACGTCGCTGGGCAGGGCAAAAGAAAAGAGAATAAAGAGAGACAAAAGAATAGGGACGGGACCTGCACCAGTGGGAGGGAGCTGTGAAGGAGGAAAGGTTGCCACGCACTAGGAAGCACCTTCGCGGGCGGAGACTGCGGGTGGCGGAGGGGGAGCTTCGAAGCCGCGGTGGAGAGCGCAGCCACAGGGGCGCGGAGGGCAGAGCGGAGAGATTCCAGCACAGAGGATCGGCGCCGACCGGCACTCACCAGCCCGAGAGGCTCGTCTGCTCACCCGCCGGGTTGGGCGGGGCTGCGAGCTGAGGCTCGGGCTTCTGTCGGATCCCAGGGAGAGGACTGGGGTTGGCGGCGTGAACAAAGCCTGAAGGGGGTTAGTGCGCCACGGCTGGCCGGGAGGGAGTCCGGGAAAAAGTCTGGAGCTGCCGAAGAGGCAAGAGACTTTTTCTTGCCTCTTTGTTTCCTGGTGCTCGAGGAGAGGGGATTAACAGTGCCACTTAAAGGAGCTCTAAAGACAGGCTTGAGCCGAGGCTAACAGCGCGGACCCCAGAGACGGGCATGAGACTCTAAGGCTGCTGCTGCCACCACCAAGAAGCCTGTGTGCGAGCACAGGTCACTCTCCACACCTCCCTTCTGGAGAGCTCTGCAGCCCGCCACTGCCAGGGTCTCGCGATCTAGGGACAACTTCCCCGGGAGAACTCACGGCGCCTCAGGCTGGTGCAATGTCACGCCGGGCTCTGCCACCGCAGGCTCGCCCCGTACTACGTGCCCCTCCTTCCCCCCGCTGCCTGAGTGAGCCAGAGCCCCCAAATCAGCGGTTCCTTTAACCCTGTCCTGTCTGAGCCAAGAACAGACGCCCTCCGGCGACCTACACGCAGAGGCGGGTACAAATCAAAAGCTGAACACCAGGAGCTGTGCGAACAAAGAAGAGAAAGGGAAATCTCTCCCAGCAGCCTCAGGAGCAGCAGATTAAATCTCCACAATCAACTTGATGAACCCTGCATCTGTGGAATACCTGAATAGACAATGAATCATCCCAAATTGAGGAGGTGGACTTTGGGAGCAACTGTAGACTTGGGGTTTGCTGTATGCTACTGACCAGTTTCTGAAAAACTTTTTTATTTTAATAATATATTTTTTAATTTTAATAACTTTATTTATTTTAATTAATTTATTTTTTCTTTCTTTCTTTTATTTTCTCCCTTTTCTTCTGAGCCGTATGGCAGATAGGGTCTTGTTGCTCCAGCTGGGTGTCACGCCTGTGCCTCTGAGAGTTCAGGACATTGGTCCACCAGAGACCTCCCCGCTCCACATAATATCAAAAGGCGAAAGCTCTCCCAGAAATCTCCATCTCAATGCTAAGACCCAGCTCCACACAGCGACCAGCAAGCTACAGTGCTGGACACCCTATGCCAAACAACTAGCAAGACAGGAACACAACCCCACCCATTAACAGAGACGCTGCCTAAAATCATAATAAGGTCAAACACACCCCAAAACACACCACCGGATGCAGTCCTACCCACCAGAAAGACAAGATCCAGCCTCATCCACCAGAACACAGGCACCAGTCCCCTCCACCAGGAAGCCTACACAACCCATTGAACCAACCTTACCCACTGGAGGAAGGCACCAAAAACAACAGGAACTACAAACCTGCAGCCTGCATAAAGGAGACCCCAAACACAGTAAGTTAAGCAAAATGAGAAGACAGAGAAACACACAGCAGATGAAGCAGCAAGGTAAAAACCCACCAGACCTAACAAATGAAGAGGAAATAGGCAGTCTACCTGAAAAAGAATTCAGAGCAATGATAGTAAAGATGATCCAAAATCTTGGAAATAGAATGGAGAATATACAAGAAACGTTTAACAAGGACCTAGAAGGACTAAAGAGCAAACAAACAGTGATGAACAACACAATAAATGAAATTAAAAATTCTCTAGAAGGAATCAATAGCAGAATAACTGAGGCAGAAGAACAGATAAGTGACCTTCAAGATAAAATAGTGGAAATAACTCCTACAGAGCAGAATAAAGAAAAAGAATGAAAAGAATTGAGAACATTCTCAGAGACCTCTGGGACAATGTTAAACACACCAACATTCGAATTATCGGGCTCCCAGAAGAAGAAGAGAAAAGAAAGGGACTGAGAAAATATTTGAAGAGATTATAGTTGAAAACTTCCCTAGTATGGGAAAGGAATAAGTCAATCAAGTCCAGGAAGTGCAGAGAGTCCCATACAGAATAAATCTAAGGAGAAACATGCCAAGACACATATTAATCAAACTATCAAAAATTAAATACAAAGAAAAAATATTAAAAGCAGCAAGGGAAAAACAACAAATAACATACAAGAGAATCCCCATAAGGTTAACAGCTGATCTTTCAGCAGAAACTCTGCAAGCCAGAAGGGAGCGAAAGGACATATTTAAAGTGATGAAAGGGGAAAACCTACAACCAAGAATACTCTACCCAGCAAGTATTTCATTCAGATTCAACAGAGAAATAAGAACCTTTACAGACAAGCAAAAGCTAAGAGAATTCAGCACCACCAAACCAGCTTTACAATGAATGCTAAAGGAACTTCTCTAGGCAGGAAACACAAGAGAAGGAAAAGACCTACAATAACAAACCCAAAACAATTAAGAAAATGGTAATAGGAACATACATATCAATAACTACCTTAAATGGAAATGGATTAAATGCTCCAACCAAAAGACACAGACTGGCTGAATGGATACAAAAAGAAGACCCATATATATGCTGTCTACAAGAAACCCACTTCAGACTTAGGGACACACACAGACTGAAAGTGCGTGGATGGAAAAAGATATTCCATGCAAATGGAAATCAAAAGAAAGCTGGAGTAGCAATTCTCATATCAGACAAAAGAGACTTTGAAACAAAGACTATTACAAGAGACAAAGAAGGACACTACATAATGATCAAGGGATCAAACCAAGAAGATGATATAACAAATGTAAATATTTATGCCCCCAATATAGGAACACCTTGATACATAAGGCAAATGCTAACGGCCATAAAAGGGGAAATCGACAATAACACAATCATAGTAGGGGATTTTAACACCCCACTTTCATCAATGGACAGATCATCCAAAATGAAAATACATAAGGAAACACAAGCTTTAAATGATACATTAAACAGGATGGACTTAATTGATATTTATAGGACATTCCATCCAAAAACAACAGAATACACATTCTTCTCAAGTGCTCATGGAATATTCTCCAGGATAGATCACATCTTGTGTCACAAATCAAGCCTTGGTAAATTTAAGAAAACTGAAATCGTATCAAGTATCTTTTCTAACCACAACGCTATGAGACTAGATATCAACTACAGGAAAATGTCTGTAAAAAATACAAACACATGTAGGCTAAACAATACACTACTAAATAACCAACAGATCACTGAATATATCAAAGAGGAAATCAAAAGATACCTAGAACCAAATGACAATGAAAACATGACGACCCCAAACCTATGGGATGCAGCAAAAGCAGTTCTAAAAAGGAAGTTTATAGCAATACAATCTTACCTCAAGAAACAAGAAACATCTCAAATAAACAACCTAAACTTACACCTAAAGCAATTAGAGAAAGAAGAACAACAAGAGAAAAAAAACCCAAAGTAAGCAGAGGGAAAGAACTCATAAAGATCAGATCAGAAATAAATGAAAAAGAAATGAAGGAAACGATAGCAAAGATCAATAAAACTAAAAGCTGGTTCTTTGAGAAGATAAACAAAATTGATACACCATTAGCCAGACTCATCAAGAAAAAAAGGGAGAAGACTCAAATCAATAGAATCAGAAATGAAAAAGGAGAAGTAACAGCTGACACTGCAGAAATACAAAGGATCATGAGAGATCACTACAAGCAACTCCACGCCAATAAAATGGACAACCTGGAAGAAATGGACAAATTCTTACAAAAGCACAATCTTCCAAAACTGAACAAAAATATAAACAGACCAATCACAGACACTGAAATTGAGACTGCAATTAGAAATCTTCCTGTAAACAAAAGCCCAGGACCAGATGGCTTCACAGGCAAATTCTATCAAACATTTAGAGAAGAGCTAACACCTATTCTTCTCAAACTCTTCCAAAATATAGCAGAGGGAGGAACACTCCCAAACTCATTCTACGAGGCCACAATCACCCTGATACCAAAACCAGACAAGGATGTCACAAAGAAAGAAAACTACAGGCCAATATCATTGATGAACATAGAAGCAAAAATCTTCAACAAAATACTAGCAAACAGAATCAAACAGCATTAAAAGGATCATACACCATGATCAAGTGGGATTTATCCCAGGAATGCAAGGATTTTCAGTATACGCAAATCAATCAATGTGATAAACCACATTAACAAACTGAAGGATAAAATCCATATGATAATCTCAATAGGTGCAGAAAAAGCTTTTGACAAAATTCAACATCCATTTATGATAAAAAACCCTCCAGAAAGTAGGCATAGAGGGAACTTACCTCAACATAATAAAGGCTATATACGACAACCCCACAGCCAACATCGTTCTCAATGGTGAAAAACTGAAACCATTTCCTCTAAAATCAGGAACAAGAAAAGGTTGTCCACTCTCACCACTATTATTCAACATAGTTTTGGAAGTTTTAGCAATCAGAGAAGAAAAATAAATAACAGGAATCCAAATTGGAAAAGAAGTAACACTGTCACTGTTTGCAGATGACATGATACTATACATAGAGAATCCAAAAATGCTATCAGAAAACTACTAGAGCTAATCAATGAATCTGGTAAAGTAGCAGGATACAAAATTAATGCACAGAAATCTCTTGCATTCCTATACATTAATGATGAAAAATCTGAAAGAGAAATTAAGGAAACACTCCCATTTACCACTGCAACAAAAAGAATAAAATACCTAGGAATAAACCTACCTAGGGAGACAAAAGACCGGTATGCAGAAAACTATAAGACACTGATGAAAGAAATTAAAGATGATAAAAACAGATGGAGAAAGATACCATGTTCTTCGATTGGAAGAATCAACATTGTGAAAATAACTATACTACCCAAAGCAATCTACAGATTCAGTGCAATTCCTATCAAACTACCAATGTCATTTTTCACAGAACAAAAAATTTCTAAATTTGTATGGAAACACAAAAGACCCCGAATAGCCAAAGCAATCTTAAGAAAGAAAAATGGAGCTGGAGGCATCAGGCTCCCAGACTTCAGACTATATTACAGAGCTACAGTAATCAAGACAGTATGGTACTGGCACAAAAACAGAAATATAGATCAATGGAACAGGTTAGAAAGCCCAGAGATAAACCCACACACATATGGTCACCTTATCTTTGATAAAGGAGGCAAGAATATACAGTGGAGAAAAGACAGCCTCTTCTATAAGTAACTCTGGGAAAACTGGACAGCTACATGTAAAAGAAGGAAATTAGAACACTCTCTAACACCATACAGAAAAATAAACTCAAAATGGATTAAAGACATAAATGTAAGGCCAGACACTATAAAACTCTTAGAGGAAAACGTAGGCAGAACACTCTATGACATAAATCACAGCAAGATCCTTTTTGACCCACCTGCTAGAGAAATGGAAATAAAAACAAAAATAAACAAATGAGACCTAATGAAACTTAAAAGCTTTTGCACAACAGAGGAAACCATAAACAAGAAGACAAGACAACCCTCAGAATGGGAGAAAATATTTGCAAGCGAAGCAACTGACAAAGGATTAATCTCCAAAATTTACAAGCAGCTCATGCAGCTCAATATCAAAAAAACAAACAACCCAATCCAAAAATGGGCAGAACACCTAAGTAGCCATTTCTCCAAAGAAGATACACAGATTGCCAACAAACACATGAAAGAATGCTCAACATCATTAATCATTAGAGAAATGCAAATCAAAACTACAATGAGATATCATCTCACACCAGTCAGAATGGCCATCATCAAAAAATCTAGAAACAATAAATGCTGGAGAGGGTGTGGAGAAAAGGGAACACTCTTGCACTGCTGGTGGGAATGTGAATTGGTTCAGCCACTATGGAGAACAGTATGGAGGTTCCTTAAAAAACTACAAATAGAACTACCATATGACCCAGCAATCCCACTACTAGGCATATACCCTGAGAAAACCAGAATTCAGAAAGAGTCATGTAAAAAGAGAATGAAATAACGCCATTTGCAGCAACATGGATGGGCCCAGATATTATCACACTAAGTGAAGTAAGTCCACAGAGAAAAGACAAATATCATATGATATCGCTTACATGTGAAATCTAAAAAATGATACAAATGAACTTACTTACAAAACAGAAACAGACTCACAGACATAGCAAACAAATTTATGGTTACCAAAGAGGAAAGGGGGGAGGGGGAGGGATAAATTAGGAGTTTGGGATTAGCAGATACAAACTACTATATATAAAACAGATAAACAACAAGGTCTTACTATACAGCACAGGGAACTATATTCAAGGGAGACACAAGAGGGAAGAGATATGGGAATATATGTATATGTATAACTGATTCACTTTGTTATAAAGCAGAAACTAATACACCATTGTAAAGCAATTATACCCCAATAAAGATGTTTAAAAAAAAAAAGAAGAAGATGTGGCACATATATACAATGGAATATTACTCAGCCATAAAAAGAAACAAAATTGAGTTATTTGTAGTGAGGTGGATGGACCTAGAGTCTGCCATACAGAGTGAAGTAAGTCAGAAAGAGAAAAACAAATACCGTATGCTAACACATATATATGGAATCTAAAAAAATGGTTCTGGTGAACCTAGGGGCAGGACAGGAATAAAGACACAGCAGTAGAGAATGGACTTGAGGACACGGGGAGGGGGAAGGGTAAGCTGGGACGAAGTGACAGAGTGGCATGGACATATATACACTACCAAATGTAAAATAGATAGTTAGTGGGAAGCAACCGCAAAGCACAGGGAGATCAGCTCAGTGCTTTGTGACCACCTAGAGAAGTGGGATAGGGAGGGTGGGAGGGAGATGCAAGAGGGAGGATATATGGGGATATATGTATATGTATAGCTGATTCACTTTGTTTTAAAGCAGAAATTAACACACCACTGTAAAGCAATTATACACTAATAAAGATGTTAAAAAGAAAAAAGAACTATGAAGATAGGACGATAATATCTAGTCATGTTAATACATATTTAAATTATGTTATAATAAAAATAATTTTAAAGACATTGGTGGGAAGGTTAATATATTGGAATCATTTTTTAACACTTTGGTTGAATTTTAGATATTACAGCCAAATGATACATGTAAAACGTTCAGGAAATTAAACATCTTAAGTTCCCTCAACAGAAGGTTTCCCTCAAAAACCTTCTGTTTTTGTTGTTGTTAGTTATATTTTACTTTGTCATTTTATAACACTTACGTCCTATTCAATAATCACAACTTCATGGTTGTTCTATTTGTTCCAGTTTGAATCATTCACTCCTCACCACCGATTTCTTTTTTATTCAACTTTTTCATTCCTGAATTCATCAAAGCATGAGACCATCATTCAATATCTGAAATAAAAAAGACATACCTGGAGCGATCGCTGTATTAGGGTCTTTCCCAGCAGACCAGATTCTTGATCTCACCTAGGGGTTGGGGGAAGGTGGAGCTTAGGGACATACCTGGATGACATCATTGGGTGAGACAGTTGTTGATTGGTTGGCACTCAGAGGTTTTTTTTTTAATAAATGTATTTATTTATTTATTTTTGGCTGTGGTGCACGGGCTTCTCATTGCACTGGCTTCTCTTGTTGCGGAGGACAGGCTCTAGGCACGCGGGCTTCAGTAGTTGTGGTGTGCGGACTAGGTAGTTGTGGCTCGAAGGCTCAGGAGTTGCAGCTCGCAGGCTCTAGAGTGCAGGCTCAAGAGTTGTGGCTCACGGGCTTAGTTGCTCCGCGGCATGTGGGATCTTCCCGGACCAGGGCTCAAACCTGTGTCCCCTGCATTGGCAGGTGGATTCTTAACCACTGCACCACCAGGGAAGCCCCCAGAGGTGTGTTTATTGGAGCGAGTCCCTCTCTGCTTGGCCAATTTTCCAAAGGCAGGCGACAGCACCCCCCCAATGGTTGGCTTGTAAAAGCCTGTTCCCTGAATTCCCGTGTTGCTGATCCATTGATGGTTTTAAGATCGGGGATATATCTCAAATCTCCTCAAAGTACAATGGATCCATTTTCTTGCCATTTTATCATCTCATTTTTGAGTTCCCTTTTCCTTTGGGTATTTTTTCCTTCTAGACTGAGTTGTTCATTTATCTTTACATGCTCTGTCTCTCTCATTCCTTTCCTTTCCTGTAGTATTTTATACACTTACCATGTTATTTCTTTTCATCTTTTCCATGCTTAACATGGGCAATTTCATCCAGATGTTCGACATCAAACAGACTTGCACCCTGTGAAACAATCATGTATTTTGTTTGGTCCACTTGGTGTTTCTACAAAATGCAAATTTGTTACCAACATTTAAAAATTAGGAGGTTCCACATGAAATTCCACAGTTTTAGTTTCTCTTGAAAAAAAAATCATAAGACATGACAACACTGGACTTACCTTCTCAGATAGCAACAATCAGCCAGAGACTCTTTACACTGACAGTTCTTAATCTTTAGTGAGCATCAGACCCTTCTGGGGAGCTTGTTGAAACAGTTTTTCCACCTACAGAGTTTAAGAAATTTGTATTTCTAACAAGTTTCCAGCTGATGATGATGTTGCTGGGGCCCACAGTTTAAGACCTGCTGATTAAGGTGAAGCTTCTGCTCTCTAGTTTACCGTGGACCACACCGCTCCCTATGGCCTTACACCTAACCAGCATCACTTATTTATAGCACCTGCCTGGCCCCTGTAGGCAGTTATATTTATAATACCTGTGATCTGGTTGTCCATAGTCCAAACTACTGTTGGAAGGCTGCAGAGTGTGTATTACCCAATTTTCCCAGCCTAAAGGCACAGAGAGTTCTGATAGGGCCATGGAGGTTTTTACTGAAGGTCCTCGGCTCCCCTGTCAACGTGAGGTTTTATACACATCCTGTACCAGGAGATGAATCTTACTTCTGTGAGCGGGTACCCGCAGGGGGGCACTCATCAGGTTTTGATGGGTCACCGGGAAACAGCCGATCTGCTGGTTTTCTTGCCTCTGCTGAGGTCTCAAGAACTCACAATACTCTTCACTTTTCCTTTACACTGCCTATTTACTCTCCAGGGCTTTTTTTCCCCTTTTTATTGGTGGATAGTAGTGAGAATTCTCAGGATTTTCTTACCAGCCTCCTTTCCTTGAAACACCGTCTGGCAGAAGTTTGGGTAGGTAGGTCTTCTCTGTTCTACACCAGAGTCTTCTATTTATTTTCTTGTCCACCACATTTTAAAGTTTTAAAGACTCTTGCTAGAATTTGTACCTCTTCCTTAGCTTGTTTGCTATGGAGCATTTTTGCTTGGTTTTGACACTTTTTTGTGAGGTCTTCAGGAAGGAAGAGTCTGTGGTCCAGCTTCCTTGAACCATATTTATGGGGAAGTCCAGCTCTGGATAATTGTATGGACCTATTTTATTTTTCTTTATTTATTTACTTATTTATTTTGTGGTACGCAGGGCTCTCACTGTTGTGGCCTCTCCCGTTGCGGAGCACAGGCCCCAGACGCGCTGGCTCAGCGGCCATGGCTCACGGGCCCAGCCGCTCCGCGGCATGTGGGATCTTCCCGGACTGGGGCACGAACCCGTGTCCCCTGCATGGGCAGGCGGACTCTCAACAACTGTGCCACCAGGGAAGCCCTGTATGGACCTATTTTAAATGGTCAACCTCTTTCTAAATTTGTGTCTTACTCCCAGAGAATCTAATGAAGTTAGTCTGGGGTGAGCCCTGCGTATCAGGATCTTTAAAAACTCCCGGGTTATTCTAACATGAGCAAAAGTTGAGAACCACTGCTATAACTCAGTGCTTTTCCAATTTTAAAGTGCATACACATTACTGAGGGTCTACTTAAAATTCGGAGTCTGAATCAAAAGGTCTGGGTTGTCATTCAACAGTCTGCACTACTAACGAGCTTCCAGTGCTTCTGCTGGTGGTGGTCCTTGGACCACACCTTGTAGCAAGCTTCTGGAATTAACTTAGCTAATAATCTTGCCTGGACAGTCTTGGCCCCTCATGTCCTCAGACACACAGTGGCCTCATCCACCCTCTCAGTGCACAGACACCCTGCCTGAAGCAACATACAGTCATGTATATAGACTGTTCCTTTTTGAAAGTGCTCCAGACTTGGGTGGCAGTGAGTTCTAATTTCAGAGACTAAGTTCTCAAATACTTAGGGTTCAAAGAAGGACGTATAAGAGTTAGAAGCGGGACTTTCCTGGTGGCGCAGTGGTTAAGAATCCACCTGCCAATGCAGGGGACAGGGGTTTGAGCCCTGGTCCGGGAAGACCCCACATGCCGCAGAGCAACTAAGCCCATGCGCCACAACTACCGAGCCTAGAGCCTGCAAACCACAACTACGGAGCCCTCTTGCCATAACTACAGAAGCCTGGGCACCTAGAGCCTGTGATCCGCAACAAGAGAAGCCACCACGATGAGAAGCCCACTCACCACAACGAAGAGTAGCCCCGGCTCTCCACAACTAGAGAAAGCCCACACGCAGCAACGAAGACCCAATGCAGCCAAAAATAAATAAATAAATAATTAAAAAAAAAAAAAAAAGAGTTAGAAGCATCCCCTTAAATCCTACCTCAGAACAGACTTAAGTTGTTTTTACCCGGGTATCTGGCATTTGTCATCACTTCTCTCAAGCATGTATAGGGCCACACAAGTAGAAACGGCATTGCCCATGTGGCCCCAGTGCGCTGCAATGAGAGGCACAGGGGCAAGGTGAAGCCAGAGAGTGAGGAACAGTGAGCAACGTTGCCATCATCTCCGGAGCCGATAGAACCGAGGCACCTGACTGCACTTTATTAAGTGTGAAAGACAAGGTGAGATCACAAAAACAGGGATTCTTGGGAACGCTTGTGGTAAAGCTGAGAGTGGATGCAAAACCTGGGATCGGTGCCAAACTGTGTTAGCGGAATTCCACCAGAAGATGGCGCCATGGGCTCAAGGAACGTAAGATGTCCGTAACGGTGCGGTGTGGATTGTGTTTCAGCCCTGCTTCAGGGACTAATCCTTAAACAGGTGGATTGAAAACGACAGGAGTGCAAAATCAGGGCTGCTAGAAGCTGCTTTTCATCTAGCCAGGAACCTTTGCATCCGGAACAATCTAGCAATGTCTAAGGGGCATCCGGGTCACTCTTGTTTACACGACAGAAAGATCCCTGGAGGAGTTGTGTGCCCACTGGATTAGTGAAAATGAAATCTTTTTCTACAAACAGTAGTAGAATCCTTTCATGAAGTGAAAAACAAAAACTTTTTTTGTTTTTAAACTGCTTTTCAAAGTTGTTATGTATTGAGGGCTTGTGTAAATGGAAATGTGTTTAGTGCTTGAAGTCACTTTTCACTTATCTTTCTAACAGCCCTATGGCCTTATTATTATCCCCATTTTACAGGTGGGGAAACTGAGGGCTGAAGCTATTAAAGCAGCTTGTCCAAATGATGAAGCTAAGACTTGAACTCAGTCTGATCTGTCCCCAAATCCTGTGAACCTAACCACTGTGCTATATTAACTTCCCAATCAATATTCATTCACGAATGAACATGTTCACACAGTGGTCTTTCTTAGTCTGGTATTCTTGACTTTCAGCAAAAAGCACCTTTCATGACACAGTGTGATAGGGGAAGAATAGGTACTCTAGCTGCCCATAACAGAGGCACCTAACCTGTTCTTGAGCAGTAAAAATTCCCTGGCACATCTTTATCTTTCTCTCCTTCCTATTACTTCTTTATAGCATGAAATGTCCTCAGCTGCCTCTATTATCCCCAAGCTCAGCCTTCTCACAACCACCTAGGCAGTGACCTGCAACCAGTAACTAACCTCCCTCTGCTTCCTTCCCAGGCCTGTTTCTCTTCACCAACTCCCAAATCTATTTACTTTCCCTCAGTAAACTAATCTGTGAAATGGAAAGCAAGCTGGTTGCATTCATTCTCACTAAAGTATATATGACTGATGGTCACTGTGGTATATTATCTAAACAAGAAGTGTTTGGCTTTGGGTCTAAAGGGATATTCAGTGATGATATTTCAGACTTCATGCTTGCTTATATCGCAATACTTTGCTTATTCAAGGAGACAGACCCTGAGGAGAAGACAAAAGGCAGGGAGAAAGGATAAGACCAGCGATTAAAAAGAATCAATTAGGAATTATGAAATTACACACACACTTGGTGCTGAACATTCAATGATAATGAGAAAAGCTAAGAAGAAAGCTCTCTCCTAGGCTCGTTTCATGGTCTGAACATGATATGGTCCTATTTATTTATTTATTATTTATTTATTTATTTCTCAAGTGGGAAAGGATAGACTAATTAAGAAGCAAAGAAACCTGAGAATAGCCAAGCACTCTTTCCCCTACAGAGTCATTGTATGTTCAGCTTAAATATTAGCTCACTTTCTATTGACATAATGGCAGTGTTCTTAAAGAGATTTTATGTAAGTGCACTTGGAAAGCTAGTTATTTAATGTTATCCTATGGTGAATGCTTTATTGAAATAAATACTTGTTACCACAAAAAAAAAAAGAAAGAAAAACCTGAGAAAATCATTGGCCGTTTTAAGACTGGTATAAACTATTCCAGGGTGACCAAATAGCCCTAGTTTTCTTCATATTAAAAAAAGAAGAAAAAAAAGAAAAAAACTAGCTAATAAATGTGAAAGGAATGATATAACTTGAAAACCTCCATTTTTCAACCCCTAATGAAATACCTGATTCAGGCAACACAGTTGGTAGAGGAAAACACTGTGTGAAAAGTTGAGGGGAAAGACTGAAGGAGACGTTTGCAGTGGAGAGGCCTGGTGGGCATCACTTGACCCCACTGACCTTGCTTCGTGGGATGAAAGACCCACCGTTTGTTTTCTGAAATGAGGTAGGAAGAGGTACCCAGTATGTCCTCCGGACTCTCATCCAAATATCTGAACCCATATCAAATTAGCTTCTAAAAGTCGCTTCTACTCTGCAGGATATATAGAGGATACAGGAACAAATTAATGACTCCACAGGAAGCAAATATGCAGATTTAGAATGGAGGCGCTCTGCTGAATAATGGCTGGCAGTGGACTCAGTTTCCTCGCAAAGGGAGAAAGGGTCTGCTCTAAAACAGAGAGTCTTTAAGAAACACAAGAACCAAATGCAGTATGTGGACTCTGAATCAAACAAACTGACAGTAAAAGGAGAGACAGATGTGAGACAAATTGGGGAATTTTTACAAGATCTAGGTATCTGATGATACCAAGGAATTACCGTTAATTTCGTCAGATATGGTAATGGCATTCCACTGATGTATGAAAACATCCATCTTTTAGAGATGTTGACTGAAGTATATAAGAGTAAAATGACATTATTTGCCTTAAAATCTGAATCAAAAGGAGGACGAAATGGGATATATGAATCAAGCGTGGCATAATCTTCATCATGGCTTAATTTTGGTGATGTGTGTACTGGGGTTCACTTTACTATTCTCTATACATGTTTTTTTGTTTCACAATAAAAAGATTTTTTAATAATCAAAAAGTAAAAAGGCATGCCCACTTCCATGATATTGGGTGGGACAAAAGAAAATTCAGTAGATCAGTGAGGTCATTTTCAGCTTTGATGGGACACACCCAGGGCCGACAATAGAGCTCCATCAGTGTTAAGCCAGGACCCAAATGTCCCCCTTATCAAACTGCATCGCATTTATCCATCTCAGAACAAATGGCACCCTCAGCCTGGTTAGCATTGGATTCTGCACCTCCAGGCACTTCAGCAGAACGCACCGCAAGCAACTTGCTCCCTAAGGCATTCACCTATGAATCTAGGTGGTTGGCAGTGAGTTCTGCTAGCTTTGAGCTTAGGTCAGGGACCTGCTCAAAGCCACCTGTACCCCCAGAACTCCGAGAAAGAAATGCTCACTGATGCTGACGGCTCTAAAACATGAAAGAGGCTCACTCCCACTCATAATAAGAGAATGCGAGTTAAACACACTGAGATGTTCAGGTTGTGGAAAATCAGGACCATTGAAAACACACTTGCCAAAGATACAGGGAAATGGATATTCTCAGACTTCAGTAGTGGGAGTATAAACTGGAACAATACCTATGGGGGACAATTTGCAGCACCTAGTAAAATTACAAATGCATATGCCCTTCGGCCCAGGAATTCCTCTTCTATGAATTTATCCACTTTACACTTGCCACCAACTCAATCCACATTTGTCTAAAGTTACACATTGCCGCACTGCATGTAATAGGAGATGACTGGAAACTGTAAATACCTATCAGAAGAGGACCGCTAAATAAATTATAGAACAGCTACACACAATGAAATACTATGTAACTTTTTTAAAATGAAGAAATCATATCAAACTGTCTACAAGACATATTAAGTGAGAAAAAAAGCAAGATAAAGCAACTATTTGCAATCATTTCTGTAGAACAGGAAATAAAGAATACCTCTGCTCATGTGTGCATAAAATACTTCTGGGAGGATGCCCAAAACACATTAAACTGTATTAAGACTGGTCACCTTCATGTAGCTGAGAGGAGGGAGAATTTTCTCTTGACCTTTTTTTTAAAATAAATTTATTTATTTATTTTTGGCTGTGTCGGGTCTTTGTTGCTGCACACGGGCTTTTTCTAGTTGTGGCGAGTGGGGCTACCCTTCATTGTGGTGCGCAGGCTTCTCACTGCAGTGGCTTCTCTTGTTGCGGAGCACGGGCTCTAGGTGCACGGTCTTCAGTAGTTGTGGCATGTGGGCTCAGTAGTTGTGGCTCACGGGCTCTAGAGCGCAATCTCAGTAGTTGCAGGGCACGGGCTTCTCATTGTGGTGGCTTCTCTTGTTGCGGAGCACGGGCTCTAAGTGCACGGGCTTCAGTAGTTGCGGCACATGGGCTCAGTAATCGTGGCTTGCAGGCTCTAGAGCACAGGCTCAGTAGTTGTGGTGCACGGGCTTAGTTACTCCGTGGCATGTGGGATCGCCCTGGACCGGGGATCGAACCTGTGTCCCCTGCATTGGCTGGCAGATTCTCAACCCCTGCGCCACCAGGGAAGCCCTCTCTTGACTTTTAAACTCTGTAAATGTATCACCTGTTCAAAAAGTAAAGATAATAATTTCCTAATAACAAACAAAAAGGCTTCAGTTGACTCTGAGACCAAGCTTATAGAGAAACAATAGTTATTTAGATTCAGGGCTGGGCTGGACCAGAGCCCCAGAGAGCTGGAAAACATCCCTGCTGGAACATGGGCCACCAGGCGGTGTAAAGAACAAAACCCAGTTCAAGCCCCTATAGGGGTAATGTATAATCCATTTTAAATAAAATTAAAGCCAAGTCACGATAGTTGGTCAAACGAATGCCAGTTTCATCTTGTGCTCAGGATGGAGTCTCCAAGGATGAAGGTCTCTGAAATCCTGGGGAAGGGGCTGTGGAAGCTAGCTGGACTTGTCCAAGCCCCAAAGCCTAATGATCTGAGTGCCAGCAAAGCTGCTAGGGTCCAGGCTCTGCAATGCAGCTCTCAGGAAGCCCAGCCCCACCCGCCCCAGCCAGCTGTGATTCAGCAATCCAGCAAGTGATTCCAGTGACTGTAGACCCTTCTGCTGAGTAAATGCACATACAAAGGAAACAATGAAACTGTGTGCAGTGGAATCCAGGTCATTTTTCAAACATGACCGTTCAAATACAGACAGCACCTGTTTTTTAAATCTGTAAAACATGTACCAGTAAAAAAAAAAAAAAGAAAAAAAGAAAGAAATAGAAATAGAAAAAAAAAGTATCTACCTGGTAGGGCTGTTGTGTAGATAAACGGGTCAATACACGCATATAGTAAGAGTTAAAATAATGCTTAGCTATCATTATCAGGAAGAAAAAGACGGGACTTGGAAACACATAAAGATCAGAGTATCTGTAGCATCTGTTCTGCTTGCTGGCTGTCAGGCACCATAAAGGGTGAACAGGTGTATGTGTATACTACACCACACCCTGTGACCACTCTGAAGGACAGGATGTAGGACCTGGGGGCTGAAAGTGGCCCCCTGGGTCACCAGATGTCCCTGGGGCAGTCCCTTTTAGCTCACTATATGCATTTCTCTGCTGCTTCCCAGGCACACAGAAAACTGTAATTCCCAGCCCCTTGTCCTTAAGTGAGGCCATGAGACCAGATCCTGCCAATGAAATATGAGCAGAGGAGGGGCCCTAAAAAGCTATCTCTTCTCCCAACACAAAAGCCCCATGTTGAGATGGCAGAGCCATAGGGGAGGAGGAAACGGAATCCTCGTGTCAGAACCTACAGAGCTGCCGAACCCCTGGCACAATTGCATGGGCTTGAACTTTTATGTGGTAAGCCACCAACATTTTGGAGTTTGTCTCTTACTTCACAATGGCTTAGACTAAGCTGACTGATACGGCCCCAACCCCTAGGGGCTCTAAAGGTAGCCTGGGGCACCAACATGTATTTTCAGTCAGGTTACATGAGCTCATGGAATGTTTTTGCTTTTACAGGGAATTTGATCAATGAGGTGTGGTGACATTGGTTAGCTTTCAGGCTGGCCAGAATTCACAGGCTGTTTGTAGTACATGTCATTTGCTCAGGTAAACAATATCTTTCAAGGTATTAGGTCCACAGTGACATGAGGTTGTTAAAACACAACTTTTGGGGCTTCCCTGGTGGCGCAGTGGTTGAGAGTCCGCCTGCCGATGCAGGGGACACGGGTTCGTGCCCCAGTCTGGGAGGATCCCACATGCCACGGAGCGGCAGGGCCCGTAAGCCATGGCCGCTGAGCCTGCGCGTCCGGAGCCTGTGCTCCGCAACGGGAGAGGCCACAACAGTGAGAGGCCCACGTACCGCAAAAAAAAAAAAAAAACAAAACAAAAAAAAAAACACAACTTTTGGTACCAAGAAAGAAAAACATAATGTTGAGAAACATAGATTTGCTTCCCTCTCCTTTTAGAGATAAAAACAGACTCAGAGGGAATCGTGGGGACTAGTCCCACATCACACCTAAGCCCTTGCGAGGAGCGAGTTCCCAGGTCAGAGCAGAGAGTAGGAGATAAGGAGCCCTCATAACTTAGATCCACCTGGTCAGGGTCAGTGGTCACCCTGGGCTTTCAGGACCAAAGAAAACGCCTCCCCGCTCGAGGGCAAGATTTAGGAAACAATGCTCTGGGTAAGCCGGTCCCAAACTCAGCTGCAGGAACCAGGCACAAATGAGTGAGACCGAGGCAGGCACCAACCAATCTGTCTCTGTGCAATATTGCCAGATATCCCACTTTTTCTAGAATAGCCCCCAAACCCTGTTATATGTGAGGCCTCCCAATTTTTAAATGTTGGCAATCATTTGAAAATGAAAATTAAAACTCTATACTGGGCAAACAAAATATATCTGAGGGCTGGATGAGTCCTTCAGCCCAATATAAAACTTCAGCTCTCCTGTTTCCTTGACTATAGGGGTATGACCACAGCCATGGCCACAGTCAGGCCACAAAAGCATTGTTCTGGTAGAGTTGCCAGATTTAGCAAATTAAAGCACAGGATACCCAGTTAGATTCAGGTAAACAATGAGTAATGTTTTTAGTACAAGTATGTATAGGTAATACTTATATTGAAGTATTATACTTATATAAATACTTATATTGAAGTAATGAATACTTTTATAAATACTGCCTGGGATATACTTATACACACTGTATAAATACTTATACATATATACATATATACACAGATGCTGATATAAATATTTCCTGGGACATACACTAAAAAATTATTCACTGTTTATCTGAAATTCAAGTTCAGCTGGTGTATTGTATCTGGCTCCTGACCAAAGCAGCTCATTAGTGAGCTCTTCTTTCTTAGGCCTCAGTTAGCCAAGAAATCTGGAAACCAGGGGTGTTTGAAGCCAAGCAGGCTCAGAGCAAGTCATCAAAGCTCTGTAGTGTGAATGACTGCCTGGGGCAGTGCAGGAAGGAGTAAACTTAATCCCACCCACAGAGAGAGGCACTCCATGGGCAAGGGGCCTCTGAGCCACTGGAAGTGGCTGTCAGTTCAGGTACCCCTATGCAGGCTGGTTACCCCCGGGGGCAGTCCTCAGGCCACAGTGGGAATACATGTTACTTTCCCCATCCCTTTGACCCCCTGGGGGCCCGGCCCACTGCCCAGGGGTTGATTCTCTGCAGGCTGCACTGGCATCCATAGCCCATTGCTGTCTCTGCCGTGAGGACTGCAGTAGGATGCTCGGCATCCCAGGGCACAGGTTTGCTCACCTCCACCACCCTCTGAACACTCATCCCGCCCATGGATCCTGGGGGCTGGGGGCTTGTGGAGCTCTGCTGGCTGTCCCCCACCCACCCCCTGTGAGAGGAGGCCAGCCCAGATACCACCACCCGCCTTACGGTGGACTTCACTGTGCGACATTGTCCATGTCAGGAAGGAAAAGCTTTTCCACTATGCTCTTATGTTAAGTACCTGGGGACCTGCAAATTAAACTAACAAAAGACAGATTAACAGGAGAAAAGGCACACAATTTTCATTAATATTTACATGCATATGGGTTTACAGAAAAGAAGTGAAACTCAAAGAAGCAGTTACACTCAGGGGCTTATATATCTTTTTCTTCAACATCTTTATTGGAGTATAATTGCTTTACAATGTTGTGTTAGTTTCTGCTCTACAACAAAGTGAATCAGCTATATGCATACGTATATTTCCATGTCCCCTCCCTCTTGCGTCTCCCTCCCACCCTCCCTATCCAACCTGTCTAGGTGGACAAAAAGCACAGAGCTCATCTCCCTGTGCTATGCAGCTGCTTCCCACTAGCTATCTATTTCACTTTTGGTTGTGTATATAAGTCCATGCCACTCTCTCACTTCCTCCCACCTTACCCTTCCCCCTTCCTGTGTCCTCAAGTCCATTCTTTACGTCTGCATCTTTATTCCTGTCCTGCCCCTAGGTTCATCACAACCTTTTTTTTTTAGACTCCATATATATGTGTTAGCATACGGTATTTGTTTTTCTCTTTCTGACTTACTTCACTCTGTATGACAGACTCTAGGTCCATCCACCTCACTACAAATAACTCAATTTCGTTTCTTTTTATGGCTGAGTAATATTCCATTATATATATGTGCCACATCTTCTTTATCCATTCATCTGTCAATGGACACTTAGGTTGCTTCCATGTCCTGGCTATTGTAAATAGAGCTGCAATGAACATTGTGATACATGACTCTTTTTGAATTATGGTTTTCTCAGGGTATATGCCCAGTAGTGGGATTGCTTGGTCGTATGGTAGTTCTATTTTTAGATTTTTAAGGAACCTCCATACTGTTCTCCATAGTGGCTGTATCAATTTACATTCCCACCAACAGTGCAAGAGGGTTCCCTTTTCTCCACACCCTCTCCAGCATTTATTGTTTGTAGATTTTTTGATGATGGCCATTCTGACTGGTGTGAGGTGATACCTCATTGTAGTTTTGATTTGCATTTCTCTAATGATTAGTGATGTTGAGCATCCTTTCATGTGTTTGTTGGCAATCTGTATATCTTCTTTGGAGAAATGTCTATTTAGGTCTTCTGCCCATTTTTGGATTGGGTTGTTTGTTTTTTTGATATTGAGCTGCATGAGCTGCTTGTAAATTTTGGAGATTAATCCTTTGTCAGTTGCTTCATTTGCAAATATTTTCTCCCATTCTGAGGGTTGTCTTTGGTCTTGTTTATGGTTTCTCCTGCTGTGCAAAAGCTTTTCTTTCATTAGGTCCCATTTGTTTATTTTTGTTTTTGTTTCCATTTCTCTAGGAGGTGGGTCAAAAAGGATCTTGCTGTGATTTATGTCACAGAGTCTTCTGCCTACGTTTTCCTCTAAGAGTTTTATAGTGTCTGGCCTTACATTTATGTCTTTAATCCATTTTGAGTTTATTTTTCTGTATGGTGTTAGAGAGTGTTCTAATTTCCTTCTTTTACATGTAGCTGTCCAGTTTTCCCAGAGTTACTTATAGAAGAGGCTGTCTTTTCTCCACTGTATATTCTTGCCTCCTTTATCAAAGATAAGGTGACCATATGTGCGTGGGTTTATCTCTGGGCTTTCTAACCTGTTCCATTGATCTATATTTCTGTTTTTGTGCCAGTACCATACTGTCTTGATTACTGTAGCTCTGTAATATAGTCTGAAGTCTGGGAGCCTGATTTCCCCAGCTCCATCTTTCTTTCTCAAGATTGCTTTGGCTATTTGGGGTCTTCCGTGTTTCCATTCAAATTGTGAAATTTTTTGTTCTAGTTCTGTGAAAAATGCCATTGGTAGTTTTGATTGGGATTGCATTGAATCTGTAGATTGCTTTGGGTAGTATAGTTATTTTCACAATGTTGATTCTTCCAATCCAAGAACATGGTATATCTCTCCATCTGTTTGTATCATCATTAATTTATTTCATCAGTGTCTTATACTTTTCTGCATACAGGTCTTTTGTCTCCTTAGGCAGGTTTATTCCTAGATATTTTATTCTTTTTGTTGCAATGGTAAATGGGAGTGTTTCCTTAATTTCTCTTTCAGATTTTTCATCATTAGTGTATAGGAATGCAAGAGACTTCTCTGCATTAATTTTGTATCCTGCTACTTTACCCAATTCATTGCTCTAGTAGTTTTCTGATAGCATCTTCAGGATTCTCTATGTATAGTATCATGTCATCTGCAAACAGTGACAGCTTTACTTCTTCTTTTCCGATTTGGATTCCTTTTATTTCTTTTTCTTCTCTGATTGCTGTGGCTAAAACTTCCAAAACTATGTTGAATAACAGTGATGAGAGTGGGCTACCTTGTCTTTTTCCTTATCTTAGTGGAAATGGTTTCAGTTTTTCACCATTGAGAACAATGTTGGCTGTGAGCTTGTCATACATGGCCTTTACTGTGTTGAGGTAAGTTCCCTCTATGCCTATTTTCTGGAGGATTTTATCATAAATGGGTGTTGAATTTTGTCAAAAGCTTTTTCTGCACCTATTGAGATGATCATATGGATTTTATCCTTCAATTTGTTAATATGATGTATCACATTGGTTGATTTGCATATACTGAAGAATCCTTGCATGCCTGGGATAAATCCCACTTATCATGGTGTGTGACCCTTTTAATGTGCTGTTGGATTCTGTTTGCTAGTATTTTATTGAGGATTTTTGCATCTATGTTCATCAGTGATATTGGCCTGTAGTTTTCTTTTTTGTGACATCTTTGTCTGGTTTTCATATCAGGGTGATGGTGGCCTTGTAGAATGAGTTTGGGAATTTTCCTCCCTCTGCTATATTTTGGAAGAATTTGAGAAGGATAGGTGTTAGCTCTTCTCTAAATGTTTGATAGAATTCGCCTGTGAAGCCAGCTGGTCCTTGGCTTTTGTTTGTTGGAAGATTTCTAATCACAGTTTCAATTTCAGTGCTTGTGATTGGTCTGTTCATATTTTCTATTTCTTCCTGGTTCAGTCTCAGAACATTGTGCTTTTGTAAGAATTTGTCCATTTCTTCCAGGTTGTCCATTTTATTGGCATATAGTTGCTTGTAGTAATCTCTCATGATCCTTTATTTTTGCAGTGTGTGATGTTACTTCTCCTTTTTCATTTCTAATTCTGTTGATTTGAGTCTTCTTTTTTTCTTGATGAGTTTGACTAATGGTTTATCAATTTTGTTTATCTTCTCAAAGAACCAGCTTTTAGTTTTATTGATCTTTGCTATTGTTTCCTTCATTTCTTTTTCATTTATTTCTGATCTGATCTTTATGATTTCTTTCCTTCTGCTAAATTTGGGGTTTTTTTGTTCTTCCTTCTCTAATTTCTTTAGATGTAACATTAGGTTGTTTATTTGAGATGTTTCTTGTTTCTTGAAGTAAGACGGTATTGCTATAAACTTCCCTCTTAGAACTGCTTTTGCTACATCCCATAGGTTTTGGGTCGTCATGTTTTTATTGTCATTTGTTTCTAGGTATCTTTTGATTTCCTCTTTGGTTTCTTCAGTGATCTCTTGGTTATTTAGTAGCATATTGTTTGGCCTACATGTGTTTGTATTTTTTGCAGTGTTTTCCTGTAATTGGTATGTAGTCTCATAGCACTGTGGTCAGAAAAGATACTTGATACGATTTCAGTTTTGTTAAATTTACCAGGGCTTGATTTGTGACACAAGATATGATCTATCCTGGAGAATGTTCTATGAGCACTTGAGAAGAAAGTGTATTCTGTTGTTTGGGGATGGAATGGCCTATAAATATCATTTAACTCCATCTTGTTTAATGTGTCATTTAAAGCTTGTGTTTCCGTATTTATTTTCATTTTGGATGATGTGCCCATTGGTGAGAGTGGGGTGTTAAAGTCCCCTAATATGATTGTGTTACTGTCAATTTCCCCTTTCATGGCTGTTAGCATTTGCCTTATGTATTGAGGTGTTCCTACGTTGGGTGCAAAAATATTTACAATTGTTATGTCTTCGTGGATTGATAATTTGATCATTCTGTAGCGTCCTTCTTTGCCTCTGTAATGGTCTTTATTTTAAAGTCTATTTTCTCTGATATGAGAATTGCTACTCCAGCTTTCTTTTGATTTCCGTTTGCATGGAATATCTTTTTCCGTCCCCTCACTTTCAGTCTGTATGTGTCCCTAGGTCTGAAGTGGGTCTCTTGTAGATAGCAGATATATGGGTCTTGTTTTTGAATCCATTCAGACAGTCTATGTCTTTTGGTTGGAGCATTTAATCCATCTACATTTAAGGTAATTATTGATATGTATGTTCCTATTACCATTTTCTTAATTGTTTTGGGTTTGTTATTGCAGGGCTTTTCCTTCTCTTGTGTTTCCTGCCTAGAGAAGTTCCTTTAGCATTCATTGTAAAGCTGGTTTGGTGGTGCTGAATTCTCTTAGCTTTTGCTTGTCTGTAAAGGTTCTTATTTCTCTGTTGAATCTGAATGAAATACTTGCTGGGTAGAGTATTCTTGGTTGTAGGTTTTCCCCTTTCATCACTTTAAATATGTCCTTTCGCTCCCTTCTGGCTTGCAGAGTTTCTGCTGAAAGATCAGCTGTTAACCTTATGGGGATTCTCTTGTATGTTATTTGTTGTTTTTCCCTTGCTGCTTTTAATATTTTTTCTTTGTATTTAATTTTTGATAGTTTGATTAATATGTGTCTTGGCATGTTTCTCCTTAGATTTATTCTGTATGGGACTCTCTGCACTTCCTGGACTTGATTGACTTATTCCTTTCCCATACTAGGGAAGTTTTCAACTATAATCTCTTCAAATATTTTCTCAGTCCCTTTCTTTTCTCTTCTTCTTCTGGGAGCCCGATAATTCGAATGTTGGTGAGTTTAACATTGTCCCAGAGGTCTCTGGGAATGTTCTCAATTCTTTTCATTCTTTTTCTTTATTCTGCTCTGTGGGAGTTATTTCCACTATTTTATCTTCCAGGTCACTTATCGGTTCTTCTGCCTCAGTTATTCTATTGATTCCTTCTAGAGAATTTTTAATTTCATTTAAATTCATTTCATTCATTCATTGTTTGTTTGCTCTTTAGTCCTTCTAGGTCCTTGTTAAACGTTTCTTGTATATTCTCCATTCTATTTCCAAGATTTTGGATCATCTTTACTATCATTACTCTGACTTCTTTTTCAGGTAGTCTATTTCCTCTTCATTTGTTTGGTCTGGTGGGTTTTTACCTTGCTCCTTCATCTGCTGTGTGTTTGTGTCTTCTCATTTTGCTTAACTTACTGTGCTTTGGGTCTGGTTTTCACAGGGTGCAGATTCGTACTTCCTTTTGTTTTTGGTGTCTACCCCCAGTGGGTAAGGTTGGTTCAATGGGTTGTGTAGGCTTCCTGGTGGAGGGGACTGGTGCCTGTGTTCTGGTGGATGAGGCTGGATCTTGTCTTTCTGGTGGGCAGGACTGCGTCCAGTGGTGTGGTTTTGGTTGTCTACAACCTTATGATTTTAGGTAGCCTCTCTGCTAATGGGTGGGGTTGTGTTCCTGTCTTGCTAGTTGCTTGGCATAGGGTGTCCAGCACTGTAGCTTGCTGGTCACTGAGTGGAGCTGGGTCTTAGCACTGAGATGGAGATTTCTAGGAGATTTTCGTCATTTGATCTTACGTGGAGCGGGGAGGTCTCCGGTGGACCAATGTCCTGAACTTGGCTCTCCCATCTAAGAGGCACAGGCCTGACACCCAGCCAGAGCACCAAGACCCTGTCACCCACACAGCTCAGAAGAAAAGGGAGAAACAAAAAGAAATAAAAATAAATAAATTAAAATAGTTATTAAAATAAAAAATTTAAGAAATCATTAAATTAAAAAACATTTTAAGTAATTTTTTAAAAAAAGAAGAGAACAACAAAACCAATAAACAAATCCACCAATGATAACAAACATTAAAAACTAAGATAAACATAAAAATCAGAAACTGGTCTGTAGCATACAGCAAACCCCAAGTCTACAGTTGCTCCCAAAGTCCACCTCCTCAATTTGGGATGATTCATTGTCTATTCAGGTATTCCACAGATGCAGGGTACATCAAGTTGATTGTGGAGATTTAATCTGCTGCTCCTGAGGCTGCTGGGAGAGATGTCCCTTTCTCTTCTTTGTTCGCACAGCTCCCAGGGGCTCAGCTTTGGATTTGGCCCCGTCTCTGCGTGTAGGTCACCGGAGGGCATCTGTTCTTCGCTCAGACAGGACGGGGTTAAAGGAGCCGCTGATTTGGGTGCCCCGGCTCACTCAGGCGGGGCGGGGAGAGAGGGGTACGGAGTGCGGGGCGAGCCTGCGGCGGCAGAGGCCAGCATTACGTTGCACCAGCCTGAGGCGTGCCGTGCATTCTCCCGGGTAAGTTGTCCCTGGATCTGGGGACCCTGGCAGTGGCGGGCTGCACAGGCTCCCGGGAGGGGGGCGTGGATAGTGACCTGTGCTCGCACACAGGCTTCTTGGTGGCGGCAGCAGCAGCAGCCTTAGCGTCTCAGGCCCGTCTCTGGGGTCCGCGCTGATAGCCGGAGCTCGTTTAGGCGGTGCTCTGAATCCCCTCTCCTCACGCACCCCGAAACAATGGTCTCTTGCCTCTTAGGCAGTTCCAGACTTTTTCCCGGACTCCCTCTCGGATATTGTGGCGCACTAGCCCCTTCAGGCTGTGTTGACGCCACCAACCCCAGTCCTCTCCCTGAGCTCCGACCGAAGCCCGAGCCTCAGCTCCCAGCCCCGCCCGCCCTGGCGGGTGAGCAGACAAGCCTCTCGGGCTGGTGAGTGCCGGTCGGCGCCGATCCTCCGTGCGGGAATCTCTCCGCTTTGCCCTCCGCGCCCCTGTGGCTGCGCTCTCCCCCGCGGCTCCGAAGCTCCCCGCTCCGCCTCCCGCAGTCTCCGCCCGCAAAGGGGCTTCCTAGTGTGTGGAAACCTTTCCTCCTTCACGGCTCCCTCCCACTGGCGCAGGTCCCGTCCCTATTCTTTTGTCTCTCTTTATTCTTTTTTCTTTTGCCCTACCCAGGTACGTGGGGGAGTTTCTTGCCTTTTGGGAGGTCTGAGGTCTTCTGCCGGGGCTCAGTAGGTGTTCTGTAGGAGTTGTTCCACACATCGATGTATTTTTGATCTATCTGTGGGGAGGAAGGTGCTCTCCACGTCTTACTCCTCCGCCATCTTGAAGGTCCTCTCTATATATCTTTTTAACGAAGCAAAGGGTTTGAGCTTCAAAAGGTGATAAATTGTGGGGAAGTGACTAGGAAATATATGGGGAGGAGCTAATGGAAGATAGGGCTATTTTAGTAAGGTCTGTTGGTGTTGACTCATCTTGGTGTTGACTCCCCATCTGCAATGATAAGAGTCGCTCTTATCTCCCTGGTACAGGGCAGGTAGCTTCTTCAAAGGGAAATTTATGCCCTGCTTTTAGGCAGATATGAAGAAGGCAGAGAACTCTTCCTGCATCTGCTGAGTCTCAGTTTCCTTCAACTCAAAATAGTCTTTGTGCCAAAGTGGCCTATTTTGGGGTAACATATTCTGATCCGCTTCCCCACGCTGCTTCAGGTGGGGGTGTGGTGGATATTCCTGTTGGCCAGGAAGCCAAGCGGAGGCCCAGACACTACCACCAGCATCCCCAAACTCATGCACAGCCTGTGGACCTCCCAAAATCGACCAGGGGCTGAACTGCACAACTAGGCCTGGCAGAAGCCCTGCTCTGCCTCCGAGGGAATCTCCATCTTCACTGCCTCTTTCTCCGCTCCTTCAGCCCACTCACAAGGAGCCCCTCCTATAAGGCACTGGCTCCTTCACCTACATTTCAAAATCCTTACTGACTGGGTCAAACCCTAAGTTTAGGGGGAAAAATTCTCCTTGAGTAATTTTTCTTGTAATTGATCAAACCAATCCATAACTGGGAAGGATAAAGAATTGTCCTCTCACCCCCAGCCCCATGGGGGTGATTTACTTAATGTCACTAGCTACTTCTGAACACTGGTATTAACCACCTCCAACCTGGGAGCCTCCTTACAGTGATTTGGACCCTGAGAGAGTCTTTTATTCACCTGAGTGGGTAATGTAAAGATGAGCAATCTCGGGCTTCCCTGGTGGCACAGTGGTTGAGAGTCTGCCTGCCGATGCAGGGGACACGGGTTCATGCCCCGGTCCGGGAAGATCCCACATGCCGCGGAGTGGCTGGGGCCATGAGCCATGGCCGCTGAGCCTGCGCGTCCGGAGCCTGTGCTCCACAACGGGAGAGGCCACAGCAGTGAGAGGCCCGCGTACCGCAAAAAAAAAAAAAAAAAAAAAAAAAAAAAAGATGAGTATTCTCTCCTCAAATATTATGACCAGTAGATTTGTCTTTTCCTCCCTTACTGGAGGGCTGGATTGGTCTCTAGAAGACTGTCCTCCAGACAGGAGTGGATTTTGGTGGTTCTTGTTGCCACTGTAGATTCTTGTGGACGAGGGGGAACGTCTCCTCCCAGAGGTTTCGATTTAGACGGTTTGAGGGGAATCCAGGATCTAGATTGTTAACTGACATCTCAGGGCCTTCCAAATCCAGTGATTCACAGACAACACTTGGAGAAACTTTGGATTCAATGATCTTCCTTGTTTTCTATTATTTGTCTAGTAGATTTAATAAAGTTACGACTTAAAGTTATATTTCCTTCCTGGTGGTTTTAGACAATTCATATTTGAGTTTAATCTGGGAGCCACAGTATTGTCCGTTTACCCAAGACCCCTTCTTCGGGAATCTGTGGTCAACAGCACAGCCATCTGTGACACCAATACTTGCTCAGTGGGAATTCATTCCTCAGTAGGCTGAGGCTTCTCAGGAATCCCCTGCAGGTCCAGTGTCACAGGGCTGTTGGGTGTGAATGTCTTGGTCCATAGCCACAACTGTCCTGGAGGAGAGATCCTAGAACTTGAGTGAAACAGAACGTAGGAAATATGCCTTTGAAAGACTCACACCTTTCTTGTTTAGTCAAGGGATTAACTATGACCAAGGACCCCAGGGAAAATGCTGACTTCATCCACTCTACCCCTACCGACCTCTAGGGGGCAGCAGAGCCAGGAGAAACATTCATTAACGTCTCTCCGACTGTAGTGACTGGCTCGCTGATAGAAAGGGAAGACAGGGAGAACTCTGAATGCTCCGGATTCTACAGCCATGGCCGCATTTCCCACTTCTGATGGAGGCATCTCCAGACCTCGGAGAAAACCAGGGGTCTGGGCAAAGAAAGGCACAGGACTTCTAAAACACTCTGTGAACTCTAAGCCCGTACGATGACCCAAACTGCTGAGATGGACACCCACATCCACCACCTCCAGGGATTGCCTTTGGGTAGGTTACTTCTTTGCTTCCTTATCTATCAAAGGGGAAGAGTAATACTACCCACCTTAAGTGACTGAGGAGAGATGAAATGAGTTACTAGATGTAAATCGTGCAGAAGAATGGCTAGCACAGAGTAAGTGCTTTCTGCATGACTGCTCCTTGAGTCACAAATAACTTCAAACCATTTTGGGAAAATGCCAGATTCTGGATAGCACTGATTTTTAATAATTTTCATTTGGCTTGGACCCAGACAGATCTTTTAAAATAATTAATAATATCTAACAGGTGCCTGGAATTGCTGATTTGAATAAGTCAGTGTTGGATTAACAAGATTTTGTGTAGGGCAGGTATAAACAGGAATATATAGAACATGTTTCTGACATATACATACAGGGCCTTTGGCAAATCAAATATTCCATGTAGTAGGGAGTTACGTGCGCATCATACCCAATTGCCAGTTTTCAAAAATCTCTATAGAATAAAATATCTTTAACACTAAACCACATTAGATATAATGTTTCTTGAAGGTTCAGGGTCTGCAGTGAATCACAGCTATTACTGTAGTGGCGATGCTTTGGCAGGCTGGTTCATAGTGCCTCAGTGTTTGCTGCAGGTATTTTCATTCATTCATCAGCTTTGTTTTCCACACAGACATTTGGAGTCTTTCATTCAAATCACAGTGCAAGTATGAGGTCATATCTAAAACCACCAAGCAGTGACTCAAGTCTTCTGGAGGGAATTTTCTGAACAACTGCTGAGTTTACTTTTGGTTAAGTCCAGTAGCTTTGCCCGTGGGATATATGAAACTCTTGACACAGCCAAACAACCCCAGCAAACTCTCAGAATCCAGTTAGTAAATAAACTCCATTGTAATGTAAGAAAAAACCACTACCCTTGCATTTACCCTTCACACCAAAATAGTAAATGATACTGTGGGAACAATGAAGCATATCACTGAAAAGAACATGAGCAAAAGGCAAAATTGCCTCTTCTAAGACTCCTCTTGCCCTCTAAGATTGGAATTTGGGCAGGATGCCTTGGGAAATGATTTTTTCCCCCAGTAGTGACAACATTCAGTACCACATAAGAAATGAAATTGAAGCATTGATCTTATTCTTCAAATACAGGATAGCTTCAATATTAACATATAAATTTAGCATCCATCTTATTTTGAACTCACTCCTGCTGAGTAAATGCACATATAAAGAATGAATCACTGAAACAGTATGCAATGAAATCAAGTTCATTTTTCAAATATGTCAGTTCAAATGCAGTCAGTGCCTGTTTTCTGGGCACCCAACAAATGTTCCCAGGATGCCTTCCCTACCATCATCTCCCACAGATCCAGCCACAGGGCAACCTGGGGACCCTGGAAGATGAGTCCCTGAAGAGCAAACCCCATAATATATGACTGCTACACTGCACTGAATAGGATCCCCCTCCTCTGGTCCTATTCTTTTCATAAATTTTAAATGTTCTTAGGCTCTTAGAAGCTGGCCAGTTAACTGTAAGAGCCTAGACCAGAGGTCTACAATCACTGCCCCTTTTCCCTGGTACCTGTCCCCTTTCCAGGTTGCTCTTCCATTAATCTCAACCACAGCCATACGCCTGGCTAACAAATGCCTTGCTTCTCAAGACGTTTGTGAGACTACTTCTGGTTTTCCCATCATCAAGAGTGCTGAGATAATACAGATATAATAGAAATGCTTCTACTTTTCACTGTGTATTTCCTGCAGTCTAGCCCAGATGTTATATAGCAACTTTAAAACACATCTGGGAGCCAGCAACTGAAATTCACTTACAAGTAACTTCTGTTTCTACATATTATTTCTGGAGATTCCACTATGGAATTATGGAAGTATACAGCAAATTACTATGTTAATTTTTTTCTTCTGCAGGGCTGGCATGTTTGTAAGTCTATTTTAAACTCACTCTTATTCACTAAAATTCAGTTAAGAGCAACATCTCTTTTGAAAAACGTACTGCTTTATACTCAGATTATATTATCACCAAACAGCTAATGTTAAACATGGACAGCAGAATAAAATCAAGTGAAATGATGCCTCTAAAAAGGACAAAACAAAACCAAAAATAAAAACAAGAAACAGAAAAAAAAAAAACCTGTTGATATTTCACAGTGAGATATCGCCTCACACCTGTTAGAATGGCTATTACCAAAAAGACAAGAGGTAAGTGCTGGAGAGGGTGTGGAGAAAAGGGAGCCCTCTTGCACTGTTGGTGGGAATGTAAATTGGTGCAGCCACTATGGAGAACAATATGGAGGTTCCTCAAAAAATTAAAAATAGAACTACCATATGATCCAACAATTCCAATTCTGGGAATATATCCGAAAAAAATGAAAATACTATCTCAAAGAGATATCTGCACTCCATGTACATTGCAGCATTATTCACAACATATGGAAACAACCTAAGTGTATATCAATGCGTGAATAGATAAAGAAAATGTTACATCCTAAGTGAAATAAGCCAGTCACGAAAAGACAAGTACTATATGATCTCACTGATATGTGGAATCTAAAAAAGCCAAACTCATAGAAACAGAGAGTAGACTGGTGGTTGCCAGGGGCTAAAGGGTGGGATGTTGGTCAAAGTGTACAAACCTCCAATTACAATATGAATAAGTTCTGGGGATCTAATGTATGGTGATTATGGTTAACAATACTGTATTGTATACTTGAAAGTTGCTGAGAGAACAGATTTAAACCACAAAAAAAAGTAATTATGTGAGGTGATAGATGTGTTAACTAACCTTATTATGGTAATCATTTTGCAACATATACACATATCAAATCATCACATTATACATCTTTAACAATGCTACATGTCAATTATACCTCAATAAAGCTGGAGAAAGGCGAAGTTTTGTTGATATTTCTTAGAACTCAAAGCTGCAGGACAAAACCTATTTCCACGTGTCACGAGTAAGCCAGGAATCACGGAACAACTGAAAAACTGGCAGCAGTCCCCTTAGGGGAAAGGATAGCATGTTTATGCTAATATCTGGTCCTTTACCAAACCCAAGTTTCCAGAACAGGCATTTCTGATCCCAAACGTGTACTCGATCTAATCATTAACACTGACACTACCATTATTTGAACTGGCTCTAGGGCATGAATTAAGACTGCGTACACCGTGAAGTTTACTCTTGCCGTAGGAAAGTAGATGTGAGTGGAATGGGGATCTTGAAATCCCCAGCATCACAGTTTGTATCCCTCAGCTCTTTTACTTGGCATAGATCTAAGAAGGAAACCTAAGGATGTGATGCAGAGTGAGGCAGATCTCAAATCTTAGTGAGTTTAAGAATTACCTGGAGGGACTTCCCCAGTGGCGCAGTGGTTAAGAATCCGCCTGCCAATGCAGGGGACACGGGTTCGAGCCCTGGTCTGGGAAGATCCCACATGCCGTGGAGCAACTAAGCCCGTGCGCTACAACTACTGAGCCTGCGCTCTAGAGCCCGCGAGCCACAACTACTGAGCCCGTGTGCCACAACTACTGAAGCCCACACGCCTAGAGCCCGTGCTCTGCAACAAGAGAAGCCACTGCAGTGAGAAGCCCGCGCACCACAATGAGAGTAGCCCCCGCTCGCCACAACCAGAGAAAGATCGCACGCAGCAACAAAGACCCAACGCAGTCAAAAATAAATAAATAAATAATTTTAAAAAAAAAAAAGAATTACCTGGAGAGGATGGTAAAAATGTAGGAGCTTAGGCTACAGGGATTCTGCACTCAACAAGTGGGGCCCAGGAATCTAAACTAGAGACTAAGTATCAGGTGCCTGGACCACACTTTGAGACAAACTGCTGCAGGACAACAGGAGTAGCCCACCCGCCACCACATCAAACATGAACGAAGCATTTACTCTAAGACTAGCAGGGGAGAGGGGCACTGGGGTTTAATAGGAATTAACTTTCTAAAAGCCTGGCCTGATTCAACCGCAAGTGTATAGCCAAGGACCCAGATATTGTGTGTGACAGATGGGATTTAACTAGGAACTCGTTGATGTTGTTTTCCTCTTTTCATCCAGATGTTGAGTTTCCTGTGAAAGAGTGACTGAGTGCCCATGGGCAGAGGAGTGTTCATTTCCCTTGAATTCTTACATGCCAACCGTAGCAGGATGGTCTTTGAGACCTGAGCTAGAATCTAAGAGGTTTTGCCACTTTAACCAGAGGGGCCTCAGCTGTCGGGACTGCAGAGGAAGCAAAACTGAATGCAGGAAGCAGGACATAGGATCTTAACGAACAATTTTTCCCTCTGACCCCGTACCACACTTACCACACCGAAACATATCTTGCTTCAGAAGTACACTGAGGATCAAACATACCTGTAGTAGCCCAGAAATAAGCTGTCTTATAGGCAGTTCCATTTTGCTGGCCATTGGGAAAAGAGGGCAAGGACTTTGATGATCTGTGGGCAAAATCAAACTGTCAGGATACCATATCTTAAACCGTTTTGCTCAATCCAGGTCACTCAACCTGAATATATGACAGATTTTATAGCGCTGTCATCTCATATGGAATCTGTTATCACTGTTGCTTGTTAGATAAATACAGATAAACTTTTGAAGATACTTTTGAAACTACGTTTTCGCTAGGGAGGCCCAGACATTAGCCCATCACTACCATAAAAAATGTCCTGCACATGTATTTTTAGAATCAGGGGTCACATTATTCTCCTCTCCAGCCCCTCACTAATATAACCTTAACAACAAATCATATTTACTTTTAAACACTCTGGTATGTAACCATGTCAACTAAATACACATTAGTCCAACTAACATAAGGAATTTTTCCCCTCAATGATTTCTCATTCCAAAGGTGCCCAGTAGAAATTAAAATGAGATTTTGTTTGTTTGTTTTAAATATGTTTTCCTCCTGGGACCCATGCAAGGGTGGTGGGCAGCTGACATCAGCTCCTGTTCCCAATGAGGGAGAAGCATCTAAGGCCAAGAGGATTTGCCCTTCTTCCTCCCAGGATGAAGATCCCTTCGAGACTTATTCTTGTGCTGGGAGCTCTCTCTGCATCCTTGTCATGTAGAGGCTTTCACTTATTTTCTTTCCCTTCCACATTCATAAGTTTATTGTCTGACCTGGGCAGTCATCTTTCCTCTCCAGCATTCTGAAGAAAGGAGTAAGAAGTGGTTGGTATGGGCACCACTGCACATTATTGTTCTAAAACTCACTTTAAAAAATATCTGAGCAAGAAGTTTGCCATATACAGCAGCCCCCCACCCCCAAAATGCTTTTTAAATGAAGGGGAAAAGCCCTGTTTTCCAAAGTTTTGCTGTGGTCATCCCCCAAAGCCAGAATGGCATCTTCTCCAAGTGAGAATGAGGGAATCCATTTCTTCATCCTGAATGCAAAGAGGAGTATATACTGAACTGAACAGGAGTAACTGCTCTCATTGATGGAGTACTTTCTCTGTGTCAGGTACCGTGCTATGCACTTTGCTTACTTTCCACACTGTAGATGTATTCATTTTTACTTTGTTTTTAATGAGATTCTCCATCATATAATCCCTGCTGTCTTGGACTCAACAGGCAGGTAACTCGGACAATAATACAAAGAGCATCCTGTTACACGTAGTAGGCACTCAATAATTATCTGTTGAAGAAACAAATAAACGGATAGAGGGACTGAATTAAGTCTATTCTTGAAAAATAAATTCTGTCTTTCTGAACACAGCCCCCAAACTTTGCCATTCATATTCCTCAAGGGACATCGCATTTAACTGAAGCCTTGATCCATGAACTGGTAAGTAGCTTTTATATCAAGTTTCTATTTTTAGAGATCCTCTTTCCACAAGTAGAAATGACATAAACCAAGATCATCTCCTTAGTTTATTTTTTTTCTAGAGTCCTTAGCATGCTACATTAACCTGACAAAGCTTAATCGTGTGTTCATTTCACAATACATTTCATGCAGTTCACAGCTGTGATTGGCTTTACAACTGACATTGACATTACACGTTTGGATTCAGCCATGTGAAAAGAATAATTCTTAATGGAGTTTGTCTCTGAAAACTGTCCAAGCTTAAATAAGCATGTGAGCAGTTCACTCTATTAAGTGCAGTCTCTCTTTAAAATGCAAGAAGGATTTTTAGCATAGGAGTATAAGGTCCCTGGTTATAGTCCGTTTGCAACCGAACCACTGCCTTTAGGTTTCACATATCCTAAGGAATCCTCTTTTACAAAATTTCATTCAAGGGGTTTCCCTGGTGGCGCAGTGGTTGGGAGTCCGCCTGCCGATGCAGGGTACATGGGTTTGTGCCCCGGTCTGGGAAGATCCCACATGCCGCAGAGCGGCTGGGCCTGTAAGCCATGGCCACTGAGCCTGCACGGCCGGAGCCTGTTGCTCCGCAACGGGAGGGGCCACCACAGTGAGAGGCCCGCGTACCACAAAAAAAAAAAAATTTCATTCAAGTATACTATTTTATTGAACATTCCAGGCTGAGTTTAGGGGCAAGGCTGACCTTCAGCTCTACATCCCCAAATAAATCTTCCATGGGCCCAAGGCTTTCCCAAGACTATTCTCTTTTACAACGAACATTCAGCACTAAAGCCACAGAGCAGAGCTATTTGGCATTTTCCAGTGAAGTGCAAGAAATTAAATAAGTTATGTTTTTATTGCTAAGGTATAGAATCAAGCACAGTCACTTTGTGAAACAGAAGGAAAAGTTATACACAGGATGTGGCCTCTCCTCAAGGCGGGGCCAGGGTTCAAATGCACAGGCAATGTCACCTGGTCACCACCCATCGGGTAGCACTTTAAGATGATGTGTTGAGTATTCTAGAGTCTGAGGAGTCAGACCTCTCGTCGTAGTCGTCCTCGGCGTAAATGGACTGCTTTGACACGATAGGACACCCATCGTCAGGGATGGGTATCCGAGGGTCTTCGGGGACGCGGGAGGGGAGGACAGGTGAGCTTCTGAAGACGCTGGTAGAGTTAGTGGGGAAAGGGCTGACGTACTGGGACCTCAGCTGGTACTGTTGCTGCAACGTCATGGTGTTCCACAGGGTGACATCATTGGGCAGAAAGGGGCTAGACTGGTTTCTCGCCAAAGTATTCCTCAGCATCAGAGGGTACCGGGGGTGCTGGGGGAACGGGTGCTGCAGGGGCACGGCCAGGGGGTTGGGGACCACGTTACTGGAGTCAGTGGAAAACCTCAACGTGTCTGGGACTCTGAAGGCCGAGCCCACGGACCATTTGGAAGAGGAGATGGGGTAGGAGCTCAAGGTGTGTTCAAAGATGTGCCCGCTGGAGGGCAGCACCAGGCCCTCGGGCTCTGCCGCAGTTCGGTCCGCGGCCAAGCTGGAGGTGCGGCTGGAGAGCAGGACCTCCACGGCGCTCACCAGGTCGCCCCCGCAGCCCTTCAGGATCAGCTCCAGCACCGTGGGCTTCTGGTTGGGGAATATTTTTTTTAACACTTCCAGGGGCGGTCTGTTGGCTTTCAAGCTGAAGGGCAGAGACACGGTCCCCGAGGGGCCCTCAATCAGGAGGTGATTCTGCTCCCCGGGGTACTTGGGGCTGTCGGGTCGGCTCTCGGAGCTGCCTCCGTTCTTCTGGACCGCGTACCCACCTTCGTCCACCGACACTATCTCGGGGCTCTCTGGCGTGAAGCAGCCCTTACTTTTGGCCACGTCCGGGGAGCTCCTCTGGTCCGTGTCTTTGTCACTGAAGGTCTCAGTGGTGTCCGCTGTGCTGCTGTCCCCGAGTCGTTCTTCAGTCAAATCTGAAAAGCAGAGAACAGCTGGGTTAATCCTTTCCTGGTGTGTGTAAAGGGGAACAGATGTGCTCAGGAGAGGGCCCTACATGGGCTTTCTGCAAGGGGAACTGCTTTCCTGTGGGTTATAACATACTGCAAGCCTTAAAAATATCCAAAGTGTGTCACTGGCAAACGGGAAAAAAATACCTGAAAATAAAGATCTAGAAATCGGAGTGATTTCTCAGAATGGTGTGTGCAGGAAAGCTTGCCTTCAACACAGAACGGAAACACGATACCCACAACCACAGATGGGGCTGTCTAGCACTAACAATCTAAATAGGGGCCAGGCTGGGGATAAACACCATCCAGGGAAGAACAGGAAAATGAACTCAGGCTTGTCTTCTGGCCCCTCTTCTGCAAATGAGGCGGCCGGTGTCATTCAAGGACATTAACAGCTGGTGCACGATGCATATACCCATGGGAAATTTTAATATTTTAAATCCATTTTCCCATAGGCAGATTTTGTGTCAAATGTCTTGTGAACTAGTCGTCAGTATGTTTCATCAGGATACCATGTACAATAACTAGTCGATATGACTGCCAAAGTGAAACGGGCAGCCTCTGTACATTGAAATTTTTCTTAAAAGCCCACTCAAGGTCCTGGCAGACTTGGTTGCCTATAACCCACACTAGAGGGTAAGCAAAACCAGCTGTGAAACCTGGATGTGGGACAGGCTACAGAGAGAAAGAAGGAAATGGCTGGAGAAGGCTTGTGAAACTGCCAGGGAGCAAGATCCACCAGTGAAGCAGTGCATCCATAACTCCAGGACCTGGGCTGCAAGAAGCAGACAGGTTTTCATGAACTGTTTCATTAGTAACGTTCATGGAGAGAACTTCAAGATACCTTCCTGAACTATATTAAAAGAAGAGAGAAACAAAACAGAACAAAAAGCTTCCCAAATAAAGCAGAGATTTGCCGTGAAGTAAACCAGTTGCAAATTTAACATTTTGACTTAAGACATCACCCCACCACAAGGGCTAGTATTACGGGCTAAACAGGCAGAAAGAAAGGAAGGAAGGAAGAAGTAAATAATAAGACTGGTCTGCTTGCAGAAGTAGGTTCTAAGAGATCTTAATAATAAAGAAACATATTCTTTATTAACAAGCTATATGCGAGTGGATTTTTATCCACTGCCCTGCCTGAATAGCCTCATTGTCGCCTTCTCAGTGGGCACACCTGATTATGTGTAGATAGCCAGCTGGTGAAATTTCATCAAAGCAACTTCTAAAATCCATCTCCTCCTATTTGTTGTTGTTGATTTTAAAACCCTTAAACAGGGACTTCCCTGGTGGCGCAGTGGTTAAGAATCCACCTGCCAATGCAGGGGACATGAGTTCGATCCCTAGTCCGGGAAGATCCCACACGCTGTGGAACAACTAAGCCCGTGCGCCACAACTACTGAGCCTGCGCTCTGGAGCCCGTGAACCACAACTACTGAAGCCTGCGTGCCTAGAGCCCGTGCTCCGCAACAAGAGAAGCCTCCGCAATGAGAAGCCTGTGCACCGCAATGAAGAGTAGCCCCTACTCGCCGCAACCAGAGAAAGCCCGCGCGCAGCAACAAAGACCCAACGCAGCCACAAATAAAGAAAATTAATTTATTTTTAAAAGTAAATAAAAAGCCTTAAACAAAGGCCCATTTATGAGCATTCTTCTAATATGGGATGTACATTAATTATAACTGAAAAACAAAACTGATACTTCACAAAGCAATAAATATGTCCTAGGCATAAATAAATACTTTAAGAAATTCTTAAACTATATCAGTGAAACTTTCAATTATAAATCTGATACAAATTCGTAGTTGTCCCAAATTTGCATTTTATGTACACTGCTTCTTTTTCCAGTACAAAATATCAAGTGTCCATGTGGGGATCATTTGCAGCCCACACACATGAAGCCATTTTTGCCTTCTATAACAACTCTGGGATATGCACAAAACACCTATTTTTGCAAAAGAAATTTGTCATATCCTCTCCTGCAACTTCCTGGGACTGGAATCCCAGTTTTCACCCCCTGGGTTAATGTGGTATTTGTCCTTGATCCCAACGAGAAAAACAGCAACAAAAAAGTTTCCATATCTTCATATTCTAATCAGCTAGACCTGCCTACATTTTCCTGACTCAGGACCCCATGCCTACCTCTTGGTGTTCCTCTATCGTTAAACACTTGACAATAAGCGGACGGTGACAGTATGCTAACTCAGCACTGAACTCATCACACAATTGGATCTTGGCCCCTGCTCAGCGGAGCTTGGGAAAACAAGTCAAATACTCTCCTGGGGAAAATATGGACATAAAATAATGTTTTAAATACTGTGCTCCTCTAAACAGTTTTCTTATTTCTTTAGCTTTCATTATCTATTATTGTCAGCATCAAGTACTTGTATTGCTGTAACCTGCGAGACACTGAGGAAAACAGAATAAAGGGTGGAAAATACCAGGATGTATAAGACTGGCCCCTAACTTGTGGAATTTATTACCAAGTTGGGGAAATAAGACGCATGTGCAAGGGGGAAAGCAAACACAACCAGGCAGAATTTGCTAAGCAGCAAATATGCACACATGGAACACGAATGTTCACAGCAGCATTATCCACAAGAGCCAAAGGGTGGAAGCGACCAAGTGTCCATCACAGATGTATGAATGGGGCTTCCGTGGTGGCGCAGTGGTTCAGAGTTCACCTGCTGATGCAGGGGACACGGGTTCGTGCCCCGGTCCGGGAAGATCCCACATGCCGCAGAGCAGCTGCGCCCGTGAGCCATGGCCGCTGAGCCTGCGTGTCCGGAGCCCGTGCTCCGCAACGGGAGAGGCCACAACAGTGAGAGGCCCGAGTACCACCAAAAAAAAAAGAAGGATGAATGGATAAACAACATGTGGTCCATTCATATAATGGAATATTATTCAGCCTCAAAAAGGAATGAAATTCTCACACATGCTACAATGTGGATGAATCACGCTAAGTGAAATAAGGCAGACACAAAAGGACAAATATTCTATGATTCCACTTATATAACGTACCTAGAATAGGCAAACTCATAGTGACAGAAAGTAAAATGGTATTACCAGGGGCTAGGGCAGGGGGTAAGGGGGACTTACTGTCTAATGGGTACTGAGTTTCAGTTAGGGATGATGAAAAAGTTCTGAAAATGGAAAGTGGTGATGGCCACACAACATTGTGAAAATACTTAAAGCCAGTATATTGTGTCCCTAAAAAAAGGTTAGAATAGTAAATTTTATGTTATGTATATTTTACCACAATGAAAAAGTGAAAGAAATATGATACACAGTGTCACAGCAATACAGGGGATGGTGGGTTGTTGGTTTTTTTTTTTTTTAAAGCAAGGAAAAACTGGTTCTTCTAGGAAACAAAAAGGTATGTAAATACAGCTAAAAAGCTCTGATTGTGATATTTTTAAAAGAAATGTGTGAACCTAAAAATACCTTCCCATTTTAAAAGGTAACTTTTCCCCACTCTGGATAAGCTACAAACACCGAAGACATCTGAGGAAAATGCTTCGAGCTCTATTACCAAGCTTAGTCTTCCACAGAATGCTTTAGACGCCAGAAGAAAGTGATTCAAAGGGCAGAAGTTTAGCCAAAAGGGAACTAAGAAATGATGTTCTGGCTAATCTGACATATCTACCATTATGAAAATGTAGTATTTTTTTTCAAGATGGTAAAGGACATACTGTCCCAATCAACTGGAAATCAGACAATACAAAATTTCACTTTTGAACCTATTTTCCTGATCTGCAGAACAGGCCACAGTAGAATCCTCTATGATTGGCAGCTTGTTTACCAATTGTGAACCCCTAGAATGCATGAGGCCTCTTTCATATTTTCTTGTGCTACCCTTTGCACCTGCCACTGTGACATCCCCAGTGCAGCAAGAGCTTCTGGTGACTCTTCTCAAAGAGTGTGGTGGATTGTGCTGATTCATCCACACTTCCTTGCTGAAGATCTCTGGGCTGATCAGCCTCTCCAAAGGGGTGGGCAGGCTATGGCCAAAAAGTGAGAAAATCTAACCGGATGTCACAGGAATCAAATCTACAGATTCAGAACTGAGATTCAAGCAGCTGAGTTCAGCAGAGAGATTCAACCAGATTCAACCAGCTGAGTTCAGCACTGTTTATACTGTACTCAAAGGGGAGACAGAAGCCATTGAATGAAGCAGTGAGTGGGACACACCCATGTGTCCACACACCTGAGCAACGCATTACGTCCTGCTAAGGGGTGCCAGGTAAGCAGAAACCCAGACAACATCCAAGGCTGTTGGGGATTCAGAACCGGGCAAGGGAAGACTAGCCTCTCACCTTGTACCAAGAATAACTCCTCACCCAGCGATAATTTCCTAAGGTCAGAACATACAGAGACCTGCAGATTTATGGTGTCAAGTACTGGTTGTATTTTTGTGCCTAAACTAGAACTATTGTCAATTATTGTCATAAATACAAACTTTCACAAGTAATTATAGAGGGTGAGTTTGGGGCCCAGTGATAAAGCATAATTTAATAACAGGTGTTTCTTTACATCGGTAGATTTTTCCCTAAATGAACTTTACAAATTGTTCCGGTTGGTTTAAAACACAAAGGCCTTTCCAGATATAGAAATGTGAAACTGCCAAGTGTCAACATGGAAAAGGAAACACTCCCCAAATGTTTTAACCTCTTTCTCCTTGAAACTGACACCCTAATTCCTAGAACATGAAAGAGTAAGATTATCTCAATTGATAATATTTTTACTCCTAGTATATAGGTGCCAAAAACTACTAGATCGAAAGTAGAAAGAAATCACTCTCATCTGATATTACAAACCAGTTACTGAAAGTGACACAGTCTTCTATTTTTAAAGCTAAACATCTCGATATTTTAAAAAATCTTTACCAAATGTTCACTCTTTGATTTCATATTTTTCATGATGTAGAAACACTCACAGCCATCCCTGAAATAAACTCTTCACAAGGGTAAAGATTTTTTTTTGAAAAAGTAGATACTCCATTGAGAAGGACACCGTTGCTATGGAAAACAATGCTCCAACTTCACAATATATCTATGCCATAAGATAGCTACAAGACTTTAAGGAGAGAGAATGAACACCCGCAGAAAAGTGACTTCCAATCTAAAATTACAGTTTGCAAATTTTAACTTTCTTCAGTGGATTTTTTTCATATGAAAATGCAGTTTAAAAAGAAAAAAGTCCTAGGTATTTATTTGAAAGATTTTGAGAAAGCCTCTGCCACATATGCAAAACATTCCGTTCGTGACATGAAGATGAGTATCTTCTTCTGGGGGTCTTATCCATTCTTTCTATCTACGAAAATAAAATAGAGCATACATCCAGAATAAAAACACGAAAGCACTGGCATAGAGAGCACTGCTTCCTAGTGCAAAAGTCACTGGACTTTTTTTTTCCTTTTGAAATCATGTCATGCATTTTGAAACATGGACTGTCACGCCCTCATCTGTTCACTTGAGCTTTGGGGAACATACCTTTCAATAACTGTTCCCTGATGGGTCGTTTTCAAAGTACACAAATCTTATAGCAATGGCCAGGAAGAGTCCCAGCTGGATGGGGCTTCCAGAAAAGACCCCTGCCCAGTCAGAATTCAAACAGGAGACACGCTTTTTACACTTTCTGTTATCCTTATCTCGCACTAGAAGTGCTGAATCATAAAAAAGTGAATGGGTGAAAACCCAATATACAGCAGGGAATGAACGTCAGTCTAAAATCTTTCCTTTTCTTCCGGGGGCTGGGGGGTGGGACCTCGTGAAAACTAAAAATACATAGTCATGTTTGGTTTTTTAAAATCATTAATGACACTGGCTTAATAACATATGAAGAAATCAAGATGATTCCTGGGGACCAATATTTTGGCGGACATTGATATAGAAAGGGCTAGACTTAAGGAAGTGTGGATTGCAACTGTGGACTTTGTAAGTCCTGCAAAAATTTAGTTTTGACCTCTTTCTTGACTCTGAAAGGAACACTTTTCAAGAAGCAGGAGGGAAATTACCTATAAATCTACAAGTGTGTTTGGAATGCAACTGGCTACTTATTCATCCACCTATTTAACGAATATCATTAAATCTTTCACTATGTGCCCATGCACTGCGCTAGGTAAGATTACACAGAGATGATCAAAGCATTTGCCTCTTGGCTACTGAGAGGCTTACAGTTTACTAAAGAATATTTTGCAAAAATTCCAAGTTATCTGTGCAGTGAGTTGTATTTTATATTGAAACACAGCAAGTAACCCAAAGGCCAGCAGCTGGGCAGACTGCTGTATTCATGGGAGGGAATGTTGCTGTAAACATTCACATATAAAGGCTGTGAGTGGAACATCTACTGAACTAAACAAGTGATACTTAGCGGGGGGAAACAAGCAGAACACTGATCCCAGCTTTGTAAAATTTAAGTCTGCCCAGTCACTGCATTCAAAAGAGATGAGAGATTCGGTAGAAAACCGATGTTCTAAATGTTAGGTTTTCCATAATATTGTTATTCAGTAGTTGATCGTGCTTATTTTTTATAGCTGGTTAACTGTATAATAAAATGAAAAAAAAAAAAAAACACCTAGTTATGTTTTAGTTTCCCCTAGCTTCTTCAGAGAAAGTAGTTTGCAGTGACTCACTAAAGCCATGGGGGACTCTTGGGAGTGATGTGACAGGATCCCAAGGTGATGGGCCCCGCGATGACCAATGTTCCACCACTCAGGCCCCAACCTCTGCCACCAGCGCCCATGTAAACCCCAGTGCAAGGCCCACTGTGCCACCAGAGTCACATCACACTAGACATGGGGGTCCAGGGACCCGAGTGACTAATGGCTGAGGGGCCGCAACAGGTTAAAAAGCTAAAGAAAGGAGGAAAGCTGGAGAAACGGAAGAGGCAAAGAAAGGGAAAGGAGAGGCAGGCAGGCACGTAGGTTTTCACTGGGTTCTGCCTGCCTTCCTGTCAGGAAGAAATCCAACGTTTCCAGAAAGGGGCTCCAAGTCTTCCAGGGACGTTGATTTATGAAGATTCACTCCCTTTCCCTCTGTAAAGCTGTTAGCTGAAAGTGCTGACTGGCTGCAGCAAAGAATTTCTCATCAATGCTCTTTGATTGTATTTTGCAAACAAAATGCCTGTTGCTTGGTAACATTTCACTTGAGCCTGACCTTCCCCGAAAGTTATTGCTATCAGATTCGATTAACACTGTCCTGTGATTACTGTAATCTTTTAAACCCGGGAGTTCATCCATCAGGGAAAAGAAGAGTTGGTTGTGTAAATCGAGAGCACGGCTATCCCGCCAGATTTATAACCCACAGCGGTGTGTTAGGTGGGGGGAGGTTCTGTCCTGGATGGCAGTGGAACTCTGTGGTTCCCAGACGTGGAAAACGCTCCCGTTTTCCTGTCCACCCTGTGCTCAGAGCCACAAGATGGACACCAGCGCCTCTCTGAGCCGGCCGGGGGCAGCTCGGTCTCCACAAGGAGAAAGAGGCTGGGAGACCCGCCAGAGCTACGCCCACCCCGAGGGGCGCCCCCGCGGACTTTAGGGCTGGGCCCGCCCCGGAGGCCTAGGGTTGCCAGATAAAATAGCAGGATGTCCAGTTAAACCTGCGCTTAGCAAAAATCACAAAGTTTCAGTACAAGTGTGCCCCATACAATATTTGATATCCCTTTTTTGTGTTTATTTGCAGGTTTTCTGCTAAATCGGGCAACCGACCGAACAGGCGGGGTCTAACCCAGCCCGCGGGGCTGAGCGCGAGTGGAAGGTGCCGCCGCAGCGGCGGCGCCGCGAGGATTGGGTGCAAGAGAACAGTGGTCCAGGGCGGCCGCAGGGAAGCCTCGAGCGCGCTGCTCCCACCGCACGGGCCTCTCCCGGCGTCCCATCCATCCCTGACCCGGCCCGGGGTCCCTGAGCCGCCGCCCCGCACTTGCACTCGCTGCGCTCTCGGCTGCGCCGGGACCCAAGGAACCGGTCGGTAGGTCGGTAACTCGGCAACTCGCTGGCCGCCGGTGGGAAAGGGCCGGAGCTGTGAGCAGCCCTGCGTCCGCCCTCCAGAGCCAGCCGTGGGTAAGGTTTAGGAGGAGACCAGTACGGTCTCGCTTCTTCCTTTTCGTTTGGTTGGTTTTTGCTTTTTAAAATGCAACTCTGAGTCAGGCCCCTCGGCCCAAATCAAAGCGTCTGAAATACCCAGCCCCTGTTTTAAATTCGTAGCTACCCTTCACGAGTGACTCTGAGGTCTCTCCCACTTTTCCTTTGCTTCAGCCTCTAGTCGCAGAGAATTTCCCATCCTGGCCTGGACCGGTGTTCTGGCAACATTCATCCATGCAGGTGCGTGTCTCTTTTTTAAAAAATTAAAAGTAAAATTTAAAACTAGGAAGCTGACCAGACAGGACCTAATCAAGCTGGAGCTGAAAAGCCCGGAGCAAGCATAAAGATGCTAGGAGGTGCCGGACAGGAGGTAGAATCAAATAAAGGCAGTTTTCCAAAATCTCCCAACTTCCCTTCCTATAGGTCTCTTGTTCTCTGCATTTCAGGAGAAATAAACAAGAAAGGAGACCCTACTTTCCTAGTTAATCTTGCTCTCTTACTCTTAATCAAATAGAGTGTTTTAGATTTCTCTTCCTTTAAAAAAAATTTTAACAACTTGTTTACGTATTTATTTTGATGGCAGATGTAAACCTAGGAAGAATCTGTAGCCACAGCCCTTTCCTCTGGCAGCCTGAGGAGACCCATGCCACTCTCCTGGAGGAAGAGTAGGGTGTGGGGGAGGAAGCCAAACAGAGGAATGTAACTTCAGCCTCTCACCTTGGTCGTGACCCCTTACTTTCCTCAGCTCTACAGCCCAGGCCCTGAAAGGCTGGCTTGGCTGGTTGAGGCTGCTGACTCAGATACTCTAAGAGCTGAAAGGTGTTCAAGCTTCCCAAGGTATTTTCCTGACGGGAAGGAGGGGGGAGTGAAGAGGAAATGAAAGAGAAACGCATCAATAGGATAGATTTAAAGGAGCTTAGACTAGAATTTGGGGCTCAATCAAAATCTAATAATTCCAGGCCAGTCGTAGATGATAATCCAGGAGCAGGGGAAATGTACAACCAAAACGGAAAAAAAAAAAAAAAAAAAAAAACTTGCTCAATCAAAATCTAATAATTCCAGGCCAGTCGTAGATGATAATCCAGGAGCAGGGGAAATGTACAACCAAAACGGAAAAAAAAAAAAAAAAAAAAAGCTTTAATCCATTGCTAGAAGTAATAACCTGAGAATATGAAAATTCTCCTTACAACCACCTCCACATAAAAGGGATGTTAAACATGATACACTGTTAGATAAAACAATCCCTGTTCCTTTAAAGAATCGGAAGCAGAATTTGGGAAAGAAATTTCTTCCACCTACAAAACTGAGTCTTGGTATTAATGTGGCTCCCTGAACTGGGTGTTTTTTCCTCCAGCGGTGCCCAGCAAACATTCCCTTCTCTAGGGCGTGTACTTTTCACAAGGATTTCTGGAGAGGGGGAAAGACTCTGTGTTTGTGCACTTGCATTTGGAGCCAACAAAAAAAGCAAATGTCTCCACAGCTATGTACTAAAGAGACCAACCATGTTTTTGACACCAAAATCACAAAGAAACAAATCTCCATAAATCACCAGGAGATATTTAGAGATTCCTAATGGTCTGTGAACTTACTGTACATGTAACTTACTACCATTCAAACAGAGCTTCATTTACTTCTCTACATAGTGAGCTACTTGCCCAGGACCATATCTGACAAGCTTCTCAATATGCATGGTATGTTACATACAAATACATCATAAGAACAACTGCCAAAAAAGGAAAAATACATACAGTCCCATTCAGGCAGTTTTCCCTAACTTAAAACCCAAATGGGCTTTCTCTGTACAAAGCATTGCCTAGAACCGATCCACTTGTATACTTGCCTTCCTAATGGAAAACAATGATCTATTCCTTTCCTGCCCTCTCTCGCCATCATCGGATTGGTGACTGGCTTTTTGTTGATGTTGAATGGAATTATGGGGCCGAACCAATTGAAAGCAGAAAACAAAAGTTACATAAATAAATGTGCAAGGTACGCATTAGGACCTGAGCATTTGATCCCTGATAGTTTAGGCCCCCAAAGCCATCACTCTGACCTTTTCTAGTAGTAAAGCTTATTTTCCTTTGCAATTACTTGTTTTCATTATGAAAGGCTCAGGTCATCCCAGAACACTTAGTTCTGAGTAAAAGAGAGAGCACCAGGTCTGGTTTGTCCAGTTGCAGTCTCCCTCTCCTATTCTCCCCAAGCACGTATCCTTCTGCTACTGAGGCTGCTGCTTGGCCTTTCTGCCTGCCCCTCACTCCCCGCCTCCCAGGGTTATTTTTGGTTTTGTGACTCTATAGAAAGCATGAACTCTAGCTATCCCAAAGAATGGTTAGAACAGCACACAATGTGAAAAGAATCCCCGCTTGGACAGGGACCCCAGAACCCAAAGCACTATTACACGGGTGCTGCTGGGCAGGTGGCCACTGCAAGATGCTACCACTGTCACAAACTCAAAACTCCCAACCTAGTGTTGGGGGAAATGGAGACAGAGAAACTGGAAATGAGAAAGGTTAAGAAAAGTTACTGGCATGGAGAACTGAGACAAAACTCTCCTAGTTACCTGCTCTAACTTAAAGGAGAAAAACAAAGAGAATGTCCTTTCCCCGCCCCCCTCCTATTCCTCTGTGACAAACCTACAAGTATGAAGAGATCACACTGACAAAAGAGAGTCAACTGGGAGTGGGCGGACATTACTCAGGGAAATGCTTATATTCTACCTTGGATTAAACATCCACAAAATCCATGTTCAGTAAACTCACTTCTGTCCTTACAATACCCAGTTCTGCTCTTCCCATAAGATGTTCTCAGAGCTTCAGGTCTGGACAGCATAACGGAGCAACAGGGCAGCAGGACTGCACCTGCCAGGCTGCCTACCAACTCACCCCAAATGTTTCCCTGGCTCCGCACAGCAGTGCAGTGCTGCTGAAAGCCTCTCTCCAAGAGCCAGAGGTACAGTCTTTTTTGGGGTGGGGGGGGGAGACTGGGGGTAGGCAGAAGCTCTACCATTAGTTCCACCCACAGGAGGGCTTTGGGCCTTCCAGGGCCTTCCATCTCTGAATTCCAGCATACCCCTCAACCCTCTCCCTGAGAAGATGGGCTTTTTTCCTTTGTACATCTGCCCCAGTGAAAGGGAAAGACCAAACACCTGTCCACAGAATTCTACGAGCTTAAAATCAAAGGAGCCCTTGGGCTGCGCAGGATGGTAAACTAGACATTCTCCAGGAGGAAAGGCTCCACTGGGGTTTGAAAGGCTTTGGAGGCCTGAAGGAGGGAACCAGATGGAAAGGGGAGGGGAGGACTCTGCCCACCTCCAGGGCTCAGAGCAGACCCATGATCTCTAAAGCACAGTAGAGGAGAGAGGAGAGGACAGAAGGAGGCCCAGGCCCACCTAGAAGTGGGGGAAGGACTCTCCAGGGCTGGCCTTCCTCACTGTAGGTCGTTTTGTTTCTGTTTCTTTAAGACCACGGAGACTGCTGAGGGCTGCCTGCGGAACGGTGTTAAAGGACCTGAGCAATTCTGCAGAAGGAGTTGGTTGACTCTGGGCGCACTAGATTCTGAGTCCCCGCTATCAGTGTGGGGGCCTTTCTGGACCTTGTTTACTACTGCTTCTAAATAGGGCTTCTTTTCAACAGACTGCAAGAGGCTGGAGGCCACAGTAGGCTACTTGAAAGGCTTCGGGTTCGCTCAAATTCCCCGGGGGCCGAGAAAAACACCCAGAGTCATCCAAGCCTTGGGCCTTGGCTCCTTCCTTGCACCTACCCATCCCAACCTCCAAATGCGAGGCCCTCTAAAGCCCGCTGCAAGAAAGCCCGGCCGCACGGTGGTGTGTGCCCACGCGGATTTTAATTTGGTCCTGTCTCGACCTCTTTATTTACCCGTCCCCCTTTAACCTGGGGAAGGCACTTGGCGAGCCCGAGGCGCCTTTCCCGTGGGCGCCTGGGTTCACCTCCTACCTCGCCGGATCCAGACCGACGATCGCTTGTGCCGAGAGAGTAAGGACCGGCTCGGCTGGAGTTGGGGCGGAAGGCCGGGCCGGGCCATCTTCCCCAAAATCCGCCTCCGAGCCTCCCAGGCAAAGCAGCAATAGCCGCTTGGAAGTGTTTTCGCCCAGGCGCGGGGCCCAGTGCGGCCCCGCAGCTGCTCTTACCTGGCTTGGCGAGCTGCGCCTGCAGCGCCCCAGGCTGGGGCTCCGCGACCCAGCGCAGCGCGGCGGCAGCAGCCAACTCCACAGCGGGTCGCGGCGGCGGTGGCTGAGACGGCTGCGAGGTCGGCGGCGGCGGGGCAGAGGTGGCGTCTCCCGGCGGCGGGGGTCCCGGCAGGGAGCGCAGCGAGTCGGGGATGAGGCTCTCGAGGCTCTCGTTGGCCTGCTGCCTGCGCAGCGCCACCTGCGCCGCCATGACCCGCTGCCGCTCGATGATAAGGATGCACTTCTCACAGGTGCAGTCTTTGAAGCGGCAGTAGCGTTTGTGGCCCTTGAGCCAAGACAGCACGCCGTGGTTGCGGCAGCGCGCGCACTTCGGCGTGCGCTGCAAGGGCGCCCGCGGCGGCTGCGACACGGGGCCGCCCATGTACAGGTAGGGAGAGCCGTAGCCGTTCATGCCCCGGGCTCCCGGAAGAGCTGGCGGGCTGGCGGCGGGAGCGAGTCAGGGGGCGCTGCACGACGGGTTGGGAGGCCCGCTCAGGGGCGGCCTCCGGGCGGCGCAGAGTTTGGTCCAGCAGTCCCCGCGGCCGCGTGCGCTCCGGGATGGCCGGAGGGGCTGAGCCGTGTTTACGGCTCCCGCGGCGCTCACAGCCTCAGCCTCCCGACTGGCGCTGCACCAATCTCACGCCAGTCGCGTCTCCGCCTGCCGCTGCTTTGGCCGGCAAGTCCTCCCTCGCCGAGGCGCTGCGGCGGCTGCCAGGAGCCGGCGAGAGCTCTGATTACGGTCTGAGCCAGCTCGTCTGCAGCTCCCGCGCGCGCAGGCCGGGCCAGGCACTTCCTCCGCCGCCCTCCCCCCACTCCTCCTCCCTCCCACCGCCACCCCCACCCCCACCCTCACCCTCGAGGTCCAGGTCTCCTTGCACTCCCCACCCCACTCCACGCCTGCCTCCTTCCTTTCCGCTCGGGCCCTTCGAGTCCCTGAACTTCACCTTCCTTGCCATCCGCCGTCGGGCCACTCTCACGGGGGCGCTCAAGGCCCCCTCCTCCAAGCTCTCTGCGCTTCCCCTGCCCGCGGCGGGAGGGACTGCGGCGCTCCGGGACGCGGCGGTGCACGCGGGGCGGGGAAGGGAGGACCAGCGCGGGTGAGGGTGGAGGTGCCCTTCGCTCTCTTCCCTTCCCTCCAGGCCTGATTTGGCGGTACCGAGCCCGAGGCCGCTTTCATTCCCATTCTTGGCCACAGAAGCACGGCTCCGCGAGAACCGGAGCCTACCAGAGCCCTGCGGGTGCACTCGGTTCCCGGAGTGAGCCGAGAGGGTTTTAAGGTGGGGGGAGCCAGGCCCCGCGGCCACTGGCGGGAGGAGTTGGGGGCAGGGCATTGGAATTGGTTCGAGAAATGTTGGCTTTCTTTATTTCCTTTTGCAACATTTTTTTCTTTTGCTGCTGTAGCAGAAAATGGATGATTTTGAAAACCTGCTGGCCCAAGGATGACGACCCATTTTGCAAGCTATTTCAAAGGAAAAAACTGTCCTCTCTCTCTGGTGCAGAGTTTATTTCTCTACCCTCCTCCCCACGTTTTAATTTTAAAAAGTCTCTGTCCTGAAAAGCCGGGAAGCGCTCTTATGGAGGATTTGCTTAAGTACTGGGTCTATAAACTTTCAGAGAGCGGACGCAGGAACCACGCTAGCGCCCCCAAAGTTACCGCATATGATACCCTCCCTGCCCAACGGCATTTGAGCGATTAAACGGAGGTCTCGCGTGCCCCAATTCAAATGCCCACGGACTCAGCAATCTAGTTATGGAAAGGGATGGGGCCACACACACCCCCAGTGTCTTTGGGTAGGGGTGGGGGAGAGCCCTTGCACAAGATGACAGCATAAAACTTCGTTGAAACAGTTATTTGCGTGTTTCTAGTCCCCTAAGAGTACCGATTTGGCCTAAGGCAGACTACCACCACAAATGCACGGAGTCTCTCCCGCAATGCAAGAAAACAAGTAAAAAGCAGGTGGTTACAGCGACGCAGGGTAGCACAATGGCTCAGTGCGAAGCGGGGTAGAATGCAGTCCCGGAGCCGTCTGCCGGCAAGCTCCAGACAGCGCACTCTGAACTCAGCTCTTGGCGAATCGAATGCGAAACCGGGGCGTAGACGAGTTTGCTGCAATGGCCAACCGTTTGGCGGCACAGCTGCCCTTGTCCTCTCAGCTTTTCTCTGCACTGCCCTGGAAGCAAACAAGCAACCCGAAAACGTCCCACTGTGTTTGCTGTGAATTCAAGTAGCACCAGGCGTTCTAGCAGCCAACCCTCCGTTTAGAAGGGTGATTCCGGGAGGGGAGCAGGTTAAAAAGGGAACCTGCTTGTGTGTGTTTCCCTTGAAGCCCTTGACCGGCCCCCACCTCCCCCGTTTCAGACCTGCGGACCTGGTAGGGCGCGATAAGGTAACCCTAGCCCGAGAGGGCTAACCCTGGGAGGCCTGCCTCCAAAGCTGCTTCGGGAACAGACCCCTTAGTCTTGCCCCTAACCCACCGCCTCATGGATCTCTCCTCCCAAGCTTCACGAAGAAAACAAGCCTTAAAAACACTACAACTGTGAGGAACTTCATAAACTCTCCAAACTGGAGGCCTAGGTGACCTGCAGCCCCGCGGGCCAGAGGCCCTGAAGTGGGGAGTTGACAGCCAGTCACTTCACTTAAGGAGAGACTTAGAGGGCCTGGAAAGACACTGAATCTGGGAACTTTCGTGCCGAAATCTCCAGGTCTCTTGGGAATGCGGGGACCACATACTTCTTTCAAAGCCAGATTTCTCCCGATTTTCTCCAAATGGTCAGGGAAACCAGGGAGTATAAGGAACTTGGGAGTAAAGAATTTTTTTCAAGGAAAGCAGCAGAGCTCTGCACCAGGTTTGGGGGATATTTCCACTGCCAAGGCGACCCACTCTCCTCTCTCAGTCACCTAGCCACCCTATCCCTTTGCCACTCAAGCAGTCTTGCATTTTTTGGTCCCAGGGCCCCGTTTCACTCCAGTGCACATTGGGGGCTGAGATCTACATACTCATTTGATATAGCGCAATAATCCTCTTCTCATATTTGATGGGAATGTTTTCCATAACCCAGTATTTGACAACATCTCCCTTTAGGGACAGGTTTGTATTTATGTTGGTAAAATGTCCCCTGCCTCAAAGTCTATTGTAACCCAACACCTGACAACCCAGAGTCCCATTTCTGTTTGCAGAAAGGGTTTATTCAAGCACATAATGGGATCCCAGCAGAAAGCCTTTCAGAACAAGGGGCTATGGTAAACTTCACCACATGAACTCCGTTTCCAGGGCTATTAAGCTTTTAATTGGAAAATAGCAGAGGAAATTTCAAGGTGACTATAACGTGTTAGCAGTTAGTGCGGAGAAGAAAAGCCGGAGCGGGGATGAATGTAGAAAGCATATGGTCCGAATCACATTTAGGAGGAGCAGCCTGCTTCTACTAAGTCCCAGCGGCTTGTACACTTATGGGAAAAATCATCAAAGAAACTGGAAAGGGAGGGGGGAGGATTACAAGTAAGTGTAACCTCACTAGACTGGATCCACTCTCTCGTTCTGCTCTGGGTGGGGTGTGTGTGTCTGTATGTGCACGTGTGTGTTCAAACCACAATTAACTGGATAGAATTGTGATAGGTATTAACAGCGAAAGGGTGAAAGATAGTGTGCATGTGTGGTTCTCTTTCTCTTGACGCACACACAATATATATATGTACGTACGTATAAGTCGGAGTGCAGGTGCCGGTGCTGAGAAACCGAAGATGTCCTGACTGGACGCTCATGACCGCAATCAACACTGAATCAAAAGGACAGTTTCATATTGTCCCGGATGTATAATACATCAGGAAATTTTCTGCTTTGCTGGGTTCTCATGGAGGGGAGGTCAAGGTTCCTATTCTGCTGTTTAAAACGAGACCACGGTGACACTGGAGGCCGGGGCATGCAGAAAGCCCTTTTATTTTACTTATTTTTTAGTTTTTAGAAAGCCCTTTTAAAGCAGGAAAACGAGCTCCCTCTCCCCACGCATGAAATTTTCAGCTCTTACCCTGTCCGTGCCTCTTCGGCATCACTCATTGGCCAGCTTCACATCGAAAGGGGGGAACAAATGTCTAGCGAGGCGCTGGGGCCACCAGGAATCTATTTTTTGGGGTGACAATAATGTCCTCCCACATTTGGGAGAGACTCGTGTGCACCCCCATGACATCCACGAAGCCGCCCTCTGAGGCTCAGGACAGAGGGTAGAGACCTTGCGACCGGGGAGTCACTGAACCTGCGTCTGGCGGCCGGGGGACACAGCTGGTGTGAAGGAACATGCTGGACGGTCACGTCCCCACACCATTTTGGCATCGGGGCGGAGGCTTTTCGGAGCAAACGGGACCTAAAACGGCCTTCAACCCCGGTGGCCCCCTGCAGACGCGGCTGCTCGGTCGTTCATATTCTAGAACTCTCGAAACCAGCAACAGCTCACCCTAGAGGTAGGCACTCCCACGGGTGCAGATTACTCAGACTTAGCCTAGACACAAGGTCGCGCCCGCCCCCATCCTTTGCTGTGGCTGTACGGATGTCGCTTCCGCACTGCAACATCTGAGGGGGCCCCTGAGCGGCGACCTCCGCCCCGCGCTGTCGAAGGGCTGGACTGGGAAATGGCGCCCTCGGAGCGCTCCCACTGGGCCAGGGACGCGGGGCCCGCAAGCGCCCGGGGCTTCCAGGGCCGAGTCGCGCACACCCCGCCGGTCATGGGGGACTGGAGGCGGCGGTCAAATCCGTACCCGGTTTTAGAAGAGGATCGCCTGGGCGGCCTGCAGACCCAGTCTACCTTCGGTGCCAAAGGAAAAGGTAAAACAGGTACCCTCCGAGATGAAATGAGAGCAGCGCTGCCTTTAAAACAGTTTGGTTTTAGAAAGGATCGCCTGGGCGGCCTGCAGACCCAGTCTACCTTCGGTGCCAAAGGAAAAGGTAAAACAGGTACCCTCCGAGATGAAATGAGAGCAGCGCTGCCTTTAAAACAGTTTTAACGTAATCTTTCTCCTGTGACTTTAAAAACCAAAAACGGCCCAGGAAATAATTTCAGGTAATTTAGAGAAACATTCAAGAAACAAAGTTTCTGTTCCCCAAAGTGTTTGCTCTGGGGGCGCTGGTGCAGTTCGCAGGACAAGCCCCCTTTCCGGAACTCTCTTACGCCTCCCCGCTCCCCTGCAGTCCCGGAAAAAAGCTCTGCTGGGGAGAATGTGGGCGGAGGTGAGGACTTCCACGGAAGAAGTCCCTTCTCGATTCAACGGGCTCGGGAATTAAGGCGGGAAACGGCCAGCGCTGCCCACACCCCAGGGAAAGTTGGGTGTGAACTCCTTGTACCGAGACCAGACCGGCAGGACAGTGACGCAGCAACGCCGAGGCGCTGCGCGGGCACTCGAAAGCACCCCACCCGGGGGAGCCAGGCCAAGACTCAGCTCACTACGCCCAAGTCAGAGCCTCCCGGGCGGGGCGACTTCCGGAGCAGTTAGGCCGCGCCCACTCTGCGCCCCCGCCCCCGAAGCCCTGCTCGCCCCGCCCCTTCGCCCAGGACCCTCCCCAGCTGTCCGGGCCGCAGCTTAGAGCCGCTGAAAAGGTTGCGGGCTCTTTTGCGGAGGGTGGGGGAAGGTACTCAACGAACAACTGGCTGACTAAAGGCCGTTCGCGTTTCTTAAGGGGTGGGGGTGGGGGGGAAAGGCGTCTTCTAAAGGCGAGAATCAAGAGTGGCGACTGAGCTTACGGGCGGCCGGTGCGCAGCACAGGTCTCAGGCCTCCTCCGCGTGCTTATGCGCTGAGGGAGAAAGGAGGACGAGGCCCCGTGCAAGTTGCCGGAGCAAACTTCCCAAAGGGGCGGCGGGGGCGCGCAGGCAGGCAGTGGCGGCCCCAACTGGCGGGGCGGACAGGTCCAAGTCCGGGAGCCGAGGAAAACCCCCTGCCTTCCACGGGCTGCCCTCTGTATTTCTTTGTGACACGAAACGCGTTCTGTAAAGCGCTTTTACCACCACTTGGTGCCAAGCGTCAGATGCGGTGCAGTCTGTGTGCACATGAAGCCAGTTCAGCACTGAGGTTACCGTGAAGCGAGGGGCGGGAGCTCGATTTCTACACGTGGGCGAGAGTTTAATTTGCACGAGGTGCCCGGGAGACGGCAGTACCGGCTCCCGCCCCTGCCCCGAATGGCGGTTCCGTGCGTGGGCTCTGGGGGGAAGCGAGTGTCACCAAGAGCGCCCTGGGCCCCGCAGGCGGCTTTCCCCGAGACCCTAGTTACGCAGCGCGGGGTCTGCAGCACACTAGTGGGGTGAAGGGGACACCCGAGTGGGCGCAGGTCCCGGGAGCCGCGTCCGTTGGAAGGGGGGAAAACTCGCCCTCACCCCCAGCCACTGCGGGAGTCGCAGGCGGTCTTGGGGAAAGGCACGCGCTTCGTCTGCCCACAGCTCCACGTCGCGTGGCGGAAGCTTGCCCGGAGTCCGGGAGAAGACCCGGCGAGCCCGCCTCGGTTTCTCGGCGCCCGCAAGAGACGAGCACTGGGCGCCCGACACGCCCACACCTGCACACACCTGTGGTGCGCACTCCACATCGCACACACTGCGGGTGCCGCCCGCAGGGGGACGCGGCCTTGTTACAGGTGTCCGTTCAAAGGCGCAGAGCTGAGAAAATTATAGCCCCCCAAACGCGGGTGTTAACATTCAGCAGAGGAGACTTGCTGTCTGTGCTCTTCCTTGTGTTCAGAATTTTAAGTTCCTTACGCAGTCCGCTTGGGCCTGGCCTGCCCGGCGCTCTGCTCCCTAGCGGTCAAGGATAAGCCTCCAGGAGGGAACCTGAGCGTCGCAGCCACCAGGCGCGGAGGAAGGCCACAGGTTCCTCCTTTACGGGGCCATTCGGCGGAGAAGAGAGAAGCAGCCGAAGCTTCCCTCAACTCCGCCTGGGCCCGTTGAGGTCCTGGGGTCTGTGTCCTCGCGCTGGGAGTAGCCCTTCTTGGGCAGAATCTTCGATGAGTCCCCGCGCGGTGGGCGCCCGAATGCAGAACCAAACTCGGCGTCAGGAGAAGCAGTGGACCCTCGGGGCGTAGGAGGCCCACGAAACCAGCCTGGTTCCCAGGGCTCCGACGGCCCAGAGTGGAGCTCCGGGCCGCAGTAGGAGGCCGGGAGGCGCAGGGCCTTCGAAACTGGAGCCCGGGCTCACCAGGGGCCCAGGCTGGGTGCTCGGTCAGGGCTCTGAGAGCGCATACGCGCGCTTTTCCGGGCTCCGCCTGGCTTTCCAGAAACGCAGGGGCACTGAAGGGAGCTGTGCTGGGAGAAGGCACAGGCACACACGCGCACGCACACACACACACACACACACACACACCCGTTGAAGGGGCGTGCCGAGCTTCTCCATCAAACACACCCGGCAAAATTAGTGTGTTGGGGTCATCTTGGAACAGTAGGAACTGGAAGACTCCTGGATCCGCAGAAGCCAGGATTATTCAAAGAAATAGAGGGGGCCTGGGCAGTGGGCAGCGAGTGCGCAGGTGAGCAAGGAATCGTCATCTCCAAAAAGCCACCATTAACGCCTTGAAGGTGGCGAGTCTGCGGCCCAGTCCTTCCCGGCGCGCCCGGCAGCCTCCGGAGTCGCCGTCACAATACCTACAGCTACAGCCACCCCGAAGGGCACACGGCTGCAGTAGCAGCAGCCTGACAAGTGTGATAAAATGATCTTCCTTAACTAAACTCGTAAAGCACTGGGCAATAAAACTCAATCTTCTGTAAAATCCAATTAAGTCATTATCTGACTGATTGTATCTTTAATTGAAAACAGAAGTGACAGTAAATTTCTGTGATATATCAGGATCAATCGATACCGCTATACGATTCAGCCCCAAGAAGTGATTTATAATGTCAAACCTATATAGGTAACTCCACATTATTCTCTCTAAAACCACTGGTGGATGAAATTAAGAGTAAGTGCATTTAATAAAAAACAAGATGGTCAGGTTATTGATTACAACAGATGGGGGTGAAATCAAATAGATGTTTTCAAAGCACAGAGCGAAGAAAATACAAGTAATTTCTTTTTTCCTGTTTAATACCGCTCATCAAATATACACACAAGAAAATTCAGTCATCAATAACATTTTTATTTCAGGTACCACCGCAACTACACAGAACAATGAATTTTTTTTAGACTAGTTTCATTTCAGGATGGCTTCTGTTACATAAGGAGTACACCACTAGCAATTTTTAACAAAAAATGAACTCAGAAATCTATAGTAACTTTTAAAGATGTACTTATCTTCAAATCAGATTACAACCTAAGGTTACAAAATAATCTAGATTGCATCCATTTTTTTAAATAGAATGTGCATCATAAACTCTTACATTTTTCTAGCAACAACACTCAGGAACTCTGCATTACTAGGGTTACTTTAAATTGTATTATTTTCAAACTACCCTTTAGAAAAGGTAGCAATTCTTAAAGTCATTAATTTTTTCTTCTGACTATTTCAGTCACGTTTTGGATTTGAGGGGATGGGGTCGGGGCTAGGCTTTTCTAACAGCAACACAAACACACACACTATTTCTATTTAACCTTCTGCAGATTTCTAACATAATCACTAACTCTATTCTTTTCTTCTCACTAGCCAGGAACGTGGCTAAATTTATAGTTTAGCACTTTTATTAAAATACTAAAATTCAAAAAAAGATCTGAGGCACCTAAGATTTCATTTTAAAACAAAGTAGTTGACACATTTAGGTGCAAATGTACTGCTTTACTTGAGTGAATTATTGTATTTCTTGAAAACTACATGTAAACCAGTGTCATAAAAAAATGAGGGACACTACTATTTAATATTTAAATCCGTGAGCAAAGCACTTAATTGGTGCAGACGGTAGACAGATAGTAAACTATTCCAAATGTGTTCTAGCCTCTGGGCTAAGCTCTAAGGAGTATAAACCAAACATCTTCTCAACAGTTAAGTTGGCGTGAGTCAAGGCAAAATGTTAACAACAAACCCTGTGTATAAACGGAATAAACCTGCCACTCCAGGTGAACGGCCAAAGGCATCGGGGTGCCGGATTATTCGTCTTCCTCGATGACGGGAGTGACCTCGATGACGGGAGTGACCGCAAAACTGCTGGGCTCCGAGGCAGACTCACATTCGAGCACTCCCTTTGAGCTGTCGTTACTAACAGAAGAACTGGTGGAGAGGGAAACCAAGCCACAGTCTTGACTGCTGGGTGGCGAGAATACTGGGAAGTGGGGAGAGACAGAGAAGAGTGCGTTAAAAGTGTACATTCACCGTGCAATTAGGTTCCAACAAAGAAAAAGGCGCTCTGCGATTTCTATTCGGAGTTGAACGTGTTTTCATAGACACTCATTAAAATCTCCAGTGCTTCTTTAGAATAAAAAATAGTATTTCTGCACAGTATTACTTAATTGAAGAGGCAAGTTAAGTAGCAGAGTTTCAATTTTATGTTCATTAAAAACAAAAAACAGTCTTCTTCCCCCTCTTTGGGGATACTATTTCCATCCTTCACTGAGCCCCACCCCTTTATGTAAACGATGCTAATAGAAAGAGTCTTGTCAAATGATCCATCTGACAAATTACCCCAAGCAAGACCCCACCCATGTATTTCCACCATTTGACAGGTAACCCTAGTTTCTCAGCAGCTAGCAAGTGAAAGCGATAGCTTTTCAACTTTCCTGTTAGTTCTCTTGGATAGAGGGAAACAAACACTTGGGGGAAGGTGTACATACCTTTTAAAAAGCATACATAACTTTTAAAAAGTCAAAAGCATAAATGGGAAGGAAACTTAAAGAAATCCAAAAATTAAAAGAAACTGAATTATACAACACTGAAACAAAAGTCAGGTAAAGGTTTTAACAGCAAACCTATAAACATAAAACTCCACTAGGAATCTGACATTAAATATGAAGGATGCAAAAGTAATAATGTGTTGAACAATTTTTGCAACCTTACAAGCCGCAGTAGATACAAAATTTAAGCAAAAGGGTCTCTGACCTTCTTAACCTTAGCTGAGTTTAGATCCACCCCCAGAACTCCCTTCCTGCCTAGTGTGAATGTAATTAAGGGGAAGCTGCAGTGGTAATTTCTCTCCTCATTAACTTCCTGATTGGTTTCAGCCTCAGGATTCCGCAGGGCAGTAGTTTGTCACCAATTCCAAATGGCCAATCGTTAATACTAATGTTTGTGTAACTAACTGCCAGCATCTGCCACGGCTTCTTGTACAACAATAATGGTGAAAGGGTACATTAGTGCTCCTGTGTTAATTCAGCTTGTGTTCATCAATAGGGAAATCTATGATGTAATTAGCAAAATGCATTGGGAGCTGAGTGCTGAAGTCATTTGTAGAGAACTAAATCATAGTAGAAGCTGTACTGGGTCCTGATGTGTTTGCCATCAATACTTATTATGTTTGGAATTTAATAAGGTATATTACCATGCTGAAAAGAGACCTTTTTACAACAGAACACTATTTACGCTTGTTATGGGTTTCGAGGTTTGCTGCAGCTAGTGGAACCACACAGAAATAAAAGAACAGAGCTGGGATTTAAGAAGCGGATCTTTAACCACTCCACTAGATCAAATTATCTGAGAAAGCCCCGTTCTTCTAATGTGACATATGGACAGACAGACAGACAGATGGACAGTTTGGGATAGCTACCTCAATATCCAGTTAGGAAAGGAATGTTCTGAAAGCTCAGTAAGTTAAAAAATTTGAAAAACAGTGTAGGTAATTTCCTGACAGGCAATTTACTTTTTTTTTTTTTTTTTTTTGCGGTCCGCGGGCCTCCCTGCTCTGGCCTCTCCCGTTGCGGAGCACAGGCTCAGGACGCGCAGGCCCAATGGCCATGGCTCACGGGACCAGCCGCTCCGCGGCACGTGGGATCTTCCCGGAGCAGGGCACGAACCCGTGTCCCCTGCATCGGCAGGCGGACTCCCAACCACTGCGCCCCCAGGGAAGCCCACAATTTACTTTTGATATTGGTAGTATGTGTTTAGATTTACTAAGTTAAACAAGAAGAGTACTAATTGGAAACTAGGAACCCTGAAGCTTTCATTTTCTCACTGTTTATTAAGGCTTCTTACTAAATTTGAGTTGTTATATGGATTTAAATTTCCCTGCAAATCCAAGATAATGTATGAATTGTGTTACATGCCCAAGGATGTTGTATCTACACAGAGAGCAGACTTTGCTCTGACATTTTGTGACTATACAAGGATCTGGAGAGCCAACTAAGGGCCAACCAGAGTCTGTGAGTTAATCTGCCCACCCTCATCCCCATCTCAAGCCAGTGACAGAAGCTTCTCTGTACAGAAGAGATGGAGAAGGGAGTGAACATTTACTGACTACTTCTTGTATGTCACCTACTTTAATGAGTATGTAAATTTAAGCCTCAAACCATTCACTGAGAGAATTGTTCTCCTGTTTTACAAAGGAGGCCCTGTGGAAGCTGCCAAGGGCAGTGCAACATTGGTCAGCCCCACCTCCTGGCTTGTTCTCACCCCTGCACCATCCCCACCCTCAGGTGTCACATTTAGTCACTGGCCACTGAACCGCCCTAGTCTCTGTGTTAGTTTGAGGAGGTAAAATAACTGACCCTTGTCAACTTAATGCAGAGGCTATAAAGGAATAGGCAAGCGTTCTCCAGACATGTTCTGAGCTTCTGCCTACAGTTAAAAGCTGACCTAGGGATGCTCCCACCCCAGCCACAAACACCCTGCCTCCCCCATTTGGCCCGACTTGTGACTGAAAAAGGAAGGGGCGGGAATTCTGCAAACACCAGTCAGAATGGCCATCATCAAAAAATCTAGAAACAATAAATGCCGGAGAGGGTGTGGAGAAAAGGGAACACTCTTGCACTGCTGGTGGGAATGTGAATTGGTTCAGTCACTATGGAGAACAGTATGGAGGTTCCTTAAAAAACTACAAATAGAACTACCATATGGCCCAGCAATCCCACTACTAGGTATATACCCTGAGGAAACCAGAATTCAGAAAGAGTCATGTACCAAAATGTTCATTGCAGCTCTATTTACAATAGCCTGGAGATGGAAACAACCTAAGTGCCCATCGTCGGATGAATGGATAAAGAAGATGTGGCACATATATACAATGGAATATTACTCAGCCATAAAAAGAAACGAAATTGAGCTATTTGTAATGAGGTGGATAGATCTAGAGTCTGTCATACAGAGTGAAGTAAGTCAGAAAGAGAAAGACAAATACCGTATGCTAACACATATATATGGAATTTAAGAAAAAAAAAATGTTATGAAGAACCTAGGGGTAAAACAGGAATAAAGACACAGACCTACTGGAGAACAGACTTGAGGATATGGGGAGGGGGAAGGGTGAGGTGTGTTAGGGCGAGAGAGAGACATGGACATATATATACTAACAAACGTAAGGTAGATAGCCAGTGGGAAGCAGCCGCATGGCACAGGGAAACCGGCTCCTGGAGGGGGGGGATAGGGAGGGTGGGAGGGAGGGAGACAAAGAGGGAAGAGATATGGGAACATATGTATATGTATAACTGATTCACTCTGTTATAAAGCAGAAACTAACACACCATTGTAAAGCAATTATACCCCAATAAAGATGTTAAAAAAAAAAAAAAGAAAGGACTTGGGGAGAGCCCCCCTTTTGCTCTCACTTGCCTTGTGGATACTTTCTTGGAAAATATTCCTCTGACCTGAGGGTGTGAAGATGTGCAGAGTGTGTCACCTGCATAGACTAGGGAGGCTCCAAGCATACTTAATGCATGACTGCACTCCAGAGAAGATCCAAATAAATGAACTCAACCTGTTTTGCAAAATACCTGTATTTTTTAAAGCTTTTCTCCACTCAAAATTTAAATCCATGTTCATTTCACTTTTGTTGAAGGCTTAGCATTGTCTCTGAATGTTGAAGTTAGGGACAGTATCTATTTAACTCATTTTGTGTAGCAACTCATAAAAGTAGTTCCAAGTGCATCAAAGATTTAGTGTTTATCTTAGTGACTAATGTCCAAAATTTATTTTACTATCATCCTTAAAGATGAAGGTACCCTCTTCATTTAAATGCAGCTTCATTAAACTTTACTGGGGGGAAGAATAACAACCGATCATTTTAAATCACTTTATACCAATTAAAAATTAAAAAGCCAAAATTCTCTTTTTTTGCGTGTTGATTCTAATGAGCCCTGCAGAAGGGCTAATTCAACTCAAAAGGTTCCTCTTCATTATTTTGTAAAAATGCTAATGCCTACTGTCCACGGGATTGTGGGGAAAGATACGCTGTTGGTAGCACTAGAAATTGGTTCAATCTTTCTGGACAGCAGCCTAGTGACATGTAATAAGAACCGTAAAACTGTTCATACCCTCTGACCTGGTAATTCCACTCTGGGGAATAAACCCAAAGAAAGAAAGAATAATTGGCCGGGCGATGCTCAACACACCACTATTTGCATGAGTGAAGACATGAGTGCTTTGCTCCAGCGCTGCGGGGTGGGGTTTGGGGACGGGGGACAGGAAGCTTTCACAGGCAACAGACAATTCAGGATTATGCTACCCTGTAATCATCACTAGGCTCCCAGCATTTACAGAAATGGAAGAAATGACTTCTGGAGACCGAAGTAGAGATTTAAAAGCAAGAAAATGAAAAAAAAAAAAGGAAAAAGTGCCCATCTGATCTTTTTTCTTGTTACAATGAAAGGTGGGTAAACCTCTGAGGCTGACCCTGGTTTGAACCAGCAAACCCTGTATCTGTTTTCTCTCTACTAGCCTATTTGTCTACAGCAGCTAAATGGTCTTTCTTTTTTTATTATTTTAAAACAAACAAAAAAACCTTACACATAATCACTCTTACCAATGCTGAGGGGAAAAAAAGATGATTTCAGTGATGCCATCTAACCACCAATATTCTTTTTGGAAAATATTATAGACCGCCCCCCCCCCCCCCAAAACCCACCTCTCTAAAAAACAAAACAAAACCCAATCTAACTGCTAAATCTTTTGACACTGCAAAGACCCCTGACTTTTAACTTGAATGATCTGTTGGGAGTCAGTGGACCGGAACGAACAATTCTCTTCCAGTGATGTGAGAAACAGGATATTCGTGCTTGAGAAAAAAATTGTTCTTCCTCTAGATGTTAAACACTATTAAGCTCCCACTAAGAAACCATTTAAAAAATAAAAAATGCAAGTGGCATTCTTCAACTGTTAGCAACTCTTCACCTAGACACTGACAGGTCTCTTTGGTTTCCTCGAGTTTGCAAGCCTAAGAGTCTGATGAAAAGCTGATGAAAATGTCTTAAACAATGAATTCTTCCACTTCATGATAACCATAGTGTTTGGAAATAAAATCATGTCCAATCAATACCACTTAGCAGATATTTGATGTTTCACAATAGGACTCTCTTCCAGAGTAGAAGTGCTACCCTTCTCACTAACATTTAAAATAACTAGGATTATCTTAGCTGTCCAAAGCTTGGCAGGTTCAGCTTGTACTTTCAAACAGCATTAATTCTTGGCACTCAGAAGAAGGGATAAAAGGTAAAGATATGAATGGAGATCTTTATTCCACCTGATCTATCAAGGATTAGCTCATTCTTTTCTAGTCCATGCCTGCACGCTAGTGAAGAGGAAGGCTAAGCTGTAACTGATGTAATTAGAAACCACAAGCTGAGAATAAAATAGCCCTTTATTAATCGCCCCCATTTACTATAAATTTACCAAAAATATAATAATCTTTGAAACAATTAAATGTGTTTTTTTCCACCTGTGTGTAATCAAAAGCGTAGTGGCTAGAGAGAGAGTCTGGTTAGGGTTACGCTTTCCCTGAAAACATTACCTTAATTGCCAGTCTAAAATCTAACAGCAGTTTTGAGAGGGGCCAGCTCAGCCCTGTGCACAGTGTAGGGAGAAGTGGCCAAGCCATCATAAAGGAGAGTTCCTGTGGATGGAAAGAGGCGTGTGATCGGTGCTTCCTCCTTGATCCTGCTGCCACAGCCTTGGAAAGCTCTAGGAAAAGCCATCTTACAGACAAGGTGAACTGATAACAGAAAGCACATATTTAACCACTATCAACACTGCCTCATTCTCTCTAAATTTCATGTGTAACACGGATACAACACAAGATAACACTAGAACTTCTTAATTTTCAAAACAAACAGCAGCCTATCAAGCTTCCTTTGGCAGCCCCTGGGAGAGAGTGTGAGGACCGGGGCTCACAGGCTGGCCCTGCTGGAACTGCAGACTGCTACCCTTCTGAACGAGGGGATAACGCACCCCACCTACCACCTTACCACCTACGGAGTTCAACGGACACAAGAAGGGAAGAATGCACACAAAAAGGGAAAAGAGAAGGGACCCCGTTCAGCCTTCCACCTCACCTGGGACGCGGGCAGGATTACCTCGGGTGCAGGCATTCCTCCTCTTCCCCCCACCCCCACCCTCCACGACAGATTCTTCTGGACCACGGCAGGGCAACTGCTGGGATCCCACACTCCTTGTTTATTCCATGGGGGACGGGGGCGATCACCAAAACTACTCAAGTCTCAAAGCAAGCACGTGATTAAGTGATGTGCCTGTGACAGCGGCCCTACCCTGGCAGGGACTCACACCCTGAGCATGTGGTCAATCCTCACCTCCCCAGAACCCTCTTGTCCACTGGCAGTGGTAATGCTCCTGGGTGCTCCCTCACGCCCAAAGTGGCGCCGTGAGCCGTGGAGCCTTTTCTCACTGTTATTTCTTCTTGCACTCCTTCTGAAATGAGCAAGTGCGTATGTGACGGGTAATTCATTATGACTGGCTCAGCTGACGTGTGTCATCCATGAAGGCAGCACTGGATGATACACACAATCCACAGATTCAAAGATCCTCTAATTCACTGTGTTTTAACCAAAATATACTCAGTATCAAAACCTAAACATAGTGTGGCCTTTTCTTCGCTTTCATGACAACATTCTGAGATAAATCCTCATACTGACTAATTCTGCTCTATTTTCCTCATCACTGAAATAACCACAATACCGACCTTGAAGAAATTCCCTAAACTACCTGGGCAATGAACTTAAACACCAGTTTCCTCATCTGTAAAATGAGGCTAACAACAGGTCACTGTGATCATCACTGAGTACACAGTAGTTTCCTTACTTCCTTTGTCTTCAATTTCAGTGTCTTCACGTTAGAAGATCCTTGCCTTTGAAGGTGCCAGAATCCAATCAGTATTTAGTACAAGATCTGTTCCCTCCAGGCCACACACAATGTGCCCTGAGAGAGCCAGGAACCAGGGATACATACTTTATTTCGCTTGGGGCCTACATGACAGCCAGAGTGTCAAATCCAGGAGGCAAACGACCTGGTCCTCATTTGGACAACAGGTCCCTCGTTACATAAGCTCTGGCTTTTTCATTTTTTGAGAAGGGGTGTCCAATCAAAATGAAGCAGCAGAATACCTCTGGACATACCAGACCAAAAATAGTGTTGTTATCCAGTGATCAAGCCAACCATTCCTTCAGGCAGCAGTATTTGAAAGCAGGAAGAATCTTCCTTTTGAGCCTAAGTTTGTCCTACAAGTTGAAAACTCTGGGAAGTACTAGGTACAGGCTTCAATGTCCCCAAAGAAATAGGGGTCTCATTGTTCCTAATCTACAACTATTGGGTACCTGGAGCCCTGATGGGATGAGGCCTGCTGGGGTACCAGAAGCTGACCTTCAGTTACAAGGTGACAAAGCAGGGCTAGGGCGAGATGTATGGGTGTTGCCAGAAGACGCACTCTTACTATCCGAAGACCTTGGGCAAGTGCCTTACCCTCTCCATGCCTCTATCTCCTCAGCTGTACAATGGGGACACAGTACAGCACTTAGGATGGTTCCACACAGAGCTTTGGGGCCCCATTAAGCCTGACGCATCTGAAAAGCCCACACTACCATTGTACACAGCTGTACCATTTGGTCACCCACATGTGTGTCCCACAGACGCAGCACCTCAGCACTGGATGTGGTCCGAATTGAGCTCTATTCCTAGCATCACTCCCCTCAGCTGCCCCCATTTATACCCATCCTGCCCTGCTTAGTCTTTCTTGAGTGCTTGTCATCTCTGGTCCAGCTTCTCCTCTCTGAAGAGGCAGACCATTTTCCCACCACATATGTGTACTGACAAGGGCAGGAAGGCTGAGGGGCTCCTGCTCCCGGGCCCAGCTCCCAACAGCGGCCACCTGAGGACAAGTGTGGAAAGACCATGAGCTCTGCCGTCAGACATGGCACCTCAGTAAACACCTCTGAGCATCCATTTCTTTCACTGTAAAAGGAGGTAATAATGATGCATTTCATAAAGTTGCTCCGAGGATAGAAGAGATGATAAATGACAAAATCATTTGTAAACGTAAAGACTCCTATCCCCTGGCCTGAGTCTGTGCACTTCCCTAAGGAAGGAGTGTGATTTAGTCTCTGTCCTCCACTGCCTAAGACAGGACCAAGAAATCAGTAAGACTTTTATTAAACACTGGTTGGGAAAGAAAAAAAAAAAGATTTAGTGTCAACACAGCTCAAACTTCCCTGAATGTTTTCAGACAAGTTTCAATTTCAATGTTCAGAGAAAGGTGACTTTTACTTTATTCATCCTTCTTTACACACCAGAAGGCTAAAAGTAAAGATGAATTCCTAACTGAAACCCAAGCCTGTTATATTGTGTTTTCTCCTGGGACTTCAGGTACACATAACATTACCTGAGGCCGGGCCAAAGGGGAAGGGACTTGGCTGAACCAGCAGAGCAAGGGGAACCTCCTCGAGAAAGAAACAGAAAGTCTATTAGATAAAACACTAACACTTGGTAAACTGAAATTTGGCCAAGAACATCTACTGTACACTACCTAGCACAGTGCAGTGTACCCAGCAGGTGCTTAATAATGGATAGGGGAGTGAGAAAGCCCATGGAATGTGGTCTTCACAAGACATGCTGCTACCACAAAACAGGACTAACCCATACACTGGCAAAGAGAGTCTCAAGTCTAAAACCAGTTTTGAGGATTTTAAAGTGCAAAGGCTTTGTCTAATTTTGTCTGTGTTTATTGGAAGGACTCTGGGCACCGACACAAGGAGAAAAGCCGCATCAAACACACCCTGAGGCGTGACCTCAGCCAGAGAGCCTGGCTCTGGATGAGCCCGCAGGACCACGTTCCTTGGGGACTCTGCAACGCAAACCACATATGGTACCACGGCTGGGTGGTCACAGGTACAACTGCATTTGAAAACAGAGTTTAAACAGGTGTGTGATCATCTCAGAAAGCAAGGCAGACCAGGCTAACAAGACGCTCCACAATTCACCTCTGGAAGAGAGTTCCCATTTGATTCTGGGAAAGCGGTTTTCTCAGATACAAAAGAAATCAAACCCGCAAAGCAGGCCGCGGCATTCGCCAGCCTAGAAACTGGGTTGGCTCTGTCCAGATATTTTGCAACAAGAGACATTTTTAAAGTAGCTTTGCTGAGAGTTTCCTTCACACTGAGAAGAAAGAATCACAGATGCTTCAACCTTAAAGGGTAATGTGTGATGAAAATCTCCACCTTCATGGGACTCTAGTTAAGACTAAGAAAAAAGATTAAAGTTTTGGAGTCAACACCACTGCCAGGAGAGCCAGGCATGAGGAGAGGGAATGCAACTGCTTTCTCACCTGGGGCCCGAAATCAGCTCGGTTTCCGGTTAATCCACCAGCCTGCAGTCAGCCTTTCACTGTGGAATTACATCATCTCTGATAAAACATGCTGCTTAACAAAATATGTAAGATGTGCAGCTTCAGCCGTATGGCTTTGGGGAGCTCTTTCATGGAAGCAACCTAAGTGTCCATCGACAGATGTATGGATAAAGATGTGGCACATACATACAATGGAATATTACTCAGCCATAAAAAGAAACGAAATTGAGTTACAAAAAGAAACTGAGTTACTGGTAGTGAGGTGGATGGACCTAGAGTCTGTCATACAGAGTGAAGTAAGTCAGAAAGAGAAAGACAAATACCATACCGTAACACATATATATGGAATCTAAAAAAAAAAATGGTCATGAAGAACCTAGGGGCAGGATGGCAATAAAGACGCAGACCTACTAGAGCATGGACTTGAGGATATGGGGAGGGGGAAGGGTAAGCTGTGACAAAGTGAGAGAGTGGCGTGGACATATATACACTACCAAACGTAAAATAGATAGCTAGTGGGAAGCAGCCGCATAGCACAGGGAGATCAGCTCGGTGCTTTGTGACCACCTAGAGGGGTGGGATAGGGAGCGTGGGAGGGAGGGAGACGCAAGAGGGAAGAGATATGGGGACATATGTATATGTATAACTGATTCACTTTGTTATAAAGCAGAAACTAACACACCACTGTAAAGCAATTATACTCCAATAAAGATGTTAAAAAAAAA